>NC_140998.1:14442526-14590026 GCF_052327205.1 Somniosus microcephalus
TGTGTCTGTTTGTGTGTGTGTGTGTCTGTGTTTTTGTGTCCACCTGTGTGTGTCTATGTGTTTGTGCGCATCTGTGTGCATCTGTGTGTTTGTGTCTGTGTGTGTGTGTCTGTGTGTGTGTCTGTGTGTCTCTGTGTGCATCTGTGTATGTGTGTCTGCCTGTTTGTGTGTGTCTGCCTGTGTCTGTTTGTCTGTGTCCATCTATGTGTGTGTGTGTGTGTGTGTGACTGTGTGTGTGTCTGCCTGTGCCTGTGTGTGTTTGCCTGTGTCTGTGTGTCTGTGTGTGTGTCTGTCTGTGTGTGTGTGTGAGTGTGTGAGTGTGTGTGTGTGTCTGTGTGTGTGTCAGTGTGTGTGTGTCTGTGTGTGTGTATGTATGTCTGTGTGTGTGTGTGTGTCTGTGTGTGTGTGTCTGTGTCTGCGTGTGTGTCTGTGTGTGTGTATCTGTGTCTGTGTGTGTGTCTCTGTGTGTATCTGTGTGTGTGTCTGTGTGTCTGTGTGTGTGTGTGTGTGTGTGTTTGTGTCTGTGTCTGTGTGTTTGTCTGTTTCTGTGTGTGTGATTGTCTGTGTATGTGTGTGTCGTGTGTATTTCTGCGTGTGTGTCTGTGTCTGTGTGTGTGTCTCTGTGTGTGTCTGTGTGTGTGTCTGTTTCTGTGTGTCAGTGTGTGTGTGTCTGTGTGCATCTGTGTGTGTGTGTATCTGCCTGTGTCTGTGTCCATCTGTGTGTGTGTGTGTGTGTGTGTGTGTCTGCCTGTGTGTGCGTTTGCCTGTGTCTGTGTCTGTGTGTCTATGTGTGTGTCCGTCTGTGTAGGTCTGTGTGTGTGTATCTGACTGTGTCTGTGTCTGTGTGTGTATGTCTGTGTGTCTGTGCGTGTGTGTCTCTGTGTGTGTGTGTGTGAGTGTGTGTGTGTGTCTGTGTGTGTGTCAGTGTGTGTGTGTCTGTGTGTGTGTGTTTGTGTGTCTGTGTGTGTGTCTGTTTCTGTGTGTGTGAGTGTGTGTGTGTCTGTGTGTGTGTCAGTGTGTGTGTGTCTGTCTGTGTGTGTGTCTATGTGTGTGTCTGTGGAGGAGGAATTCCTGGAGTGTTTACGGGATGGTTTCCTGGACCAATATGTCGAGGAACCAACCAGAGATCAGGCCATCTTAGACTGGGTATTATGTAATGAGAAAGGATTAATTAGCAATCTTGTTGTACGAGGCCCCTTGGGTCTGAGCGATCAAAATATGATCGAATTCTTCATTAAGATGGAGAATGAAGTCGTTGACTCAGAGTCTAGGGTCCTCAATTTAAATAAAGGAAACTACGATGGTCTGAGGAGCGAGTTGGGTAGGATTGATTGGGGAATGGCACTCAAAGGGTTGACGGTGGATAGGCAATGGCAAACATTCAAAGACCGAATGGATGAGCTACAGAATTTGTTCATCCCAGTTTGGCATAAAAATAAAACAAAAAAGGTGACTCAACCGTGGCTAACAAGGGAAATTAGGGATAGCATAAGATCCAAGGAGACGACATATAAATTGGCCAGAAAAAGCAATAATCCTGAGGATTGGGAGCAGTTTAGGATTCAACAAAGGAGAACAAAAGGATTAATTAAGAAAGGGAAAATAGAATATGAGATTAAGCTTGCTGGGAACATAAAAACTGACTGTAAAAGCTTTTATAGATATGTGAAGAGAAAAAGATTGGTGAAGTCAAGCGTAGGTCCCTTACAGTCAGAATCAGGGCAATTTATAATGGGAAACAAAGAAATGGCAGACCAACTAAATTCATACTTTGGTTCTGTCTTCACAAAGGAGGACACAAATAACCTCCCAGAGATGCCGGGGAACATAGGGCCTGATGAAAGGGTGGAACTGAAAGAAATCAGTATTTGTAGGGAAATGGTGTTAGGAAAATTGATGGGACTAAAGGCCGATAAATCCCCAAGGCCTGATAATCTACATCCCAGGGTACTTAAGGAAGTGGCCCTAGAAATAGTAGATGCATTGCTGGTCATCTTCCAGAACTCGATAGACTCTGGAACAGTACCCATGGATTGGAGGGTAGCTAATGTTACCCCACTATTCAGAAAAGGTGGCTGAGAAAAAGTGGGGAATTATACACCAGTAAGCCTGACATCGGTAGTCGGGAAAATGCTAGAGTCCATTATAAAAGATGTAATACCAGAGCACTTGGTAAGCAGTGACAGGATCGGACAAAGTCAACATGCATTTACAAAAGGTAAATCATGCTTGACTAATCTACTGGAATTTTTTGAGGATGTAACTGGTAAAATAGATAAGGGAGAACCAGTGGATGTGGTGTATTTGGACTTTCAGAAGGCTTTCGATAAGGTCCCACATAAAAGATTAGCGTGCAAAATTAAGGCACATGGGATTGGGGGCAAGGTATTGACTTGGATAGAGAACTGGTTGGCGGACAGAAGGCAAAGAGTTGGAATAAATGGGTCATTTTCCGAGTGGCAGGCAGTGACTAGTGGGGTACCGCAAGGATCGGTCCTAGGACCCCAGCTGTTCACAATATATATTAATGATCTGGACGAGGGAATAGGATGTAATATCTCCAAATTTGCAGACGACACAAAGCTGGGTGGGAGGGTAAGCTGTGAGGAGGATGTCGTGAAACTCCAGTACGATTTGGACAGATTGGGTGATTGGGCAGAAACATGGCAAATGCACTATAATGTGGATAAATGTGAGGTTATCCACTTTGGTGGCAAAAACAGGAAGGCAGATTATTATTTGAATGGCAATAGATTGGGAGAAGGGGAAGTGCAAAGAGACCTGGGTGTTCTTGTGCACCAGTCGCTGAAGGTAAGCATGCAGGTGCAGCAGGCGGTTAAGAAGGCAAATGGTATGTTGGCCTTCGTAGCAAGAGGGTTCGAGTACAGGAACAAGGCTGTCTTGCTACAGTTGTACAGGGCCTTGGTGAGACTGCACCTTGAGTATTGTGTGCAGTTTTGGTCGCCTTACCTGAGGAAGGACGTACTTGCCATGGAAGGAGTGCAGCGAAGATTCACCAGGCTGATACCTGGGATGGCAGGAATGACGTATGAGGAGAGATTGTGTCGATTGGCCTTATACTCACTGGAGTTTAGAAGATTGAGAGGGGATCTCATCGAAACCCATAAAATTCTGTCAGGCCTGGACAGACTAGATGCAGGAAGGATGTTTCTGATGGCTGGGGAGTCCAGAACCAGGGGTCATATTTTAAGGATAAGGGGTAAGCCATTTAGGACTGAAATGAGGAGGAATTTCTTCACCCAGAGAGTGGTGACCCTGTGGAATTCTCTGCCACAGAGGGCGGTGGAGGCCAGTTCATTAAATATATTCAAGAAAGAGTTGGATATATTTCTTAAGGCAAAAGGGATCAAGGGATATGGGGAGAAGGCAGGGACAGGGCACTGAATTTGGATGATCAGCCATGATCTCATTGAATGGCGGAGCAGGCTCGAAGGGCCGAATGGCCTACTCCTGCTCCTATCTTCTATGTTTCTATGTTTCTATACATGTCTCTCTTAAAAATTAGCAGGGCTCTTCCTCAGTCTTATCCAAATTCCAATCACTCCTAACGGTTCCCTAACATCACTTGTGTTAAGGGGAGGAGAGAGAATTGTAATGTATGTAACTTTAAGGGGGGAACTACTTTGTACAGCTCATGTATACTGTAGTACCGGCAGTGACCACACCTGTATATAACGCTGAGTAGTGATCTGTACAGATCAGTTGCAGTTTGAACCGCGTTGAGTAAACACCTGTTGTACCGTTCTCCGCAGTCCGTTTCTTATTATACACGGACGTACCTTTGGCGACGAGGCAGGTTCGAACCTACCTGCAACTCTGCATCACCTCCTGGGGATTCGTTCCTGGATATCAGTGGATTGGAGGTCAAGGCCAGAAACTCGGGCGTCGACTACGTGCAACCGCTCAGTCATCCAGCAGAGACTCGAGAATTGCAGGGGAGGCTGTCGAGAGCCAGGCTTGGCTTTCCAGTTGAGGTGGTCCAGCGAAACGGGCTGGCAACAGGTAGTGCGCAGACCCTTCCCGGACGGCGGTGGGCTAGAGCCGACCGAGCGGCACAGCAAAGGGCTGAGCAGCGTCGACGGGGAGAGAGAGGGCAGAGCGCACAGGGCGCAGCCGGTGTTCAGGGGCCGAGCAGCGTCGGAGAGAGGGAGAGAGAGACGCGCAGAAACCTGCAAGGCGCCGCCATTGCCACGAGGACCGCCGGGAGCGGCGTCGGCAGCAGCGGGGAGGAAGGAAAGCGCGGAAGACGCCATTTTAAGCCATTGGGAGACGCCATTTTAAACCACACCCAAAATGCCGAAGAGTGGCAGTATCACCGCATTTGACAATGAAGTCAAAGATTGGACTACATATGTCGAACGAATAGAGGTGTACTGCAAGGCAAATGAGGTGTTAGATGACAAGAAAGCATCGGTATTGTTAAATTTAATGGGTGCAAAGACGTATGGTTTATTACGAAATCTAGTAACCCCAATGAAGCCAATGGAAAAGAGTTTTGAAGACATAGTAACGATACTAAAGGAAACACCAAAACTAGAACTGTATGTATTGCAAGATGGAGGACCACCATTACTGGGACGTGAATGGATCCGGAAAATACAGCTGGATTGGCATTCCATACAGGCACTGACTGTGGCTGACAAAAAGGATGACGACGTCACACCTGGGCGACTGTCAAAGATCCTAACTGACGCGAAAGAAGTGTTCCAGCAAGGACTTGGAACACTAAAAGGCATGACAGCGACGATTAAAATTGAAGAAAATGCAAGCCCAAAATTTTTTAAGGCCAGACCTTATGCGATCCGCCCAGCCGTCGAAGCAGAGCTGGAGAGTCTGGAACGTTCAGGTGTACTGTCCAAGGTAGACTGGAGCGAGTGGGCTACACCCATCGTCCCTGTGATGAAAAAGTCGTTGAGCAGCACGCCTGGGGAACCAAGGAAGGTTCGCATCTGTGGGGACTTTAAGGTAACAGTGAACCCGGACCTTCACACCGTACAATATCCACTTCTGCGGATTGAAGATATTTTCGCCTCGCTATCTGGAGGGAAACGCTTCACTAAGATTGATCTGGCCCAGGCGTATCTGCAAATGGAGGTAGAAGAAGCATCAAAAAAATACCTCACAATCAACACCCATAAAGATCTCTACCAATACAACCGGCTGGTATTCGGGGTAGCATCAGCTCCGGCTATTTGGCAGAGGGCAATGGAACAAGTCCTGCAAGGGATCCCAGGGACCCAGTGTTATTTGGACGACATCCTGGTCACGGGCGAAAATGACAGTGATCACCTTGCCAACCTGGAGCAGGTGCTCACTAGATTGCAGGAATATGGGCTCCGAGCTAACCGCCCCAAATGCGAGTTTTTTAGAAAACAGATCTCGCAATGTGGCCACGTTATCGATAAAGAGGGGTTACATAAGTCCCCAGAGAAGATTGAGGCAGTAGTCAAGGCTCCAGCACCGGAAAATGTGTCACAACTGAGGTCGTTCCTTGGGCTGGTAAACTACTACCATAAGTTATTGCCAAATTTGTCTACAATACTACACCCACTGAACACCTTACTGCAAACTGGGGTGCCATGGAAGTGGAGTGACGAATGTAGACAAGCTTTCCAGAAGAGCAAAACACTAATCACATCGAAAGAAGTATTGGCCCATTACAACCCGGCATTACCAATTTGGTTGGCATGTGATGCGTCACCCTACGGCATTGGAGCGGTGCTGTCGCAAAAATTCTCGGACGGCTCAGAGAGGCCAATAGCCTTGGCGTCACGATCACTAACCTCAGCCGAGCGTAACTACGCCCAGATTGACAGGGAGGCCCTCAGCCTAGTGTGGGGAGTGAAAAAGTTCAATCACTATCTGCACGGGCAGAAATTCACCTTGCTGACTGATCACCAGCCTCTTGTCTCCATTTTTAATCCGAAGAAGGGCATTCCGGTGATGACTGCGCAACAACTACAAAGATGGTCACTTTTTCTAGGGGCGCACCACTATGAGATTGAATATAAGGACACGAAACAGCATGGAAATGCTGATGGGCTATCACGCCTGCCACTGCCTACTGCGGAGGAAGCACCAGCAGTGGATTCTGTCGAAATATTCCATTCAACTATAGTTGAATACCTACCAGTAACTAACGCTTGTATCGAAAAGGAAACCCGAAATGACCCGACACTGTCTCGGGTATATGATTTGACGGTGAAGGGATGGCCAGCACATGGCGACTCACTGTTGCCAGCATTCTCGACAAGGAGAGAACAGCTGTCAGTGTGCCGAGGGACCTTGATGTGTGGATCCCGAGTGGTAATTCCACCCAAGCTAAGGGATAGAGTGCTCAATGAGCTTCATGAGGGTCATCTGGGAGGGGTAAAAATGAGAAGCCTAGCCAGGGCTTATGTGTGGTGGCCGGGAATCGATAAACAAATCGAGGACCTGACCAAGAGCTGCTCAGGATGCCAGAAAGTCCAAAATGCCCCACCACAGGCCCCTCTACACCCATGGGAGTGGCCCTCATCTCCATGGCAATGGGTGCACATTGATTTTGCTGGTCCATTCATGGACTCAATGTTTTTAATAGCCGTGGATGCGCACTCGAAATGGCCTGAGGTCATCAAAATGTCCTCCACCACCATGGAGAAAACTATTGCAGTCCTACGGACCATTTTTGCCAGGAATGGTTTGCCAGAACAGATTTGCTCCGACAACGGACCACAGTTTGTGTCCGAAGAGTTCCAGAGGTTCTTGAAAAAGAATGGGGTAAGGCATTACACATCCACCCCGTATCATCCAGCCACAAATGGATTGGCTGAGAGGTTCGTACAAACCTTTAAGAAGGCAATAAAGGCTATGTACAATGACAACATTCCGCTGCAGCACAATGTGGACAATTTCCTGTTCGCCTACCGGAATGCGACACATGCAGTCACCAACCAGGCCCCAGCCATGATGTTCTTTAACCGAAGGTTAAGATCTCGCCTGGATTTGCTCAGACCAAACGTACGAAGAGATGTTGAGAGTAAGCAATTCCAGCACATCCATGAGAAGCCAACAAGGGGCTTCAATGTAGGGCAACCAGTCTTGGCCCGCGACTACCGAACAGAAAAATGGCAACCAGGAACGATATGCACACGGCAGGGCCCACTAATGTACACAGTGGACGTTGGGGAGAGCATCGTGAGACGCCATGCTGACCAGATCCTAGAGTCACAGGAACAAGTCAACCCCATGCCTCGCCCATACGTACCTGGTGATGAACCCGACGTACAGGTAGCATCTACCCCAGAAACAGTAGCATCGGAAGCTGCTGAACCAACCGACGACAAGGGGCCAGAATCGCCTCCGCACCAAGAGCAAGACACTCGGGAAAGGCGCTATCCAGAAAGGATCAGGAGGCCTCCCCAAAGAATGAATATATAAATAGACTATTTTCAGCTAATGTTGCATGTTAAAAGTGTTAATTGTAATTAGTTTGATATTTAATTGTTAAATGAGTGTTATGGTACTGTTAATCTAAAAGGGGAGGAATTGTAAAGTATATACCTTTAAGGGGGGAACTACTTTTTACAGCTCATGTATACTGTAGTACCGGCAGTGACCACACCTGTATATAGCACTGAGTAGTAATCTGTACAGGCAGTTCCAGTGTGAGCCACGTTTAGTAAACACCTGTTGTACCGTTTCTCCTGCAGTCTGTGTCTTATTATACACGGACACAACACTAGAAATACTCAACAGGTCAGGCAGCATCTGTGGAGAGAGAAACAGAGTTAACGTTTCAGGTTGATGACCCTTTGTCAGAACTGTCAAAAGTTGGAGATGTATCTGATTTTAAGCAAGTGCAGGGGCAGGGAAAGGGGGGAGGGGGAAGAAAGAACAAAGGGGAAGGTCTGTGATAGGATGGAAGGCAGGAGAGATTGAGAGACAAAAGGGATGATGGTGCAAGGCAAAAGGGGATGGTAATGGAATAAGTTAAAAAACACAAGATGGGTCTAGAGGAGGAGTAAATGGCAACAGCAGAATCATTACCAGCACCTGCTGTCCAAAAGAATGGGAGCAGTGGTTATGATCTGAAATTGTTGAACTCGATGTTGAGTCCGGAAGGCTGTAGAGTGCCTAATCAAAAGATGAGGTGCTGTTCCTTGAGCTTACAGTGAGCTTTGTTGGAACAGTGTAGGAGGCCAAGGACAGAGAGGTCAGAGTGGAAGTGGAATGGAGAATTAAAGTGGCAAGTGACCGGAAGCTCAGAGTCACGCCTGTGGACTGAACAGAGGTACTCAGCAAAGCGGTCACCCAATCGGCGGTAGAGGAGACCGCATCATGAGCAGCGAATACAGTATACTAAATTGAAAGAAGTACAAGTAAATCGCTGTTTCACCTGGAAGGGGTGTTTGGGGCCCTGGACAGTGGGAAGAGGGGAGGTATATGGGCAGGTGTTGCACCTCCTGCACTTGCATGTGAAGGTGCCAGGTGAAGGGGAAGGGGTGTTGGGGGTGATTGAGGAGTGGACCATTGTGTCGCGGGGGGAGCAGTCCCTTCAGAATGCTGACAGGGGAGGTGAGGGGAAGATGTGTTTAGTGGTGGCATCACGCTGGAGGTGGCGCAAATGGCGGAGGATGATCCATTGAATGTGGAGGCTGGTGGGGTGGAAGGTGAGGACAAGGGGAACTCTATCATGGTTCTGGGAAGGGGTGAGAGCAGAAGTGCGGGAAATAGAACGGACACAGTTGAGAGTCCAGTCAATCACGGTGGAGAGGAATCCTCGGTTGAGGAAAAATATCGAAAGCACTAGTATGGAATGTGGCATCGTCAGAACGGATGTGATGGAGGCGCAGGAACTGGGAGAATGGAATAGAGTCCTTACAGGAAGTGGGGTGGGAGGAAGTGAAATCAACGTAGCTGTGGGAGTCAGTGGGCTAATAGGGGATCGTGGACAGCCATAAATGGAGATAGAGAAGTCGAGGAAGGGAAGGGAAGAGTCGGAAATGGACCAAGTGAAGGTGAGGGAGGGGTGGAAATTGGAAGTAATTGATGAGATTTTCCAGCGGGAAGTGAGAGTTTGATCGACCATGAGAGAGAAAGAAGAAAGAAAGACTTGCATTTATATAGCACCTTTCATGACCTGCCAAAGCGCTTTACAGCAGAGAGCTGGCACGGGCTCGACGGGCCGAATGGCCTCCTTCTGTGCTCTAACCATTCTATGATTCTATGAAGTGTAACCACTGTTGCAATGTAGGAAACACGGCAACCAATATGCCCACAGCAAGCTCTCGTGACCAGCAATGGAATAATGACCAGATGTCGATTGAGGGGTAAATATTTGCCCAGGGCACCGGGGAGAACTCCCCCCCTGCTCTCCTTCGAAATAGTGCCATTGGATCTTTTACATCCGCCAGAGAGATCAGACAGGGCCTCGGTTTAACATCTCGTCCGAAAGACAGCACCTCCGACAGTGCAGCACTCCCTCAGCACTGCACTGGAGTGTTAGGGTGAGAAAGAATGAAAGTATAAGCGAGAGACAAAGTGTGAGTGATAAAGCAAAGTGAGACTGTGTTGGAGAGAAAAAAGTGAGAGAATGAGTGCAAGTAGCAGGTGGTGTGTGAAAAGAGCACGATGCTCTCATGCCAATGGAGGCTCTTTTCCCCATAGTGCCAAGCGATGTGGAACAAGCCCTATCTATAGACATGACAATTAGCACCATAGGAAAACACTGGTCTGCACCAGCTGGAGCTGAGAATGTACTGACAGCCTCTATAGCAGCAGAAAGGAATGGAATGGACAGGTGCGAGCGTACAACGATTTGCTGCTAGACAAGTATCATCTGGATCATCTTTGTCCGATCCCTTCATAAACCTGAATACTTCAATTTTCCAGAGCTCCTCTTTACCAAAAGGAACTAGCTCAACAGTTGCTTAAATTCAATTCCTTTCACTCATTTCCTACAACAGTGACTACATTTCATAACGTACTTCATTGGCTTTGAAGTTTGGGATGTCCTGAGGTTGTAAAAGCCACTGTAGAAGTGTACGTTCTTTCTCTCTTTCTCTCTCTCTTTCTCTCTTTCCTTCCTTTCTTCCTTCCTTTCTTCCTTCCTTCCATCCTTTCTTTCTTTCTTTTTCTTCCTTCCTTTCTTCCTTTCTTCCTTCCTTCCTTTCTTTCTTTCTTTTTCTTTCTTCCTTTCTTTCTTTCCCTTCCTTCCTTCCTTCCTTCCTTTCTTCCTTTCTTTCTTTCTTTCTTTTTCTTTCTTTCTTTCTTTCTTTCTTTCCCTTCCTTTCTTTCTTTCTTTTCTCTCCCCCGACACCCCTTCCCTAAGCCATAGGCCAACCTTCTGGTGGGAGAGATACTGACCAGAACATTCCAGAACAGCGGAGCATCATCTGGGGTTCGGCGTTGGATGGAAGGCCTGGCCGAGATGAACCTGACCTCCCCTTGACTGATTCTCCCTTTCCAGAGGTGGACAGAGATCAGCAGAGGCTGCGAGGGCATGGCAGTCAACACCAGCACTGGTGAATCTTTGTAGCTGTAGGGTGGGGTGAGGGAGGGTGGGGGGCTGGGTGATGGGGGCGGGGGGGGGGGGGGAGAATGGAAACTAAAACAATTGGAATAAAACACATGAGGAAATTTAACACAAAAAAGACCTAAGTAAAACAAAATAAGGAAACAATCTTCCTTCCAAACTTGGCTCTCTTTCCAGCGAATGACCCCAGTACAACTCTCACTGTAGTCTCCTCTCAGTAAATCCCCCCGCCCCCGCCCCCGCACACTCACGTTCAGATGATACCCTGCTTATAACCTAGATCCAGGCCCTGTCTCCGAAATTAAACATCAACAGTGTGCCCATTGTGGTCCCACGCAACCTGCATCTGCCAATTAATAATGTTTAATACCCACTGCTGACAAGATGGAATTAACTGTATATTTTTGTTCAGAAAAAAAAAATCAACCTTCTACCTTCCAGTATGAGTCAGTCTTAATCCCATCCTTAAATTTGCTGTAAGCGACTATACTTGGGAATTGGTCCTGTTTCTGTTCGGCCGCAGGGGCTGAGTGGCAGAGGTGGGGGAGGAGAAGAGGGGGGAGGGAGTGGTGAGGGTAGGACCATCTGTTTATGTAGAATGAAGATACCTTTGGTTAGCCCCACAAGCCTACTCCTGCCAATAAAAGCTTTCAAGAGCCCAGGAATCAATTCAGAATTATAGTTAAGCCTCAGAATAATTATCCTCATTAGGTGTAACTGGAGCAGAGCAGGGATGAATCCAGTTATATATAAAAAAAATTAATACTGTACACTATACCTCGCAGGAAGTATATGATATATGTAATTTAATGACATTGGAATTTATGCACTCAAACTTTGACTTAAATTTGCTTTAACTTATTAAATCCTGCACTGTCTCCTATTCTTTTTCTGATGTGATTTCCCTAACGCCGTCACTGACACCGCTCCCAGTTTTCAGCCCTCCTCTCCTGAAGGTGCTGTGTTAGGGTTAGGGTTAGAGTTCGTGTTAGGGATAGAGTTCGAGTTCGAGTTAGGGATAGAGTTAGGGATAGAGTTAGGGTTAGAGTTGGGGATAGGGTTGGATTTAGGGATAGATTTAGAGTTAGAGTTAGGGTTGGGGGACAGAGTTAGAGTTAGGGTTAGAGTTTAGTGTTAAGGTCTTGCTAGTGTACCATTCACAGCAGTCTATCTGCTGTCCAAATGCTCATTCTTCATGTCTGAGCCAAGACAGGACAGTCAGAAATAATTCAAGCAGAGGGGCATCATGACCGGGGCTGACCCTTCCATCACTCAATGTCCACAGATAAATACTTTCCAACAACCTTGACGGATTTTTTCCTCCTGGTCCAGGAGTAACTTTAATGTCCATATTGTACTAGTGGAGATAAACTAACTCAGCACAGATCAGGGATGGTTCTACTATTGCCATTTACACCTCCTCTAGACCCATCTTTTGTTTCTTTCCTTGTCCTGTCACCATCCTCTTTTGCCTCACACCATCATCCCTTTTGTCAATTAATCGCTCCTTCCTTCCACCCTATCACAGACCTTCCCTTTTGTTCTTTCCTCCCCTCCCCCTTTCCCTACACCTGCTTAAAACCTGTTACATCTCTAACTTTTTCCAGTTCTGACAAAAGGTCACCAACCTGAAACGTTAACTCTGTTTCTCTCTCTCCACAGATGCAGCCTGACCTGCTGAGTGTTTTCCAGTATTTTCTGCTTTTATTTCAGTAACTGCAGGCTTGGCACAACTTCAGCATAGAATCATAGAACAGTTACAGCACAGAAGGCGGCCATTCGGCCCGTCGAGCCCGTGCAGGCTCTCTGCAAGAGCACTTCAGCTAGTCCCACTCCCCTGCCCTTTCCCCGTAGCCCTGCAAAGATTTTTCTTTCAGCTACTTATCCAATTCCCTTTTGAAAGCCATGATTGAGTCTGCCTCCACCGCCCTTTCAGGCAGCGCATTCCAGATCCTAACCACTCGCTGTGTAAAAAAATTTTTCCTCATGTCGCCTTTGGTTCTTCTGCCAATCACCTTAAATCTGTGTCCTCTGGTTCTCGACCCTTCTGCCAACGGGAGTAGTTTCACTCGAGCTACTCTGTCCAGACCCCTCATGTTTTGTGGATTTGTGCATGACTTGGTGGAGATTTGATCTCTGCTGATTTGGCAGGGAAACCCGGCATCCTGTTCCATTTGCTCATGGCTGCCTTGTGCTGTTTGTGCATGATGAGCGACACGTCAAGCTGGGTCCCTTTCAATCAGGAGCAGGAACCCTGGCTGATTTGTTACCCTGCCCCCACCCCGGGGGTGCTGAGGCCTAGTGCAGAGCCCCTGAGCCAAACAGGCTCAACACAAGTCGGGAATAGGAGGCAGAAGGAAGCGAGTCGTGGAAAATTGGTTGATAGATATATAAAAATAATACAGAACATAAAATCACAAAAAAAAAATTGCTTTATATCATAATCAAGCATGTACAGGAGCCAAGGACTGCTAATATCAGTTTCTCGAATGAGGTCACTGAAATCACATTACAGCATACAAAAACTCTCGTGAATAGCGGGTCTGCCAAAGTATCATCTTTCTCCAAAAAAACAGCTCCGAAGCATCGTTCCTGATTTTTCCTCTTGATTATGATGAAGTAATTTGCTTGAACCAGCAGCGGTAAACAGAACCTCGCGTCCTCGGCACAATCTGCGTTCCTAACCACCCACCCTTTATTAGATAAACTCCATGTTGATCCTGGTAATTATGCACTTAGGGGCATGAATTACCAGCCAATTAAGCGCGGCAGAATTTACTTTGGCTCGGGAACGAGGTGAGGTATTTAATCTCGACGTTTCTCCTACTCCGACTCCATCACTGCTGGAACAGTTGCTGCACGGCTGCCTGACAGAATTGAAAGAGATTAATTGAAATCAGCAGGCTCTTGTGAACGATTTAAGCAATTTTGTTTTACTTCTGGACTCCTTGATGGAGTTAGGCAGGAGTGGAGCCAGGGCTTTTTAAAAAAAAAATTCTGAATGTGTTTTTAGTGGGTGGGGGTTAGGAGGACCAAAGTTCAAGGAATCTGGTAGAATAATATTAAACGTCTGGGAGTTTGGAAAGTTTATGCCTATTCACCCTCCCCTGTTCTTCACTGTTTCCTCGTGTCAGCTGTGGCTCAGTGGGTAGCACTCTGACCTCTGGGTCAGAAGGTCGTGGGTTTCAAGCTCCACACTAAGAGGAGAGACCAAACGCAGATTGGGTGACCGCTTTGCGGAACACCTCCGTTCAGTCCGTAAGGGGGACCCCGAGCTTCCTGTCATTTTAATTCACCGTCCCATTCCCACTTAGACCTCACTGTACTCGGGCTCTTGCATTGTTCCACGGAAGCTCACCATAAGCTCGAGGAACAGCACCACATCTTCCGATTAGGCACTTTACAGCCTTTCGGACTCAATATCGAGTTCAACAATTTCAGATCATAACCTCAGCCCCCATTACATTTTTATATATTTTTTATCCACACCTTTGTTTTGTGCCTTTCCCCCATTTTTTTCTCTCCCACATGGCAGCTGTCTCCCATTCTGCCAGCGCATTTCACACCTAATCTAGAGCCGTCTTTTGTCTCCACTAGTCCTATCACCATCTCGTCTGGTTTTGAATACCTCTTAATGTCTCTTCGCTTCTCTTTTGTTCTTTCATCCCCATTTCCCAGCCCCCAAACTGGCCTTTTAGTCTGTTTCATTTCCTGTGTTTTTTCATAGAAACATAGAAACATAGAAGACAGGAGCAGGAGTAGGCCATTCGGCCCTTCGAGCCTGCTCCGCCATTCAATGAGATCATGGCTGATCATCCAAATTCGGTACACTGTCCCTGCTTTCTCTCCATATCCCTTGATCCCTTTAGTCTTAAGAAATATACCCAACTCCTTCTTGAATATATTTAATGAACTGGCCTCCACCGCCCTCTGTGGCAGAGAATTCCACAGGTTCACCACTCTCTGGGTGAAGAAATTCCTCCTCATTTCAGTCCTAAATGGCTTACCCCTTATCCTTAGACTATGACCCCTGGTTCTGGACTCCCCGGACATCAGAAACATCCTTCCTGCATCTAGTCT
The DNA here is from genome assembly GCF_052327205.1 of Somniosus microcephalus. Taxonomy (NCBI): domain Eukaryota; kingdom Metazoa; phylum Chordata; class Chondrichthyes; order Squaliformes; family Somniosidae; genus Somniosus; species Somniosus microcephalus. The sequence continues at coordinate 14,457,144 of NC_140998.1, forward strand.
GTCCAGGCCTGACAGAATTTTGTAGGTTTCGATGAGATCCCCTCTCAATCTTCTAAACTCCAGTGAGTATAAGCCCAGTCCTGATGAAGGGTTTCGACCTGAAACGTTGACTCTATTTCTCTCTCCACGGATGTTGCCTGGCCTGCTGAGTTTTTCCAGCATTTTCTGTTGTTATTCCACATTAAGAGACTTCAGCACAAAATCTGACGCTCCCAGCGCAATACTGGGGGAGCGCTGCACTGTCAGAGGAGCTGTCTTTCAAATGAGAGGTTAAAGCGAGGCCCCCTCTGCCCTCTCAGGTGGATGTAAAAAAATCCCACAGCACTATTGTGAAGAAGAGCAAGGGGAGTCTCGCCCCGGTGTCCTGGGGCCAATAATTATCCCTCAACCAACATCACTAAAAAAACAGGAGTATCTGGTCATTATTACATTGCTGTTTGTGGGAACTTGCTGTGCACAAATTGGCTGCCGTGTTTCCCACATTACAACAGCGAATACGGGGGAGGGGGGGAGGGGGTCAAGTGATGCGCAATCTGGCAGGAAACGCAGCCGGCCGACTTCTGACCGCCCGAGTGACCCCCGACCCCCACTGACCGCCCGAGTGACCCCCGACCCCCACTGACCGCCCGAGTGACCCCCGACCCCCACTGACTGCCCAAGTGACCCCCGACCCCCACTGACCACCCGAGTGACCCCTGCCCCCCCACTGACCCCAGCAAGGTTCCTGGGATCCGCCTTACTTATTTATTTTTGATGGGCCCCAGCTGGGTTCCCACCTTCTCCGGGGCAGGGGGTGGGGTGGAGGTGGAGGAGAAGAAGGGGAAGGGGCAGGGGAGGAGAGGATGCGGGAGGGGTGGAAGGGGAGAGGAGAGGGATAGGCATTAGATCACGGCTGATTAGCATCTTAACTCCATTTACCCACCTTGGTTCCATATCCCTTAATACCCTTACCTAATAAAAATCAATCAATCGCTCAGTTTTTCAATTGATCCCCGCCCCTCCCCCCCGCCTCCCCCCAAAGCCTCAACAGCTTTTGGGGGAGTGAGTTCCCGATTTCCACTACCCTTTGTGTGGAGAAGTGCTTCCTGACACCATGCCTGAACGCCCTAGTTCTGATTTTAAGGTTATGTCCCCCTTGTTCTGGACTCCCCCCACCAGACGAAATTGTTTCTCTCTATCCACCCTATCAAATCCTTTAATCATCTTAAACTCCTCGATTAGATCACCGCTTAATCTTCTTTGGGAAGGGTGGGTGTGGGAGAAATGGCCGTGGCCTCAATAGTCAGACGCCTGCGGCAGCTTAAAAGGCCGGGCAGCTCGGACAGTGTCAGACCCGATGCTGCCTTGGGCAAACCGCCCTTAATCTACCGATTGAAAGCCTTCATCAATGGTCTCTCTATTTTCTCAACTTTGCTGCGTTGTCCATCTGAAGCAGCTGTTGCTTTGCGCCTCGCTCTGCAACACCGCACCCCTGTGATGTCCCAGCATTCCGAGCAGAGTGTGCCAAGGCAGGAATGGTGGCAACTGTAATGTACAACATCACTAGGCCGTCATTGCTTTACTCAGTGGGTATGGCACCCTAGTGGTTATGGTCCTGGACCAGTACCTCCAGAGTTTGTGGGTTCAAATCCAACCATGGCATGTTATGATAATTGGCCATTCAGCCCATTGAGTCTGCGCCGACTCTCTGCAGAGCAATTGAGTCAGTACCATTCCCCCGCTCTCTCCCCATAGCCCTGCAAGTTTATTTCCCTCAAGTGCCTATCCAGTCTCCCCTTGAAAACATTGAGGCCTAGAAATTCACTTGGGCGCGGGCAGCTCGCTCGCGCCCAAAAGTTAGCGCTGGGCGGGGAGGCATTAGCGCACGCCATATATTCGTCTTCTGCGACCCAATTCAGAAGCGGGCGCTATACCAGGGTGTGCCCGCCTCCGTTTGGGGCGCTGCAACTGAATATCGGCGCGCTAGTTGCCGCTGCGCCACCCGATGCGGTGCGGCAGGCTGCGGTACTGCAGGCCTCCTCCTTCTCTTAAGGGGGAGGTGCCTGCAACGGCCGGAGCCCCGATTGCGAGTGCCGGCAAAAGAGCCCGGCACAACGGAGAAGTGCCGGGCTCCACGGAAACCAGCCGGCAATGCCGCGGGGGGTGGTGGAGGAGGCCGGGGAAGGAGGTGCGGGCAGGCGGCCGCCGAAAAAGAGGCCGGCCGCACCTTCCGCTTTAAAGCGCCCCACTATGGCAGCAGGACGGCCCCGTTTTCTGGTTGCTGTTTGCGCCCGCTTCGGAGGAGGCGGCCGCAAATAAATATGGGGATCGGCACGGTTTCGGGGCGTTACGGGCCACCGCGCACACCGATGACGTCATCAGTCCTGGCGCAGCGCTAACAGCTACCGCCGCCAATACCGCTGCACTCAATTTCCGCGCTACCACCCCGCCGGCGCAAAAGACCTCTTTAGGCGCTAAGTGGGCTCAAGGCCCACTGAATTTCTAGGCCTGAGTGTTTCCGCTTCCACCACTTCCGTCAGCAGCGAGTTCCAGGTCCTCACCACTCGCTGCATAAAAAAGTTTTTCCTCACATCCCCCCTGTATCTCTTGCCCAAAACCTTAAAGCTGTGTCCCCCTAGTCCTTGTACCATCAACTAGTGAGAACAGCCTTTCCTCATCTAGCCTATCCAAACCCGTCATAATCTTAGAGTCATAGGCCTAGAAATTCAGTTGTTAGCGCCAGCCGCTAGTGCCTTAGGAGGGCGAGAAGTGGGGCGCGAAGCGGCTAGCGCCTGAGCGTGGCGCTGCCTCCCATGGTGGAAAAGCCCTGACAGTGTCAAGCCCTGATCTTGCCTGCACTGCCTACCATGGTGGAATAGCCCTGACAGTGTCAAGCCCTGATCTTGCCTGCACTGCCTCCCATGGTGGAATAGACCTGACAGTGTGTAAAGTGGTGAATGTGCATGTGATTTTCATGAGAGTGCAATAGGTGTTGGATGAGGGCTGGGCATTAGGGCTTTCAGGACCCTTTGGCCATAAAGTGATGTGCACATGCAGGGATGAAGAGGATACTGGAAAGGGTACTCACCCTGACAACCCGAGTGAGGTCGTTGAACTTCTTTCTGCACTGCGTGGGTGTCCTAGGGACCATGCTGCTGGAGGTCACTCTGTGTGCCACCTTCCCTCCAAGCTTTTCTATACTCACTGGGCAGCGTCCTCCTGCCACTGTCAGGAAAGAGGATAGGTCGCCTGCGCTCTACTGCGCCAAACAGAACCTTCAGGGCACCCTCACTAAAGCGCTGCGCTCGCTCCCTGGCCTTCTCCATGGTCGTGGGCATTATGATGTCGCAGCAGGTCTGTCCTGTAATGATATCAGCAAATAGAGATGGTATTTGCCTGTTTGATTATGATGCCTTATCAGCATGTTTGCATGTATTGATTGCTTGTGCCTGACCAGCAGAGGGCATGTGACCGAGACAAGCAAGGCAGTTTAGTTTGGTTTCAGTTTCGTTCTAGATGCATCACGAGCATGATGTCTCCTGTAAATGCTGTATAAAGAGTTGAACAGACTTTAGATTAAAAGACATTCTCTTTCATAAATGTCTCGTCATTGAACCCACAAAGAAATCAATACATGGTGTCAGAAGTGATTGAAAGAGATGAAGAGAAAAAATCTGAAGTTAAATCAGCTCTCCACAGATTAGCAAGCCAAAAGAGAACATCGTTATTTACCATTAGAGAATAGCTAACGAAGTGAAAAAATGGAAGGTTTACACCCACCGGCGATGCTTCAGTTGACAGGTAATGTGGCTGAAAATTGGAGGAGATTCAAACAACGTTTAGAATTGTATTTAGCAGCAATCGGAGCTGACGAGAAAAGTAATAAAAATAAATCATCACTGTTCTTACATGTCGTGGGTGATGAAGCGCTGGAGGTGTATAATAACTTCACATTCGCTGCTGATGGAGACAAAATGAAGCTAGATAAAATAATGGAACAGTTTGAGGCCTACTGCATACCTAAACATAACGTGACGTTTGAGAGGCACAGATTTTTCACATGTGTACAGAAAACGGGTGAGACTATTGATCAGTATGTGACTGAACTGAGAAACCGAAGCAAAACATGTGAATTTGGGGGACTGACAGACTCGCTGACAACAGACAGACTGGTGTGTGGTATTCCAGATAATGGTCTAAGGGAAAGACTGCTAAGAGAGCAAGATCTAGACCTGGGAAAAGCCATAGCACTGTGTAGGGCTACAGAGACTGTGAAGTTGCAGGCAAAGGAGCTGTTCAGTGACAATAGCTGCAACGTGGATGCAGTGAGAAAGAACGGATACAAACCGTTTAACAAAACGAGCGCCAATGTGAAAAAAGAGGCGTGGCCAGCGAACGAAAATGAAAGGGACAATCGAAAGTCATGTAGTCAATGCGGTACACAGCATCCACCAAGAAAGTGTCCAGCATATGGTAAAAAATGCAATAGTTGCAACAAAAACAACCATTATGCCCGTTGCTGTAAGAACCAAGCGCAACAAAGCAAGGTCCATACAGTAGATGAAAGTGAGATAGAGGAGTTCTATGTAGATGTTGTGTCTGAAAACAAAAACAAAGAAAGAGACTGGATGTTGACACAAAAAGTGAATGACATAGACATTCCTTTTAAATTGGATACTGGAGCACAAGTTAATGTGATATCAGAGACTGATTTTAAGAAAATTAGACCCAGACCAAAGATACATGGAATAAAAGTGAAAGTGACAGGATACACAGGTACTGATATACCAGTGAAAGGAAGATGCATTGTCAAAGTAACACACAAGGACAGAGAGCACACGCTAGCATTAATCGTGGTGCCAAAGGATGTGCAAGCCATACTAGGTTTAAAAGCCTGTGAGAGACTGAACCTGGTAAAGAGAGTCCTCGTTGTGGAAAGCGAAGGAGAGACAGTCTATGATGAACTGAATGTTGTGTACACACCGGATAAGCTGATGTATACAGCAGACACGTTGTCCAGAGCTGTTGACCCAGGAGAGCCCGCAAACACAGTGAAAAGACTGAAGTACAAGGCAAAAGACATTGGAACTGACTTCTACCAGAGCATGCTTGTATACCGCACAACGCCGCTCGAGTGTGGTATGTCACCAGCCCAACTCCTGATGGGACGTCGGCTAAGGTCAAACCTACCCATCCCGGAGAACCTCCTGAAAACAAAAGAGGGGGAGAAAGTGAGGAAGTTCAAAGAACAGCAGAAAGAAAAGCAAAAGTACTACTATGACAGAGGAACACAAAACCTACCTGAACTCCACACTGGTGACCAAGTAAGGTTGAAAGACAAAACAAACACATGGACTCAGAAGGGAACTGTCCTGAGTGAAGTTCAACCAAGATCATACACCATTCAGACAGATGAGGGTGCTGTTCTGAGAAGAAATCATCGAGATCTTCTCATGGGACCAGCCACAGCAGGTCAAGAGACTGATACTGTTGAACAACCTGATCACACAGCTGAGAACCAATCATCTGAGGCAACAACTCAGATTCAAGGACAATCAATCAGAAAATCCTCAAGACACGTGAAGCCTCCTGAGAGACTCATTGAGCAAATTTAAGGACTATTGTTATAGGAAATAATGTTATCTTATTCTTTCTTCAAGTTCTAGTGTATTGACATATTTCATGTGAACACACAAAGCAAGGTTAAAAAACCTTGATCATGATAATGATAATGTAAGTTCATTAAGTGTTACAGTTAAAATGCAGATTAATACAAAGAAAACATGTTGTTAGTTAAAAGTAAAATACTTTTGTTTTAAGAAAAGGAGATGTAATGATATCAGCAAATAGAGATGGTATTTGCCTGTTTGATTATGATGCCTTATCAGCATGTTTGCATGTATTGATTGCTTGTGCCTGGCCAGCAGAGGGCATGTGACCGAGACAAGCAAGGCAGTTTAGTTTGGTTTCAGTTTCATTCTAGATGCATCACTAGCATGATGTCTCCTGTAAATGCTGTATAAAGAGTTGAACAGACTTTAGATTAAAAGACATTGGCCTAGAAATTCCCTTGGGTTTGCGCCCATTTAGGGGCGCAAGAGTGGGTTGCGCCGGAAGTTGCGTCGCCGCTGAAATTAGGTGGGCCTTTAAATCGACGTAAGCCGGTAGCGCTGCGCCAGCACCGATGACGTCATCGGTGTGCGCAGCGCCCCGGTACCGCCCAAAGCCACGCCGATCCCCATCTTCAGTAGTGGCCGCCTCTTCCCTGGCGGCCGCTAACAACGTTTTGAAATCCTGGCCGTGCTGCAGCCTTAGAGGCGCTATTTAAAGCGGAGGTGCGGCCGGCCGCTTTTTCGGCGGCCGCCTGCCCGCACCTCCTTCCCCGGCCTCCTCCACCCCCCCCCCCGCAGCATTGCCGGCTGGTTTCCGTGGAGCCCGGCACTTCGCCGTTGTGCCGAGCTCTTTTGCCGGCACTTTCAACGGGGCTCCGGCCGTTGCCGGCACCTCCCCCTTAAGAGAAGGGGGAGGCCTGCAGTACAGCAGCCTGCCGCTCTGCATCGGGTGGCGCAGCGGTACCGGCAGCGCTGAAATTCACTTTCAGCGCCCCAAGCGGGGCGGGCACACCCTGTACCAGCGCCCGCTTCCGCTTTGGTGCGCTGAAAGTGAATTTGGGGCGGGCACAACTGGCTCGGCGGCGGGCGCTAAATTTCCGGCGCAAACGTGCTGGCGGGGCGTCACCGAATTTATAGGCCATTCTCTTTCATAAATGTCTCGTCATTGAACCCACAAAGAAATCAATACATGTCCAGGCCTAGAATCAGGGCTACAGTGTGCAGGGCGTGGCTGCAAACCAAATCGACCCCCCCCTTTAAGAGCTGACCGGCGCAAGTGTGTCTGCCTGCAATCGATAACTCGCCGCACCTGCGCTGCGCCCGCCCTCGGTGGTAGCGCCTCGGCTCGCCGGCTTAGCGCCTTATGATAGTCGTGCACCGCCTGCTTTAGCGCAGCAGCAACCTCTTGGGGTGATGCAGCTCAATTTCGACGAAGGTGGCGCTAAGTTGCGCCCCAAACGTGGCGATACTGAATTTCTAGGCCATAGACTTATACAGCACAGAAAGAGGCCCTTCGGCCCATAGTGTCCGCGCCAGCCATCAAGCCCTGTCTATTCTAATCCCACTTTCCAGCACCTGGTCCATAGCCTTGTATGCTATGGGGTTTCAAGTGCTCATCTAAATGCTTCTTGAATGTTGTGAGGGTTCCTGCCTCTACCACCCTTTCAGGCAGTGAGTTCCAAATTCCAACCACCCTCTGTGTGAAAATGTTTCTCCTCAAATCCCCGAGATCTTGTACACCTCTATCAAATCACCCCTCAACCTCCTTTGCTTTAATGAAAACAAATCCAGCTTCTCCAACCTGTCCTTGTAGCTAAGATCCCCCATCCCCGGAACCATTCTGGTAAATCTCCTCTGCACCCTCTCAAGGGCCTTCACATCCTTCCTAAAGTGTGGTGACCAGAACTGGACGCAATATTCCAGTTGTGGCCTAACCAGCACTTTATAAAGGTTCAGCATAACTTCTCTACTTTTGTACTCAATACCTCTATTTATGAAGCCCAAGATCCCATATGCTTTGCTAACCACTCTCTCATTATGTCCTGCCACCTTCAGGGACCTATGCACATTAATTCCCAGGTCCCTCTGTCCCTGCACACTCTTTAAAACTGTGCCATTAAGTGTATATTGCCTCTCCCTGGTCCTTCTGCCAAAATGCATCACCTCACACTTCTCTGTATTAAATTCCATCTGCCACTTGTCTGCCCATTCTGCTAGCTTTTCTATGTACTGCTACAGTCGATTGGTATCATCCTCACTGTTTGCCACACCCCCAAGTTTGTGTCATCGGCAAATTTAGCAATTCTGCTCTGTATTCCAATATCCAGGTCATTTATATATATCAAAAAAGCAGTGGGCCCAGCACTTTACCCTTGGGGAACACTACTGTCTACCACCCTGCAGTCTGAAATCTGGCAATCTTTGGGGCTGGCACCTAAAATATGAGCACGAACGCTGCTAGGTTATTGTCAACTCATTCACTAATATCCTTCTATAAACTCAAAGTCCCCTTGCCAGACTTTGTAACCCTACTCCTAGTCAAATTCACTTCAAGTATGAATGACACCCTGCATTTGCGAAGCATTTCATGCAAGTGATCCCCATCCTTCTGCTTCACTGTGCTGGTACGTCACAGGATTGCCCTGACTCTTCTGCCGGCAGGACTGAGAGAAAGAAGTCTTTTTTTGCTTCAAGGAATGGGTAAGTAAAGCAGGTAAAATGCTTTTTTTATTAATTCATGGGATGCGGGCGTCGCTGGCAAGCTGGCATTTATTGCCCATCCCTAATTGCTGAGCCGCCTTCTTGAACCGCTGCAGTCTGTGCGGTGTTAGGGAGGGAGTTCCAGGATTTTGACCCAGCGACGATGAAGGATACATTTCCAAGTCAGGATGGTGTGTGGCTTGGAGGGGAATTTAGAGGTGGTGCTGGTTCCATACATCTGCTGCCCTTGTCCTTCTAGGTGGTAGAGGTCATGGATTTAGGAGGTGCTGTTGAAGAAGCCTTGTCAAGTTGCTCAGTGGGTGAATCAGCTAACAGCGTAGGCCGGAGCTCCAACCAGGGACCTTGTGCTACTGAGCTACACAGATGTCGAAGGTCCCAGGTTGGATCTCCACCCATGGAAGCGTTTTGGGCCTACAATAGGTCTCATCTCACATAGGAATACACAAAATCAGATCCCTCATCACTGACCAGTGATGAGAAAGGCATGCGATTGGTTGAGGACAGAGTCAGACTGTGGCTGTGGTGCCCTACAGAGTTGAATAGCATACTGACATTCAATGTCCCGACTCACACATGAAGACAGGGTGGAGGAAGGGAACACACCTATGGAATCTTGTGCCTGACAAAGAGTCATCAAACTGTTTGCGCTACATTTAATCAAAAATGATATTATAGAAAGTGTGGAAAATCTTCAGTTTAGTCATAGGTAACAGAGAGAGTAGACAAGGGTAATGTAGTAGATGTAATATATCTAATTTTCCAAAAGGCCTTCGATAAGGTACCACATAATAGCTAATGAATATGATCAGATAATCGTGGAACAAATAGCAGAATGGATAGGTAGCTGGCTGCAAGACAAAAAGCAGAGAGTAGGGGTAATGGGTAGCTATTCACAGTGGCAGAAGGTGGGAAGCGGGGTCCCACAAGGATCAGTGCTGGCACCACTGTTATTCACAATTTATATTAATGATTTAGACTTTGGAATCAAAAACACGAGCAAGAAATATAAAAACAGATTGTAAGAGTTTCTACATGTATGTAAAAAGGAAGAGAGTAGCAAAAGTAAGCATTGGTCCCTTAGAGGTTGAGACAGGTGAAATTATAATGGGGAATAAGGAAATGGCAGAGACTTTAAACAAATATTTTGTATCTGTCTTCACAGTAGAAGACACAAAAAGCATACCAAAAATAGTGGGGAACCAAGGGGCTAATAAGAGTGAGGGACTTAAAGTAATCAATAACAGTAGAGAAAAAGTACTTGAGAAACTAATGAGATTAAAAGCTGACAAATCCCCTGGACCCGATGATCTACATCCTAGGGTTCTAAAAGAGATAGTGGATGCATTGGTTTTGATCTTCCAGAATTCCCTAAATTCTAGAACAGTCCCAGAGGATTGGAAGGTAGCAAATGTAACCCTGCTATTCAAGAAAGGAGGGAGAGAGAAAACAGGGAACTACAGACCAGTTAGCCTGACATCAGTCGTCGGGAAAATGCTGGAATCCATTTTTAAGGAAGTAGTATCGGGGCACTTAGAAAAATCATAATATGATTAGGCAGAGCCAACATGGTTTTATGAAAGGGAAATCGTGTTTAACAAACTTTTTCGAGGATGTAACTAGCAGGGTAGATAAAGGGGAACCAGTGGATGTAGTATATTTTGATTTACAAAAGGCATTTGATAACGTGCCACATAAAAGGTTGCTATGCAAGATAAGGGCTCATGGGGTTGGGGGTAATATATTAGCATGGGCATTGGTGAGACCACATCTGGACAGCGTACAGTTTTGGTCTCCTTATTTAAGGAGGGATATACTTGCATTGGAGGCAGTTCAGAGAAGGTTCACTAGGTTAATTCCTGAGATGAAGGAAAGGGTTGTCTTATGAGGAAAGGTTGAGCAGGTTGAGCCTATACTCATTGGAGTTTAGAAGAATGAGAGGTGGTCTTATTGAACCATGTAAGATTCTGAGGGGGGTTGACAGGTTGTTTCCCCTGGCTGCAGAGTCTAGAATTATGGGGCATAGTCTCAGGATAAGGGGTCAGCCATTTAGGACTGAGATGAGGAGGGTTGTAAATCTTTGGAATTCTCTACCCCTAAGGGCTGTGGATGCTGAGTTATTGAGTATATTCAAGGCTGAGATAGAATTTTGGACTCTAGGGGAATCAAGGGATATGGGGATTGGGCGGGAAAGTAGAGTTGAGGTCGATGATCAGCCGTGATCTTATTGAATGGCGGAGCAGGCTCGAGGGGCCAAAAGGCCTACTCCCGCTCCTATTATATTCTCATGTAGCACAATTTCTAAATTTGCGGATGACACCAAATTGGGGGGATAGTCAACACTGAGGAGGACTGCAACAAATTACAGGAGGACATTAATAAACTTGCAGAATGGGCACATAATTGGCAAATGAATTTCAACACAGATAAATGTGAGGTATTACATTTTGGTAAGAAATATAAGGAGGTCACATATTACTTGAAAAGTAAGAATCTAAAATAGAGAAGCAAAGTGATCTGGGAGTACAAAAACACAAATCACTAAAAGTTGTGACGAATTGAAAAGTAGAGAGGTTATAGTAAACTTGTATCGAACCTTGGCTAGACCACACTTGGAGTACTGTGTGCAGTTCTGGTCACCATATTATAAAAAGGATATAGAGGCACTGGAGAGGGTGCAGAGAAGATTTACAAGGATGATACCAGAACTGCAAGGTTAAACCCATCAGGAAAGGACGAACAGGCTGGGTCTCTTTTCTCTTGAAAGGAGAAGGCTGAGGGGTGACCTAATAGACGTCTTTAAAATTATGAAAGGTTTTGATAGAGTGGATACAGAGAGAATGTTTCCACTTGTGGGGAAGAGCAAAACTAGAGGCCATCAATATAAGATAATCACCAAGAAATCCAATAGGGAATTCAGAAAAAACTTCTTTACCCAAAGAGTGGTGAGAATGTGGAACTCGCTGCCACAGGGAGTGGTTGAAGCGAATAGTATAGAAGCATCTAAGTGAAGCTAGACAAGCACATGAGGGAGAAGGGAATAGAGGGCCATGCTGCTAGAGTTAGATGAGAAAAGATGGGAGGAGGCCCGAGTGGAGCATAAACACCGGCATGGACTGGTTGGGCCGGATGGCCAAACCTGTAAGAAACATAGAAACATTTTTTTAAATGGAGAGTTTAAGAGGAACAGTTACAAAATAAAGAACGAGTTGTGGCTGCCTGCGTAAGTCCAGCTGACCTCCTCGGCCCCTTTCCCCACAGTCTTGGGTAGTAGAATTGTAAATTAGTGAAGGAGTTCAGATTAGGTGACAAATGGAACCCAATTACTCCCTTCAAGACACAGACGGAAGCAACAGAATGGGTCATGGGATTCCAGTGTAGATATATATACTTAACATTTCATTTTTATATGCGGGGCACCATAAATCTCTTCAAGTTAATAACTCCATTTGGCAAGTCTATACAACCTTTGTACCATTTCCGAAAAGGTTTAGGAGAAACTGTGTTAGTGCAGTTTTTATTTTTAAAAACATTGCTTTTTTTTTAAATGGGCTGGGGCCAGGGGAGAGATTGGGGATTATTTTACCTCGACAGGGTTCTGGTCTCTTTTGGGTTTTAAACCTCACGACCTCAGGATGTTCCAAATCGCTGTACAGACAATGAAGTACTTTTGAAATGTGGTCACATTTGTAATGTAGGAAATGCAGCAGCCAATTTGCGCAAAATAAGATCCCACATCCAAGAATGAGATAAATGCCCAGATAATTGCGTTTTAGTGATGTTGGTTTAGAAATAAATATTGGCCAGGACGCTGGGAGAATTCCACTGCTCTTCTTCAAATAGTGCCAATATGATCTTTTACGTCCTCCTGAGAGAGCAGAGAGAGCCTTGGTTTAACATCTCATCCAACAGTGCAGCAATCCCTCAGAACTCGCACTGAGATTGTCAGCCTGGATTATGTACCCAACTTGCATGGAGTGGGACGTGAACCCACAGCCTTCTGATTCCGAGGGTAAGAGCGCTACCCACTGAGCCAAGGCTGACACAATGGCAGTGAATGGTACTTAGGGGGAAAAATTCGGTTGGTTGCGCCACCCATTAGCGCCTAAAGAGGTCGAGAAGCGGGGCGCTAACCAACTAGCGTCCGGGCGCAGCGAACCCTGCGCCTCCTCCCAAGTTGAGCGGACATTTAGCACCGGCACTAAACCGTAGCACCCGCTCACCGGCGCACGCAGATCATGACGTCATTTCAGTGTGCAACGCCCTTGGGGCACCCCAGACCGGATATTCAGTGGCGCCCCCCTCCGCTCCGCCTGTCGCTACCAACGACAGGTTACCTTGAACGTTTCCCAGTTGCTGTCGGGCTGGGGGGGCGCTATTTGAAGGGGACTCTTCCTGGATTATTAGTGGTAGCCATTTTTGGACCACACCTTCTGTGAGAGAGAGAGAGAGTTGCTCAGAGACAAACAGAGAGTCATTCCTACAGTGAGCCAGCGCTGGCTGAGGAACTTTAGCCTTCTGAACATAACTTTGCAGTTGGTAAGCTTCTCAACCGGCATAGCTTTCAGTGCGCACTTACTATAGGGGCTGCATTGGATGGGAACGTCGTCCTTCTCAATCATATCAACAGGGCACAGAGATACAGGGATAGAGTGGCAGGCATGGCCAGACGGAGGAGGGCCAACAGACGTCGGCACACGAGACCTTACGCTGCCAGGTTTTTCCGCCAACAGTTTTCGTATATCAACATGTCGGAGGAGCAATGTTTCCAAAGGCTGCGCTTCAGTAAGGAGGTGGTCACTGAGCTCTGCCACCTGCTTCAGCCAGATCTGCAGCCTCAACTAAGGTGCAGGACATCTCTGTCGGTGGCTGTGAAGATCACTGTGGTGTAAGATTTGCAAAATTTGTGCATTTCCCCGAAGGTTATTATCGATAAAAGGGACCCTGCGTGGACATTTCTTTTGAAATTAAAAAGGGTACCCAAGATGGCGTCCGTGCCTCGTGGCAGAGAGCCTACGGGTCTCCAAAATGGATTCTGCAGCCCAGGCAGTTTGAGGTAAATCGAAACTAAGGCTGCAGGTTTCCTGTGAAAAGAACTTTGTGGTTTGGGACCCAGACAAACTGTGAATTATGTATTAGGCTGAATTAGAGGCAGATTTAAATTCAATGAGGCCGACAGTTAAAGCCATCAAACAGTCTGCATACATAATCGGAAACAGATTAAACACATCCATCGAGGCTGGACAAGCCCATCAAGGACTTTCAGGACAATACGAGTCAATTATCGGGCCAGTAGATGCAATTACCGGCCATCTAAAAACTGTCAGTATAGATTGCTACCATTATTTTAACTAGCCCGCCAAAATTAAAACAAAGAACTAACCTGATCTGGCGGGCAGATAAGGGTTTTCGACGAAGGTATAACTGAAGGCCCCCAGGTAGCAATCGAAAGAAGAAGAAGGAACTCCTGCTCGGCTGCTCTGCTACTGTCGGTATTGCCGCTCCCCGGTTCTTCGGCCCCTCGCCCTCGTGGCTGCCGCTCTTCCCCCGTCCCGCGCTTACCCCCTGGCCTTTGCCCGTGCCCTCTCCAACTCCATCTGTGTAGTGTATGTAACCTGTACCACCTTAAGAGGATACCTTAAGGTGATGGACTACTTTCTGATGGCTCCTGTACATTGTAGTACCGGTGGTGACCACACCGGTATATAAACCCTGTGGAGCAAAGTGTATTTCAGTTCAGCCCTGACCCTCAGTTACTAAAGACCTGTTTAAGTATTCTGTAGTCTGTGTCCAGTTATTCAGCATAACTACATTTGAAAGCACAGACTCAACAGTGGCGACGAGTCTGATCGTACCTAGCGGCAGTTTTGCATCCAAGGAAGCTTCGTCCTCAGAACGGGCGTCGAAAAGGGGCATCCGCCCTCAACATCCTGCTGAGCACTGCATCGCACGGGAGGCCATCGGGAACCCGGGTTGGTTTGCTGGCCACGAAGTCCACCATCAGCAACAGGCAGTGATCATCCCTTCTACGACAGCGGCGGGTAAGCCCGATCGAGCGGCACGGAGGGGAAGTCGGCCGAGTTGCCAGTGGGAGAAGGGGAGGGAAAACGAAGAAAAGGGCGGAGAACACGACCGCAGCCGGTGTCAGGGGCCGGACTGCAATCGGGGCAGAGACGCGCAGCAGCCAGAAAAGCATTGATGTCCACGAGGACCGCGGGAGCGGCGGGGAACAAGAGCAGCAGCGTCGGGGGAAATAAAGGACCGCTGGGAGGCGAGAATGGCAACAGCGCGGTAATCGCCATTTTTAGTCGGCGAGGGAAGAAGACAAGCGCGGGAAAAGCCGCCAAGCGTGGGAAGCCGCCATTTTGAAAAATAAAATAAAATAAAGGAAACTCAACAAGGATGCCAAAAATGGGTAACATCACTGCTTTTGATAGCGATGTGGAAGATTGGGCCACTTATGTGGAACGCGTTGAAGTTTACTGTACAGCGAATGAGGTACCGGTGGATAAGAAAGCACTAACCCTATTAAACTCGATGAGTGTGAAGACGTACGGGTTATTAAGGCACCTTGTAACACCAGATAAACCGGTAGGAAAGAGTTTCGCGGATATTGTTACTATCCTGCAAGAGCATTTAAACCCCACGCCGCTGCTGATAGCGGAACGATTTAAATTTTACAAAATAATTCAACTTAAAGAGGAAAGCAACGCTGAATTCTTAATCGAACTGCGCAAGTTATCAAAGTACTGTCAGTTCGGTACAGGACTAGCAGACGCTCTGAGAGATAAGTTTGTGTGTGGGCTACTAAGGGAAGGAACCCAGAAGCGACTGCTAGAGGAAAAGGATCTTATGCTGGACAAAGCTTTCAGCATTGCAGCATCGCACGAGGCAGCAGCACGAGGCACTGCAGAAATGCGCAAAGGCCATTGGAATTCAGCACCAATGAAATGGCATTGGGCGCAGTAAAGTGCTATCGTTGCGGAAGGACAACGCATGACCAGAACCAGTGCTGGTTCAAAGATAAAGAATGCAGGCAATGTGGCAAACTTGGTCACATAGCGAGAGTATGCCGGTCAGGAAAGAAGACCAGCAGCAAAAAGTCGCCGCAGGAGAAGTACAAAAAAGTACACAAGGTGACAGAGAACAGTTCGGATGAACAGAAGACGGATTCAGACTCCAGCAGTAAGGAACTGGGTTGTCTAAAAATACATAATGTGGGTAACACAGCAGACCACCAAACTATCTGGGTCATGCTTCGGATAGCAGGAGTCCAAGTGAAGATGGAATTGAACACTGGATCGGCATTGACGGTCATGAATAAGCAAGATTACAAAAGGTTATTCTCACACATTCCCCTGAGGGATACGGAGATTATATTGAAAACATACACGGGGCAAAGAGTATACCCCATCGGAAAGATAAAGGTAAAGGTGGTCTACAATGGTAAAGAAAGTCAGGAAATGGACTTGTATGTGTTACCTGAGGGAGGTCCGCCACTACTGGGACGGGAAGGATCCGGAGAATAAATGTGGACTGGCATTCCTTACAAGCACTAACTGTAGATTCCTGTAAAGAGGACGACGTCAAACCTAAACGACTGTCCAAAATATTGGACGATGCTAAGGAGGTGTTCCAACAGGGACTGGGAACACTGAAAGGAATTACGGCAAACATCAAGGTTGAAGAACATGCAAACCCAAAATTTTTCAAAGCCAGACCGGTACCTTATGCGATATGACCTGCTGTGGAAGCAGAGCTGGAATCGTTAGAACGTTCAGGAGTACTGTCAAAGGTGGACTGGAGCGAATGGGCCACACCCATTGTTCCCATCATGAAGCGTTCGTTGAGCAACAAGCCGGGGGAACCTGGGAAGGTTCGCATCTGTGGCGATTTCAAGATCACTGTTAATCCGGTTCTTCACACGGTGCAATATCCGCTTCCGCGGATTGAGGATATCTTCGCTTCGCTGTCTGGCGGGAAACACTTCACCAAGATAGACCTGGCGCAGGCGTACCTACAGATGGAAGTTGATGAAGCATCACGCCAGTATCTCACGATCAACACACATAAGGGCTTATATCGGTATAATAGACTGGTTTTTGGAGTGGCATCGGCTCCAGCGATTTGGCAAAGGGCCATGGAGCAGGTATTGCAGGGAATTCCAGGCACTCAGTGCTACCTGGACGACATTCTGATTACAGGAGATGATGATAAGGAGCACCTCGCGAATTTGGAGCAGGTGCTCACCAGATTGAAAGAATATGGACTCAGAGTTAATCGCCAGAAATGTGAGTTCTTTCAGAAGCGAATCTCGTACTGCGGCCACGTCATTGACCAGGAGGGGCTTCATAAGTCACCTGACAAGATCGAAGCTGTTGTGAAAGCTCCCGCTCCGGAAAATGTATCCCAGTTGAGGTCGTTCCTTGGGTTGATTAACTATTACCACAAGTTTCTTCCAAATTTATCCACGGTGTTACACCTGCTGAACGCTCTTTTGCAAATGGGAGTACCATGGAAGTGGAGCGAGGATTGTAAGCGGGCTTTTCAAAAAAGCAAGGCACTGATCACCTCTAAGGAAGTGTTGGCTCACTTTAACCCAACGCTGCCTATTCGCTTAGCTTGTGATGCTTCTCCATATGGTATCGGGGCAGTGCTCTCACATAAGTTGCCAAATGGCTTGGAAAGGCCAGTCGCGTTCGCATCCAGATCATTGACCTCCGCAGAGCGCAACTATGCTCAGATAGATAGGGAGGCTCTCAGCCTCGTGTGGGGAGTTAAGAAATTTAACCATTACCTGCAAGGCCAAAAGTTTACGCTGCTGACAGATCACCAGCCGTTGGTTTCCATTTTTAACCCTAAGAAGGGTGTTCCGGTTATGACGGCGCAGAGGCTTCAGAGATGGTCCCTTTTCCTAGGGGCACATCAATATGATATCGAATTCAAAGGTACAAAGCAACATAGTAATGCTGATGGGCTGTCGCACCTGCCACTACCTACAGCGGAAGAGGCACCGGCAGTTGACCCTGTCGAGATATTTCACTCGACCATCATCGAATGCTTACCAGTCACCAATGCGAGTATTGAGAGAGAGACCCGAAACGACCCGACACTGTCTCGGGGCTACGATTTGACAGTGAAGGGATGGCCAGCACATGGCGAACCACTGTTACCTGCATTCTCAGCCAGACGAGAACAGCTGTCCGTCTGTCAAGGAACATTGATGTATGGAACAAGGGTGGTTATTCCTCCTAAATTAAGGGAGAGAGTTCTGAAGGAACTGCATGAAGGTCATCTGGGGGGAGTCAAGATGAAAAGCCTTGCTAGGGCTTATGTGTGGTGGCCAGGTATCGACAAACAAATAGAGGATCTGACTAAAAGCTGCTCAGGGTGCCAAAAAGTTCAAAACGCACCTCCAATTGCACCGCTGCATCCGTGGGAATGGCCTTCAACCCCATGGCAACATGTGCATATCGACTTTGCAGGTCCATTCATGGATTCCATGTTTTTGATAGCGGTAGACGCACATTCTAAATGGCCAGAAGTGATTAAGATGTCGACCACTACCTCTGAAAAGACGATCGCAGTTCTAAGAACCATATTTGCAAGGAATGGGTTGCCGGAACAAATATGTTCAGACAACGGACCACAGTTCGTGTCAGAAGAATTCCAGAAATTCATGAAAAAGAATGGGGTGAAACACTATACATCTGCCCCATATCATCCGGCTACCAATGGGTTGGCCGAGAGATTTGTACAAACGTTCAAAAAGGCGATAAAGGCCATGAGCGAAGACCATATTCCACTACAACACAAGGTGGACAATTTCCTGATGGCATATCGAAACACCACGCATGCAGTGACAAATCAAAGCCCTGCCATAATGTTCTATAACAGGAGGTTGCGGTCCCGGTTGGATTTGTTAAAGCCCAATGTGCGTAGGGAAGTCGAAAACAAGCAATTCCAGCACGTAAATAACAAGGCCACTCGGAGTTTCGAAATAGGACAACCAGTGTTGGCCAGGGACTATAGGAATGATAAATGGCAATCCGGAACAATTCGTGCCCGACAAGGACCCTTGATGTACACGGTAGACGTTGGTGAGAACGTAATACGACGTCATGCTGACCAACTTGTGGAATCAAGAACAAGGGTCGACCCCGTGTCTACGGCAGAGACACCAGTTGAAGAAGTTATTGAGCCTGTAGCATCTACCTCAGACTCGAACGTACATGATGATGTTCAATCCATAGGAGATCAAATGGATGAGTCACCCCAGCAACGAGAACCAGAGACCCCTGAAAGGCGTTATCCGGCCCGGATCAGGAGGCCTCCTCAGAGACTGAATCTTTGAACAGTTTTGTGTGAAAGTTGTATATAGGTTATCCATGTTATGTTTAAATTGGGGTGTACACTGTTAAGCAAAAAGGGGAGGAATTGTAGTGTATGTAACCTGTACCACCTTAAGAGGATACCTTAAGGTGATGGACTACTTTCTGATGGCTCCTGTACATTGTAGTACCGGTGGTGACCACACCGGTATATAAACCCTGTGGAGCAAAGTGTATTTCAGTTCAGCCCTGACCCTCAGTTACTAAAGACCTGTTTAAGTATTCTGTAGTCTGTGTCCAGTTATTCAGCATAACTACATTTGAAAGTACAGACTCAACAATCTGGACTCGCCCCGACACCGGGTCGGGCGAACACGGGCAATTCAGGCCAGGCGAAGTGGGACGCAACGAGGGGAGGAGGAGGGAAGACCACCCAGGGAAGGCCAACTGAGGGTAGGCTTCGAATCATCGGGCCTTCAGCCTCAGCCGACCTGCGAGTATCTTCATGCAAACTCAAGCTGTCGGCGAAGAATCATCCCTGCAAGGTAAAGTACCCAAGCAGAGGCTGTAACTTTGGGGTACTTGAACCTGGACAATGCCCTTGCAGCACCCGGAGCCCACTTGACGACGGCAGGCTCCAGAGAGCACCAAGAGCGAACCCCGAACCCAACCGCTGTTTTGAGTCTAACAAACCCTTTTAGATTGGTGAGCATGAATTCTGACCCCTCATAGCTTAAGCTAGTTAGGTATAGGGGGTGGGATAAGGATAAGGGGATTGTTAAGATAGTTGTTTTCCCTCGATGTGCCGTGTGTTCCCCATTCCCTGTATGAGTATAGTATTATTATGACTCTCTTGTAATTTTTGCCTGTAGAAGTGGACACTAATAATTTTCCATAAGATTGTATCAAGTTTTCCTCTTCAATAAAATCTTGGTTTTGTTTGCATCCAACCACCTGTCTACTCGAGTCTTCTCTGTATCGCTGCCTGTATCTAAGTCTGGTGTCCAGAACCCAGGGGGCGAGCGATTCGAACCGCTCAAGGAAGGTAGTCAGAGGCAAAGCTGACTGACCTGAACACGCCTGTGCAAAACCCCCTACAGTGGCTCTAAACTTCTATGCCAGCGGCTCCTTTCAGGCCGCTACTGGGGACATTGCCAACATCTCACAGTTCGCGGTGCATTGCTGCATCCATCAAGTGACGAATGCCCTCTTTAAAAGGAGACGGCAGTACATCTCCTTCCCAATGACCCCAGACAAGCAGCGAGAGCACGCAGAGGGCTTCACAAGGATATTGGGCTTCCCCATGGTCCAGGGCGCCATTGACTGCACGCATGTGGCTTTGCAGGCGCCTCGAGAGAATGTGGAGGATTTCCGCAACCGAAAGGGGTTCCATTCTTTGAATGTGCAGCTGGTCTGTGACCACCGACAGCTGATACTCGCTGTCAATGCCCACTTTCCAGGCAGCAGCCACGACGCCTTCATCCTGCGCCAGACTTCTGTGGCAGACCTTTTCGAAGCCCCGGCTCACCCAGGAGGCTGGCTTCTCGGGGACAAGGGCTATCCTCTGTGCACCTGGCTGCTGACCCCGCTCCATTCGCCCAGCACCCCTGCTGAAGAATGACACAACGAGAGCCATCAAGCGACCAGGAACATCGTGGAGCACACAATCGGCGTGCTGAAGCAACGGTTCTGCTGTCTAGACCATTCCGGAGGAGCCCTTCAGTACTCACCTGAGCAAGTCTCCCACTTCGTGGTTGTGTGTTGCATGCTGCATAACCTGGCAATCCTCAGGACCCAGCCAATGCCACCGGGCCTTGGAGCACCAGCAGAGGAGGAGGAAGAGGAGGAGGAGGAGGAGCAGCACCAAGATGGGAGGGAGGCACAAACTGCAAGGGCCGTCTGTCAGAGGCTTATAGCAAGTCGCTTCTAGGCCCCTCTCAGGGAATGCTTTCTGCCATTCCAAGAACATGAATGGAACCGTTCTGCTACCCCTAAGCCGGTCAAGGCAACAATTTGGGCAAAGAACAGACATGGACATTGTGAATAAATAAACTTCTTTATTTAACAAACTGTGTATCCTTCCCGCATGACAAAGCAATGGAAACAAACACCAAAACAAACAGACTACCACATAACTGGCTCTCACACCCTGGAGACAATGTCCAAAACATAACTGGCTCTCACACCCTGGAGACAATGTCCAAAACATAACTAACATTCAGACCAGCATTCTTGGCCTTGAATGAAAGAAATAACATAATTTAGCAGCACCTCCTACTTTTTGCCCCTCGATGGTGATCTGCTTCCCTTGCAGAATTGCCCCCTTCCCGCCCTGCAGCTCCTCCGTAATGGGGCCCCAGTGGCTGCAGCAAGGCTGGGGGAGGCCTGCTGACTGTCTGAAACTGAGACCGCAGATGCCCTTGAGGTACAGCCTGGACCAGCTCTGGGCCTGGAGGGCCCGGCTGCTGACTGCTCCAACTCTGCATGGGCGGCAGCAGTCCGTCCTACAGGTGGTGGCAGCTGCAGTGGAGAAGTGCCAGTGGTGGCATCAGGAATGCTGTCATCCTGAGAGCGGACAGCAGCTCCCTGGTCGGCCGACACACTGGCACGCTGACGGGGCAGCACCGCAGCATGCGCAGCAATCGGCTGGTGCACAGATTGCTGGCCTGCTGTGGCGCGGCGCGGGCCCCGGGGAATCCTGCCCGATCCAGCGAGGGTGGCAGCAGTCAGTGCTCACGTGGCCTCAATCTGCGTCTGCATGAGACCAGCCACTGACTGCGGGGCAGCACTCAGCACTTGCGTGGCAGGTGCCAGTGCTTCGCCGAAGTCCTGGACAATCCTTGCCAGTGCTGCGCCGAAGTCCTGCACAGACTCCTTGCCTGTGCTGCGCCGAAGTCCTGGACACTCCTTGCCAGTGTCTCAATGGAGTCGGGTATCCTTGCCACTGCAGCCATGAGCTCAGTGTGCCTCAGCCCAGCCTGGGCGCTCATTTCTGCGAGGGCATGTACCTCTTCTGCGCTCTGTGCAGCAGCACTCACGGGCCGACTCGCCCTTCGGGGAGACGTGCCCCCGAGCTTCCCTACCCCCCTCATGTTGCTGCAGGCCGCTGGGTCCTGGAGCTGGGTCCTCCTCAGACCATTCCCCCCCCGCTCCCCTCCAGGGAAGGCATCGCCCCAGTCTGGACATGGGCTGGCTCGCCTGAGGGTGGCACGGATGGTCCAGCTTCCTCCTCCTCGTCGCCTCCAGAGTCACTCGCACTGGCAGCTTGAGAGCCCGCCTCCCGAGCTGGTGATGCAGCATCTGAAAGCAGGGAGGTTCAAGAGTGGCTTTAGCGAAAGGACAGGGTGGCAGCAAGGGATGCATGAGTGCTCTGAGTTGGCTCGAGAGTGAAAAAGCATGCTGGTGTGGGGAACAAGTGGAAGGAGAGAGGTCAAAAAGGTGATGACCTTACCATTGCTGTCCACAATGGGGTCAGCATCTCCAGAGGCAACGGGGCCAATCATCCGGCTTGCCACAATCCGATGGACTCACTCCTCCAGGTCTGTGAGGGTCTGCAGGTGAGGCCGGTCTCCTCTGGTCCGATGCTGTTGCCTTCTATTATGGGCCAGCTTGGCCTGCAAGAGAAAGGACGGTGTGTGAGGAAACCTGCAGCCCTGATCTGGGATGACATGCCTCCCATGGTCCAGGAGCCCTTACATTATCCTGCCCTGATCTGGGATGACATGCCTCCCATGGTCGATTAGCCCTTACATTATGCTGCCCTGATCTGGGATGACATGCCTCCCATGGTCGGTTAGCCCTTACATTATGCACAGAGCTGAATGTGCGTGTGTGTTTCCAGAAAGGGCCATGACAGCTGGCCATTGGGGCTTTGCACACCCTCTGGCCATAAAGTGAGGTCCAGATGGAGGGATGAAGATGATTCTGGAAAAGGCACTCACCCTGACGACCCGAGTGAGGTCGTTGAACTTCTTCCTGCATTGCACAGGAGTCCTGGGAACCATGCTGCTGGAGGTGACTCTGTTGGAAACCTCCCTCCAAGCTCTGCGATAGTCGCTGTGCTGAGGCCTCCTGCCATTCTCTGGGTAGAGTACAGATCGCCTGTGCTCCACCGCGCCAACCAGAGCATCCAATGCCCCCTCGCTGAAGCGCTGCGCACTCTCCCTGGCCCTCTCCATGTTCAGGCAGTTGTCAATGCCACAGGTAGGTTATCGCCGAGTTTGAGGCCTTTGATGCGCAAGGTGCAGCTGGAGATGAAGATTGAACCGCCCGTTTAAGAGCTGTCCGGCGTCAGCGTGTCTGGCTGAACTCAATAATTGACAGCACCTGCGCTGCGCCCGCCCGCGGAGATATTGCGTCGCGCTGCTGGGTTAGCGCCTTAAGACTGTTGTGCAGCGCCTGATTTAGTGCCGCAATCACCTTCAGGGGCGCAGCTACCCAATATCGCTGGAGGTGGTGATAATTTGCGCCTGGCGCTAAACTTTGCACACCGCCAATACTAGCCCCCCAAATGGGGCGATACCGAATTTCTCCCCCTTAGGCTCTTAGAGCACGCAGTTTGTGCGCTCAATCCCACTCTGCCCCGAGTAGGCTCATCTCCGCCAGGGGTGAGGCTAGGAACGTTACAGACTCCCTGGGTTCGGAAGGGGAAAGATACACGAGCTAGCGTTCTAACATCCGAGTGCGTTCTGGTGATCCCTGCTGCGAAATAAGTCCCGCCTGGATTGTGGTGGTTAAGCTGGACCGTGCTGCCCTCCACAGTCAAATAGCACATTGACGTTCACCATCTGGGTTCACAGGCAAATGGTGGGCGAAGCAGCTTCAAGACAGGAGGAGGGGCTGAAATAGGAAGAAGCAAATAATGAACTGGGAGACAGTGTGAAGTCGTAATTACCAACGTGTTTAACAGTGAACATTGAGCCGGCCTATTACATAATGTAACATTGAGCCAAACAGATTATTTATACAGCAGGAAACAAGTGAATTTAGTGTTTGCTAGTGAGACCGCACAGCAATACCGAGTTAGTCACTTATGGACATTTAACTTCCTCCTAGGTTTTTATAGCCTGTCTCACTCAGTCTTGTTCCTGCTTGTTAAAAGTTAACTTGAGAGTGTTATAAAACCTGCTGGGAGATTTATAAGACCAGGAAACTCCACTCCCCCTCACTGCAAAGGAGAAATCCCTGCTGATTAATGGTCAAAAGGGTGTGGGATATTAGGGAAATCACTGTTTTCACAGAAGGCGTTGTGAGACACTGGAGACAGAGAGAGAGAAAGTGGTAGCACTCTCGCCTCTGAAGTCAGTAAAGAGTCGTGGATTCAAGTCCCACTCCAGAGACTTGAATACATAATCCAGGCTTACACTCCAGTGCAGTGCTGAGGGAGTGCTGCACTGTTGGAGGTGCCTTCTTTTGGCTAAACTCAATTGCTTTCACTCGTTTCCTACATTACAACAGCGGCTACACTTCAAAAGTACTTCATTGACTATAAAGCGCTTTGGGACGTCCTGAGGTTGTGAAAGGTGCTATCAAAATGCAAGTCCTTCTTCCTTAAAGAGAAGGGGATCGGGAGGATGGGGGAAGGATCGTTCAACTGACCCTTGCTGGAAAGTGCACCTGGCTGGATATTGAGTGGAATAAGATTGAGCTTGTCTGTGATACCCTCCCCAGGTCCAATTTATTTTTTATTCATTCCTGGGATGTGGGCGTCGCTGGCAAGGCCAGCATTTATTGCCCATTTCTAATTGCCCCTTGAGAAGGTGGTGCTGAACCGCCTTCTTGAACCGTTGCAGTCCGTGTGGTGAAGGTACTCCCACAGTGCTGTTAGGGAGGGAGTTCCAGGATTTTGACCCAGCGACGATGAAGGATCGGCGATATACTTCTAAGTCAGGATGGTGTGTGACTTGGAGGGGAACTTGGAGGTGGTGGTGTTCCCATGCGCCTGCTGCCCTTGTCCTTCTAGGTGGAAGAGGTCGTGGGTTTGGGAGGTGCTGCCGAAGAAGCCTTGGTGAGTTGCTGCAGTGCATCTTGTAGATGGCACACACTGCAGCCACGGTGCGCTGGTGGTGGAGGGAGTGAATGTTTAAGGTGGTGGATGGAGTGCCAATCAAGCGGGCTGCTTTGTCCTGGATGGTGACGAGCTTCTTGAGTGTTGTTGGAGCTGCACTCATCCAGGCAAGTGGAGGGTATTCCATCACACTCCTGACTTGTGCCTTGTAGATGGTGGAAAGGCTCTGAGGAGTCAGGAGGTGAGACACTCACTGCAAATTAACCAGCCTCTGACCTGCTCTTGTAGCCACAGTATTTATGTGGCTGGTCCAGTTAAGTTTCTGGTCAATGGTGACCCCCAGGATGTTGATGGTGGGGGATTCGGCGATGGTAATGCCGTTGAATGTCAAGGTGCGGTGGTTAGACTCTCGCTTGTTGGAGATAATCATTGCCTGGCACTTCTGTGGCACGAATGTTACCTGCCACTTATCAGCCCAAGCCTGAATGTTGTCCAGGTCTTGTTGCATGCGGGCACGGACTGCTTCATTTTCTGAGGAGTTGCGAATGTAACTGAACACTGTGCAGTCATCAGCGAACATCCCCACTTCTGTCCTTATGATGGTGGGCGGGCCATTGACCTGAAAGACTCAGTGTCTAGGCGCACATGGGAAGATTGGGTGGAGTCCGGGAGATATAACTCCAGCAAAGGAACGTACAGCCCATCACGAAGCAACAGCTTGATCAAGGAAGATGGTAAAAGGTCAGGACGGTCGATCACAAGTCAGAATAGGGACAATATAGCACATTCTCCTGCACCCTCCATGCTGTTTTTAGATGGTTACAGCCTGTTTTTTCCAGGTCAGTTAGAAAGAACCTGCATCTTTATAGCTCATTTCCCAACCTCAAAACGCCCCAAAGTGTTTTACAGCCAATTAAGTACTTTTTGAAGTGTAGTAGAATAATGGATACCTGGGAATGAATTACTGAGCATCCATCGTTTGGATGAGAAATCGGTAACCGCATCTCCACAATCACCGCACTCCAAAAGTCATTTATCGTGTCAAGAGTTTTAAGACACTTTGGTAATTGGAAATTCAGCAAAAAGAAAGACTTGCATTTCTATAGCGCCTTTCACGACCTCAGGACATCCCAAAATGCTTTACAGCCAATGAAGCAATTGTGAAGTGTAGACACTGTTGTAATGTGGGAAACATGGCAGCCATTTTGTGCACAGCAAGCTCCCACAAACAGCAATGTGATAATGACCAGATAATCTGTGTTAATGATGTTGGTTGAGGGAAAAATATTGGCCAGGACAACGGGGATAACTCCCCATGCTCATCTTCGAAATACTGCCGTGGGATCTTTTATGTCCACCTCAGAGGGCCGCGGTTTAACACCTCATCCTAAAGGTGGCACCTCCGATAGTGCGGCACTCCCTCAGCACTGCACTGGAGTTGTCTGCCTAGATTTTTGTGCTCAAGTCTCTGGAGCGGGACTCGAACCCACGACCTTCTGACTCAGAGGCGAGAGCAGATCAATGGAGTCGTTCCTCTTCTCATTCTTGGCCTCAGAGCCTTGACATTGAGTGCCGTGGGTTCTTCAATTGAAGAGGACATCCCATTCAATCCTCACTCAAAAAGCTCCACAGGTAAAAATTTACAGACGACACCAAATTGTGAGAGGGGAGGTGAAAGTTAATACTGAGGAGGACTGCGACAAAATACAAGAAGGCATTAATTAACTTGCAGAATGGGTGTGTAATTGGTTAATTAATTTCAACATAGACAAGTGAGGTGGTGCATTTTGGTAGGTAGAATAAGGAGGCCACATAGTGCTTGGATGTTAAGGGGGAGATATTGCGCATCGCCCCGTTTGGGGACGGTACCATCCGGGAGGTGAGACATTTTGTGCCCGACGCGGGAGTTCCGCTCCGCTCACTAAATTCAGGTTACAGCCCCCGGAAGGAAATGGAGTGCTAAATCAAGCGCTCCACGTCCTTCCTGGGGCGGGAGCGGGGCGCATGGCTCAGCAGCGCTATGCACTGAGTGTACCGCGTACAAGGGGCTCTTCCCTCAATTAAAGGGAAGGGCCCAAGCTGAGTACTGTGCCAAAGAAGAAGCCACCTACCTGGACCAGCGGGGAGCTGGGGTGCGGCGCGATCAGCCCGATCACTCACGCAGAGTGCCGGGCTGAGCGATCGCAGCCCCGAACCCCGCCAAGAAACCGCCACCGGAGCGGCAACGAAAACGGCACTTTTTTTTCACAGCAGCCGGCCACCTCCCCTTTAATTTTCACCCCGGTAGCGGCCGGCCGCCCGGCAGGCATTCCCCCGAAGCTGCCGCTGTCATCGCCCGGCGCGGCTTCAGGGGACGATACCCAATTTAGGGCTGACGGTGCGATGCGCCTGGAGATGACGTCACTATCTCCGGGCGCAGGAGATCGGGGCGCAACGCCATAGCGCCGCTGAATATGACGGGAGTCGTTAGCGACGCCGCGCCCGGTAGCAAAGTCATTTGTGCCCCTGGGGGCGCTAACGGGAGGCACAAATGACCCGAATTCCCCCCCCCCTAAGAGTCTAAATGGGGTAGAGGAGCTGAAGGATCTGGGGGTACAGATACACAAACCACTAAAAGTAGTGACACAGGTTTATAAGGCCATAAAAAAGTTAACAAAGCACTGGGGTTCACTTCGAGAGGGATAGAATTGAAAAGCGGAGACGTTATGTTAAAGTTGTATCGAACCTTGGTGAGACTTGGAGTACTGTGCACAGTTCTGGTCTCCCTATTATCAAAAGGATGTTGAGGCACTGGAGAAGGTGCAAAATAGATTCACGAGGATGTTACCAAAACTTATCAGGAAAGGCTGAACAGGCTGGGGTCCTTTTCTCTAGGAAGGAGAAGGCTGAGGGGTGACCTGATAGAGGTCTTTAATATTATGAAGGGGTTCGATGGGGTAAACATAGAGAAGATGTTTCCACTTGTGGGGGGATCCAAAAGTAGCGAGTGGTCAGAATGCGGAGCTTGCTACCAAAGTTCCCGTTAAGCTGTGAGGCCGCCCTGGAGGTTACCGGCTCACCGGCTCTTAGGTAGAAAAACTGGGCATGCGCAGAATTTTGCACTGGGCCGAGCAGCCCAGTAAAGGGGCTGTGTGACCCCCAAAACTGTTAGAGGAAACATTGCTCGCTACCACAGGGAGTGGCTGAGGTGAATAGCGTCGATGCATTTAAGGGGAAGCTAGATAAACACACGAGGGAGAAGGGAATAGGAGGGATATGCTGCTAGGATTAGATGAAGAGGGGTGGGAGGAGGCTCGTGTGGAGCATACACACCAGCAGCGGCCTGTTGGGCCGAATGGCCTGTTGCTGTGCTGTAAATACCATGTCATTCTGTGTAGTTTCAAGGAGCGGTCAATAGATATGGATCAGGAGCCGGAAAGCTGGCTGATGCTCCTTTATAACAGATTTGATTTGTAGATGGATTTAATACTGAGCTCAGCTTGACAGTGACACAAGGCAGAGACCGGCCTTCCATACTCACTATTAATATCAATGCAGAGTGAGCCCTCTGACACTCAGTTCGCTACTGAATATTTAGCACAGTTTACAACTCCTCGCTGGTAAGATATTGGATATTTGATCGTAAAACTCATCAAAACTCACAGCCATCAAAAGGAATGGAATTCATTCCTGGACAGGATCAAACTACTCCTTTTTAGGTCTTCACCTCTGATTCAATTACAGGTAACTACTGGCTCTCCTGTGGATGGAATAAATCTGTTTCATTTGGAATTGACTACATGCGATCCTATCCCATAGCCATTATTTTCCTGAATCCAGCCAACATCAACGGCATTTTACAATGGTGAGAGGGGAGACAGAGATACAGACATAAAGAGACTGAGGAACAGAGAGAAAGAGACTGAGAAATAGACTGAGGGACAAAGAAAGAAAGTGAGAACGAGATGGAGGAACAGAGAGAAAGAGGCTGAGAAAGAGATGGAGGAACAGAGAGAAAGAGGCTGAGAAAGAATTGGAGGAACAGAGAGAAAGAGGCTGAGAAAGAGATGGAGGAACAGAGAGAAAGAGGCTGAGAAAGAGATGGAGGAACAGAGAGAATGAGAGTGAGGAATAGAGAAAGAGAATGAGAAAGAGACTGAGGAATAGAGAGAGTGAGAAAGAGAGTGAGGGACAAAGAAAGAGAGTGAGAAAGAGAGTGAGAAAGAGACTGAAAACCGGAGAGGAGGAAAGGGACTGAGGAATAGTGGTGGGTGATATAGTGGCCTTGGAAAAGGACCAGAGGAGAGCTACAAAAATGATTCCAAGCTTAAAGATCCTCAGTTATTCAGAAAGGTAGGACCTTTCTTTAGAGCAGCGCAGAGTTAGAGGTGACCTGATAGAGGTCTATAAGATAATGAAAGGGCTGGATAGCGTCCTTATTGATAGAGTCTAACCATCTTCGTTGGGCATTCAATTGTATTACCATCGCTGAATCCTAGGGGTCGCCATTGATCAGAAACTTAACTGGTCCAGCCACATAAATACTGTGGCTACAAGAGCAAGTCAGAAGTTGGGTATTCTGCGGCGAGTGTCTCACCTCCTGATTCCCCAAAGCCTTTCCACCATCTGCAAGGCACAAGTAAGGAGTGTGATGGAATACTCTCCACTTGCCTGGATGAGTTGCAGCTCCAACAACACTCAAGAAGCTCGACACCATCCAGGATAAAGCAGCCCGCTAGATTGGCACCCCATCCAACGTCTTAAACATTCACTCCCTCCACCACCGGCGTACCGTGGCTGCAGTGTGTACCATCTACAAGATGCACTGCAACAACTCGCCAAGGCTTCTTCGACAGCACCTCCCAAACCCGCAGCCTCTTCCACCTAGAAGGATCACACCTGCAAGTTCCCATCAAAGCCACACACCATCCTGACTTGGAAATATTTTGCTGTTCCTTCATCTCCCTCCCTAACAGCACTGTCATGATGGATTTAGACAGAGAGTTCCAAAGCTTAGAGTCTAGGCAGCTGAAGACATGGCCGCCAATGGTGAAGCGATTAAAATCGGGGATGCTCAAGAGGCCAGAATTAGAGGAGTGCAGAGATCTCAGAGGGTTGTGGGGCTGGAGGAGATTACAGAGATAGGAACAGGCGAGGGCCATGGAGGGATTTGAAAACAAGGATGAGAATTTTAAACTCGAGGAGTTGCTTAACCGGGAGCCAATGTAGGTCAGCGAGCACAGGGGTGATGGGTGAACGGGACTTGGTGAGAGTTTTGGATGAACTCAAGTTTACGTAGGGTGGAATGTGGGAGGCCAGCCAGGAGTGCATTGGAATAGTCAAGCCTAGAGGTAACAAAGGCATGGATGAGTCCTTAAATGAGTTCCGTCACCAGACCTTAGCTACCCTTCCTGGTAACCAGTTCCAGCTGTTAACTTCCCTCTGTATCTCTCCTAAACTTACCAATCACAATCTTGGACCGGTGCCCTCTTGTTCAGGTGCCCTGATAAACCTGAAAGAATTGCTCTCCATTTCCTCTCTCTATCCCGTTAAGTATCCTACGGGTTGGTCAGATGGGCGGAAAAGTGGCAAATGGAATTTAACCCTGAAAAGTGCGAGGTGATGCATTTTGGACGGACAAATAAGGCAAGGGCATACACAATGAGTGGTAGGACCCTAGGAAGTACAGAGGGTCAGAGGGACCTTGGTGTACATGTACATAGATCCCTGAAGGCAGCGGTACAGGTAGATAAGGTGGTTAAAAAGGCATATGGGATACTGGCCTTCATTAGCCGAGGCATAGAATATAAGAGCAGGGAGGTTATGATGGAGCTGTACAAAACGCTGGTGAGGCCACAGCTGGAGTACTGTGTGCAGTTCTGGTCGCCTCACTATAGGAAGGATGTGATTGCTTTGGAGAGGGTGCAGAGAAGATTCACCAGGATGTTACCTGGGATGGAGCGCCTCAGCTATGAAGAGAGGCTGGACAGGCTGGGGTTGTTTTCCTTGGAGCAGAGAAGGCTGAGGGGGGACCTGATTGAGGTGTACAAAATGATGAGGGGCATAGATAGGGTAGATAAAGAGGAACTTTTCCCCTTAGTGGGGGGGTCAATAACAAGGGGGCATAGATTCAGGGTAAGGGGCAGGAGATTTAGAGGGGATTTGAGGAGGAACTTTTTCACCCAGAGGGTGGTTGGAATGTGGAATTCAGTGCCTGAAAGGGTGGTAGAGGCAGGAACCCTCACAACATTCAAGAAGCATTTGGATGAGCACTTGAAATGCCATTGCATACAAGGCTATGGACCAAATGCTGGAAAATGGGATTAGACTGGACAGGGATGGATGGGCGGCGCAGACACGATGGGCCGAAGGGCCTCTTTCTGTGCTGTAAAACTCTATGACTCTATGACATTCCCGAGTCCATAAGATCCTCTCTCCGATGTCTCTTTTCAGGCCTAAAGAGCCTACTTTATCCTCATAGCTCCTCTCCTGACACTGGGATCAGCCTTGCTGTTCCACTCTCCTCTGTGTTGCCTCTGAGCCCAGATGGCCCAGTATGTTGCAGCAACACAGACTGTACACAGGCCATCCTAACTAGGGCACTGTATCGCTTGATAATGAGGCTCTAGGGATTAAAAGATTGAAATACACAAAGAAGCAAAGATACAAAGGAATCAAGAGGAGCAAACAGGCTGGGTGAATAATCTCATTCTGCAGCTTTCACCATGGCACAGCTTGTTTTAATACTCACCTTTGCCTCATTTATTTGCCTATTTCCTGCTCACCCATCACCCCTGTGCTTGCTGACCTACATCAGCTTCCAGTCCACCAATGGCTTGAATTTAAAATTCTCATCCTCGTCCTTAAACCTCTTCATGGCCTCGCCCCTCCCTATCTCTGTTTATATATTAATGATCTAGACGAGGGAACTAGATGTAATATCTCCAAGTTTGCAGATGACACAAAGCTGGGTGGGCGTGTGCACTGTGAGGAGGATGCAGAGAAACTCCAGTATGATTTGGACAGGTTGGGTGATTGGGCAGATGCATGGCAGACGCAGTATAATGTGGATAAATGTGAGATTATCCACTTTGGTGGCAAAAACAGGAAGGCAGATTATTATCTGAATGGCAATAGATTGGGAGAAGGGGAAGTGCAACGAGACCTGGGTGTCCTTGTGCACCAGTCACTGAAGGTAAGCATGCAGGTGCAGCAGGCGGTTGAGAAGGCAAATGGTATGTTGGCCTTCATAGCGAGAGGATTCGAGTACAGGAGCAAGGATGTCTTGCTGTAGTTGTACAGGGTCTTGGTGAGACCACACCTTGAGTATTGTGTGCAGTTTTGGTCACCTTATCTGAGGAAGGATGTTCTTGCCATGGAGGGAGTGCAGTGAAGATTCACCAGGCTGATACCTGGGATGGCAGGAATGACGTATGAAGAGAGATTGAGTCGATTGGGCTTATATTCACTAGAGTTTAGGAGAATGAGAGGGGATCTCATTGAAACTTATAAAATTCTAACAGGACTAGACGGACTAGATGCAGGAAGGATGTTCCCGATGGCGGGGGAGTCCAGAACCAGGGGTCACAGTCTAATGTTAAGGGGTAAGCGATTTAGGACTGAGATGAGGAGGAATTTCTTCACCCAGAGAGTGGTGGACCTGTGGAATTCTCTACCACAGAAGGCAGTTGAGGCCAACTTATTAAATATATTCAAGAAGGAGTTAGATATATTTCTTAAGGCTAAAGGGATCAAGGGATATGGGGAGAAAGCAGGGACAGGGTACTGAGTTTGGATGATCAGCCATGATCTCATTAAATGGCGGAACAGGCTCGAGGGGCCAAATGGCCTACTCCTGCTCCTATCTTCTATGTTTCTATGTAACCGCCAGTAGTCCTAACCCCCCCCTTGACTCTGACCTGCTGACCACCATTGACGGCTGTACCTCGGCCTCACCCTCTGGAATTCCCTCCCTAAACCTCTCCACCTCTCTCTCCACCTTTAAGACCATTTGAATGTAATCTCCTTCAGCCCCACAACCCCCCCCCCCGAGATATCTGCGCTCCTCTAATTCTGCCCTCTTGAGGATCCCTGATTATAATCGCTCAACCTTTGGTGGCCGTGCCTTCTGTTGCCTGGGCCCTAAGCTCTGGAATTCCCTGCCCAAACCTCTCCGCCTCTCTACCTCTATTTCCTCCTTTAAGACGCTCCTTAAAACCTACCTCTGTGACCAAGCAGTTGGTCACCTGCCCTAATTTATCCTTATGCAGCTTGGTGTCAAATTTTTTGTCTTAAAATACCCCTGTGCAGCGCCTTGGGACGTTTTACTACGTTAAAGGCGCTATATAAATACAAGTTGTTGTTGTTGTTGTTGAAAGCCACTTCTTTGACCAAGCTTTTGGTCACCCCCTCCTAATACAGGAAACTTCGCGATATCCGACACCTACGGGACCGAGCTGCTGCCGATCTATCAAAACTTCCGGATAGACCAGCGCTAATGTTGAAAGATACGGAGGTTTTCATCTCCGTATCTGACAACAGACACTGTTGCTTAGCAACAGCTTGTAAACACTCGGCCCGTACCTTGGAAGCGTCTCTGAAGCTGTTGCTAAGCTACAGAGACGCTTTCCAGAGCCTGACTGTTAAAAAAATGCTAGGAGAAAAACAAAACCTAACCAAAATGGCTGCTGATTTCTGCCGTTAGATCGAAGTTTCCGGACATACAACCTCCGGATAAACCAAAGTTTCCTGTATCTCCTTCTCTGTCTCAGCATCCATTTGACTACATGTCTGTGAAGCACTTTGAGACCATTTTCTTTAACGCTAAGGCGCTATATAAATGCAAATTGTTGCTGTATAAATGCAAGTCCTAGCACGGCACAGCTCATTAACAAGGTCTATAATTTAAGCAGGGTGCACATATCGATGCTGTGTCAGACTTGCTTATTCTATGGCCTCAGGCTCCACTGTTTGCATTTCTCGCTGCCATTTCTCCAGCTTGGTGGTCACTGGGCAATATAGAATTCTACTGCACAGGGGGCCATTCGGCCCATCACGCCTCTACTGGCTTTCAGAAAGAACTTTACCCTTCCCTTTCCCCATTACCCTTTTACATTTTTTCCTTTTCAAATATTTATCTATCCGCTGTTAAAATCTATTATGGACCCTGCTTCCTTCACAGTTTCTGGTCAGGCATTTCACATCTTAAAAGCGCTCTGGGTAAAAACAAATTCTCCTAACACCTCCCTTCATACGATCGGAGATGATTTTAAATATATGTCCTCTCGTTACTGACTCAGGGAGCAGTGGAATTTACCTTATCAAAACCCCTCTTAAATTTTGAACAACTTTTTGTAACTGAATTTCAATCTTAGCTCAGTGGGTAGCACACTTGCCTCTGAGTCATAAGGTCGTGGGTTCATGTCTCACTCCAAGAGACTTGAACACCTAATCTAGGCTGGCACTCCAGTACTGCACTGTCGGAGATGCCGTCTTTCGGGTGAGACGCTAAACCTCAAAGGGTTGTGAATCTTCGGAATTCTTTACGCCAGAGGGCTGTGAATGCTCAGCCGTTGAGTATATTCAAGACAGAGATCGATAGATATTTGGATATCAAGGGCTATGGGGATAGGGCGGGAAGGCGGAGTTGAGGTAGATCAGCCATGATCTTATTGAATGGCGGAGCAGGCTCGAGGGGCCGAATGGCCTACTCCTGCTCATATTTCTTATGTTCTTATGTTCTAAACCAATGTTCTGCCGGCTCAAGTACATATAAAAGATCCTGCAGCATTATTTCGAAGAAGAGCAGGGAAGTTCTCCCTGGTGTCCTGGGCCAATATTTATCAATAAACCAACATCATTATAAAACAGATTATCTGTTCATTAGCTTTTTGCTGTTTGTGGGAGCTTGCTGTTCGCAAATTGACTGCCGCGTTTCCTACATTACAACAGTGACTTCACTTCAAAAAGTACTTCATTGGCTGTAAAGTGCTTTGGGACATCCAGAGGTTATGAAAAGGATCTTTTACATCCACCTGTGAGGGCAGACAGGGTCTCAGTTTAACATCTCATCTGAAAGGTTAATATCTGATATTTTATCAGGTTTTGTCCGACATACAGTTCTGGATGAGCAGAAATTTTCTTCAATTAAATATTGGGAAGACCGAAGCCATTGTTTTCGGTCCCCGTCACAAACTCCGTTCCCTAGCCACCGACTCCATCCCTCTCCCTAACACCTGTCTGAGGCTGAACCACACTGTTTGCAACCTTGGTGTCATATTTGACCCGGAAATGAGCTTCCGACCACATATCAGCGGCATAACTAAGACCGCCTACTTCCAGCTCCGTAACATTGTCCGTCTCCGCCCTGCCTCAGCTCACCCACTGCTGAAACCCTCATCCATGCCTTTGTTACCTCTAGACCTGACTATTCCAACGCACTCCTGGCTGGTCTCCCACATTCTACCCTACGTAAACCTGAGGTGATCCAAAACTCACTGCCCATGTCCTAACTCACACCAAGCCCTGTTCACCCATCACCCCTGTTCTCGTTGACCTACATTGGCTCCCGGTTAAGCAACACCTCGATTTCAAAATTCTCATCCTTGTTTTCAAATTCCTCCATGCCTCACCCCGCCCTATCTCTGTAATCTCCGCGAGCCCCACAACCCCCCGAGATACCTGCACTCCTCTAATTACAGACACTATATAAATGCAAGTTGTTGTTGTTGTTTGTAAACCCATTTTGATTTGCTGGCCTCTCACTCTCCCTCTCCCTATCCCTCTCCCTCTCTCTCTCGCTCTCACTCTCGCTCTCACTCTCGCTCTCACTCTCCCTCTCGCTCTCAGTCTCCCTCTCACTCTCCCTATCCCTCTCCCTCTCCCTCTCCCTCTCTCTCTCGCTCTCGCTCTTGCTCTCGCTCTCACTCTCGCTCTCACTCTCACTCTCCCTCTCGCTCTCACTCTCACTCTCGCTATCACTCTCACTCTCAGTGTCACTCTCACACTCGCTATCACTCTCACTCTCAGTGTCATTCTCACACTTGCTCTCACTCTCAGTGTCATTCTCACACTCGCTATCACTCTCACTCTCAGTGTCATTCTCACACTCGCTCTCATTCTCAGTGTCATTCTCACACTCGCTCTCACTCTCAGTGTCATTCTCACACTCGCTCTCACTCTCAGTGTCATTCTCACACTCGCTCTCACTCTCAGTGTCATTCTCACACTCGCTCTCACTCTCAGTGTCATTCTCACACTCGCTCTAACTCTCAGTGTCATTCTCACACTCGCTCTCACTCTCAGTGTCATTCTCACACTCGCTATCACTCTCACTCTCAGTGTCATTCTCACACTCGCTCTCACTCTCAGTGTCATCCTCACACTCGCTCTCACTCTCAGTGTCATTCTCACACTCGCTATCACTCTCACTCTCAGTGTAATTCTCACACTCGCTCTCACTCTCAGTGTCATTCTCACACTCGCTATCACTCTCGCTCTCAGTGTCATTCTCACACTCGCTCTCACTCTCAGTTTCATTCTCACACTCGCTCTCACTCTCAGTGTCATTCTCACACTCGCTATCACTCTCATTCTCAGTGTCATTCTCACACTCGCTCTCACTCTCAGTGTCATTCTCACACTCGCTCTCACTCTCAGTGTCATTCTCACACTCGCTCTCACTCTCACTCTCAGTGTCATTCTCACACTCGCTCTCACTCTCAGTGTCATTCTCACACTCGCTCTCACTCTCAGTGTCACTCTCACACTCGCTACCACTCTCGCTCTCAGCGTCATTCTCACACTCGCTCTCACTCTCACTCTCAGTGTCATTCTCACACTCGCTCTCACTCTCAGTGTCATTCTCACACT
Organism: Somniosus microcephalus; assembly: GCF_052327205.1. Classification (NCBI taxonomy): domain Eukaryota; kingdom Metazoa; phylum Chordata; class Chondrichthyes; order Squaliformes; family Somniosidae; genus Somniosus; species Somniosus microcephalus. Next base: position 14,493,641 of record NC_140998.1, read on the forward strand.
CGCTATCACTCTCACTCTCAGTGTCATTCTCACACTCGCTCTCACTCTCACTCTCAGTGTCATTCTCACACTCGCTCTCACTCTCAGTGTCATTCTCACACTCGCTCTCACTCTCAGTGTCATTCTCACACTCGCTCTCACTCTCAGTGTCATTCTCACACTCGCTCTCACTCTCAGTGTCATTCTCACACTCGCTCTCACTCTCACTCACAGTATCATTCTCACACTCGCTCTCACTCTCAGTGTCATTCTCACACTCGCTCTCACTCTCAGTGTTATTCTCACACTCGCTATCACTCTCACTCTCAGTGTCATTCTCACACTCGCTCTCACTCTCAGTGTCATTCTCACACTCGGTATCACTCTCACTCTCAGTGTCATTCTCACACTCGCTATCACCCTCACTCTCAGTGTCATTCTCACACTCGCTATCACTCTCACTCTCACTCTCACTCTCACACTCGCTATCACTCTCACTCTGACACTCACTATCACTCTCACTCTCACTCTCACTCTCACGCTCGCTATCACTCTCACTCTCGCACTCACTCTCACTCTCACTCTCACTCCCACTCGCACTCTCAGTGTCATTCTCAGTCTCACTCTTGCTCTCACTCTCACTCTCACTCTCGCTATCACTCTCACTCTCACTCTCGCTATCACTCTCACTCTCACTCTCACTATCACTCTCACTCTCAACCTCACTCTCACGCTCGCTATCACTCTCACTCTCGCTTTCACTCTCACTCTCACTCTCACTGTCATTCTCACTCGAACTCTTGCTCTCACTCTCACTTTCACTCTCACTCTCACTCTCATTCTCTCTCACTCTCGCTCTCACACTCGCTCTCACTCTCACTCTCACTCTCACTCTCTCACTCTCTCTCACTCTCTCACACTCGCTCTCACTCTCACTCTCTCACACTCGCTCTCACTCTCACTCTCACCCTCGCTGTCACTCTCACTCTCAGTGTCACTCTCACACTCGCTATCACTCTCACTCTCAGTGTCATTCTCACACTCGCTCTCACTCTCACTCTCAGTGTCATTCTCACACTTGCTCTCACTCTCAGTGTCATTCTCACACTCGCTATCACTCTAACTCTCAGTGTCATTCTCACACTCGCTCTCACTCTCACTCTCAGTGTCATTCTCACACTCGCTCTCACTCTCAGTGTCGTTCACACACTCGCTCTCACTCTCACTCTCAGTGTCATTCTCACACTCGCTCTCACTCTCAGTGTCATTCTCACACTCGCTCTCTCTCTCAGTGTCAATCTCACACTCGCTATCACTTTCACTCTCAGTGTCATTCTCACACTCGCTCTCACTCTCAGTGTCATTCTCACACTCGCTATCACTCTCACTCTCAGTGTCATTCTTACACTCGCTCTCACTCTCAGTGTCATTCTGACACTCGCTCTCACTCTCAGTGTCATTCTCACACTCGCTATCACTCTCACTCTCAGTTTCATTCTCACATTCGCTCTCACTCTCAGTGTCATTCTCACACTCGCTCTCACTCTCAGTGTCATTCTCACACTCGCTCTCAATCTCACTCTCAGTGTCATTCTCACACTCGCTCTCACAGTGTCATTCTCACACTCGCTCTCACTCTCACTCTCAGTGTCATTCTCACACTCGCTCTCACTCTCAGTGTCATTCTCACACTCGCTATCACTCTCACTCTCAGTGTCATTCTCACACTCGCTATAACTCTCACTCTCAGTGTCATTCTCACACTCGCTCTCACTCTCTGTCATTCTCATACTCCCTATCACTCTCACTCTCAGTATCATTCTCACACTTGCTATCACTCTCACTCTCAGTGTCATTCTCACACTCGCTCTCACTCTCAGTGTCATTCTCACACTCGCTATCACTCTCACTCTCAGTGTCATTCTCACACTCGCTATCACTCTCACACTCAGTGTCATTCTCACATTCGCTCTCACTCTCAGTGTCATTCTCACACTCGCTATCACGCTCACTCTCAGTGTCATTCTCACACTCGCTATCACTCTCACTCTCAGTGTCATTCTCACACTCGCTCTCACTCTCACTCTCAGTTTCATACTCACACTCGCTCTCACTCTCAGTGTCATTCTCACACTCACTCTCACTCTCAGTGTCATTCTCACACTCGCTATCACTCTCCCTCTCAGTGTCATTCTCACACTCGCTATCACTCTCAGTGTCATTCTCACACTCGCTCTCACTCTCAGTGTCATTCTCACACTCGCTATCACTCTCAGTCTCAGTGTCATTCTCACACTCGCTCTCACTCTCAGTGTCATTCTCACACTCGCTATCACTCTCACTCTCAGTGTCATTCTCACACTCGCTCTCACTCTCAGTGTCACTCTCACACTCGCTATCACTCTCACTCTCAGTGTCATTCTCACACTCACTCTGACTCTCACTCTCAGTGTCATTCTCACACTCGCTCTTAATCTCAGTGTCATTGTCACACTCGCTATCACTCTCAATCTCAGTGTCATTCTCACACTCGCTCTCACTCTCACTCTCAGTGTCATTCTCACACTCGCTCTCACTCTCAGTTTCATTCTCACACACGCTCTCACACTCAGTGTCATTCTCACACTCGCTCTCACTCTCACTCTCAGAGTCATTCTCACACTCGCTCTCACTCTCAGTGTCATTCTCACACTCGCTCTCACTCTCAGTGTCATTCTCACACTCGCTATCGCCCTCACTCTCAGTGTCATTCTCACACTCGCTCTCACTCTCAGTGTCATTCTCACACTCGCTCTCACTCTCAGTGTCATTCTCACACTCGCTATCACTCTCAATCTCAGTGTCATTCTCACACTCGCTCTCACTCTCAGCGTCATTCTCACACTCGCTATCACGCTCACTCTCAATATCATTCTCACACTTGCTATCACTCTCACTCTCAGTGTCATTCTCACACTCGCTCTCACTCTCACTCTCAGTTTCATACTCACACTCGCTCTCACTCTCAGTGTCATTCTCACACTCGCTCTCACTCTCAGTGTCATTCTCACACTCGCTATCACTCTCAGTCTCAGTGTCATTCTCACACTCGCTCTCACTCTCAGTGTCATTCTCACACTCGCTCTCACTCTCAGCGTCATTCTCACACTTGCTCTCACTCCCACTCTCAATATCATTCTCACACTTGCTATCACTCTCACTCTCAGTGTCATTCTCACACTCGCTCTCACTCTCACTCTCAGTTTCATACTCACACTCGCTCTCACTCTCAGTGTCATTCTCACACTCGCTCTCACTCTCACTCTCAATATCATTCTCACACTTGCTATCACTCTCACTCTCAGTGTCATTCTCACACTCGCTCTCACTCTCAGTGTCATTCTCACACTCGCTATCACTCTCACTCTCAGTGTCATTCTCACACTCGCTCTCACTCTCAGTGTCATTCTCACACTCGCTATCACACTCACTCTCAGTGTCATTCTCACACTCGCTATCACTTTCACTCTCAGTGTCATTCTCACACTCGCTCTCACTCTCAGTGTCATTCTCACACTCGCTCTCACTCTCAGTGTAATTCACACACTCGCTCTCACTCTCAGTGTCATTCTCACACTCGCTATCACTCTCACTCTCAGTGTCATTCTCACACTCGCTATCACTCTCAGTGTCATTCTCACACTCGCTCTCACTCTCAGTGTCATTCTCACACTTGCTATCACTCTCAGTCTCAGTGTCATTCTCACACTCGCTCTCACTCTCAGTGTCATTCTCACTCTCACTATCACTCTCACTCTCAGTGTCATTCTCACACTCGCTCTCACTCTCAGTGTCACTCTCACTCTCAGTGTCATTCTCACACTCACTCTCACTCTCACTCTCAGTGTCATTCTCACATTCGCTCTCACTCTCAGTGTCATTGTCGCATTCGCTATCACTCTCAATCTCAGTGTCATTCTCACACTCGCTCTCACTCTCACTCTCAGTGTCATTCTCACACTCGCTCTCACTCTCAGTGTCATTCTCACACCCGCTATCACTCTGACTCTCATTCTCACACTCGCTATCACTCTCACTCTCAGTGTCATTCTCACACTCGCTATCACTCTCACTCTCTGTGTCATTCTCACACTCGCTATCACTTTCACTCTCAGTGTCATTCTCACACTGGCTCTCACTCTCAGTGTCATTCTCACACTCGCTCTCACTCTCACTCTCAGTGTCATTCTCACACTCGCTCTCACTCTCAGTGTCATTCTCACACTCGCTCTCACTCTCACTCTCAGTGTCATTCTCACACTCGCTCTCACTCTCAGAGTCATTCTCACACTCGCTATCACTCTCACTCTCAGTATCATTCTCACACTCGCTATAATTCTCACTCTCAGTGTCATTCTCACACTCGCTCTCACTCTCTGTCTTTCTCACACTCGCTATCACTCTCACTCTAAATATCATTCTCACACTTGCTATCACTCTCACTCTCAGTGTCATTCTCACACTCGCTCTCACTCTCAGTGTCATTCTCACACTCGCTATCACTCTCACTCTCAGTGTCATTCTCACACTCGCTATCACTCTCACTCTCAGTGTCATTCTCACACTCGCTCTCACTCTCAGTGTCATTCTCACACTCGCTCTCACTCTAAATATCATTCTCACACTTGCTATCACTCTCACTCTCAGTGTCATTCTCACACTCGCTCTCACTCTCAGTGTCATTCTCACACTCGCTATCACTCTCACTCTCAGTGTCATTCTCACACTCGCTATCACTCTCACTCTCAGTGTCATTCTCACACTCGCTCTCACTCTCAGTGTCATTCTCACAGTCGCTATCACTCTCAGTCTCAGTTTCATTCTCACACTCACTCTCACTCTCAGTGTCATTCTCACACTCGCTATCACTCTCTCTCTCAGTGTCATTCTCACAATCGCTCTCACTCTCAGTGTCACTCTCACACTCACGATCACTCTCACTCTCAGTGTCATTCTCACACTCACTCTCACTCTCACTCTCAGTGTCATTCTCACACTCGCTCTCAATCTCAGTGTCATTGTCACACTCGCTATCACTCTCAATCTCAGTGTCATTCTCACACTCGCTCTCACTCTCACTCTCAGTGTCATTCTCACACTCGCTCTCACTCTCAGTGTCATTCTCACACTCGCTCTCACTCTCACTCTCAGTGTCATTCTCACACTCGCTCTCACGCTCAGTGTCATTCTCACACTCGCTCTCACTCTCAGTGTCATTCTCACACTCACTATCACTCTCACTCTCAGTGTCATTCTCACACTCGCTCTCACTCTCAGTGTCATTCTCACACTCGCTATCACTCTCAATCTCAGTGTCATTCTCACACTCGCTCTCACTCTCAGTGTCATTCTCACACTCGCTCTCACTCTCATTCTCAGTATCATTCTCACACTTGCTATCACTCTCACTCTCAGTGTCATTCTCACACTCGCTCTCACTCTCAGTGTCATTCTCACACTTGCTATCACTCTCACTCTCAGTGTCATTCTCACACTCGCTATCACTCTCACTCTCAGTGTCATTTCTACACTCGCTCTCACTCTCAGTGTTATTCTCACACTCGCTATCACTCTCACTCTCAGTGTCATTCTCACACTCGCTCTCACTCTCACTCTCAGTGTCATTCTCACACTCACTCTCACTCTCAGTGTCATTCTCACACTCGCTCTCACTCTCAGTGTCATTCTCACACTCGCTATCACTCTCACTCTCAGTGTCATTCTCACACTCGCTCTCACTCTCAGTGTCATTCTCACACTCGCTCTCACTCTCACTCTCAGTGTCATTCTCACACTCGCTCTCACGCTCAGTGTCATTCTCACACTCGCTCTCACTCTCAGTATCATTCTCACACTCGCTATCACTCTCACTCTCAGTGTCATTCTCACACTCGCTCTCACTCTCAGTGTCATTCTCACACTCGCTATCACTCTCAATCTCAGTGTCATTCTCACACTCGCTCTCACTCTCAGTGTCATTCTCACACTCGCTCTCACTCTCACTCTCAGTGTCATTCTCACACTCGCTATCACTCTCACTCTCAGTGTCATTCTCACACTCGCTCTCACTCTCAGTGTCATTCTCACAGTCGCTATCACTCTCAGTCTCAGTTTCATTCTCACACTCACTCTCACTCTCAGTGTCATTCTCACACTCGCTATCACTCTCTCTCTCAGTGTCATTCTCACAATCGCTCTCACTCTCAGTGTCACTCTCACACTCACGATCACTCTCACTCTCAGTGTCATTCTCACACTCACTCTCACTCTCACTCTCAGTGTCATTCTCACACTCGCTCTCAATCTCAGTGTCATTGTCACACTCGCTATCACTCTCAATCTCAGTGTCATTCTCACACTCGCTCTCACTCTCACTCTCAGTGTCATTCTCACACTCGCTCTCACTCTCAGTGTCATTCTCACACTCGCTCTCACTCTCACTCTCAGTGTCATTCTCACACTCGCTCTCACGCTCAGTGTCATTCTCACACTCGCTCTCACTCTCAGTGTCATTCTCACACTCACTATCACTCTCACTCTCAGTGTCATTCTCACACTCGCTCTCACTCTCAGTGTCATTCTCACACTCGCTATCACTCTCAATCTCAGTGTCATTCTCACACTCGCTCTCACTCTCAGTGTCATTCTCACACTCGCTCTCACTCTCATTCTCAGTATCATTCTCACACTTGCTATCACTCTCACTCTCAGTGTCATTCTCACACTCGCTCTCACTCTCAGTGTCATTCTCACACTTGCTATCACTCTCACTCTCAGTGTCATTCTCACACTCGCTATCACTCTCACTCTCAGTGTCATTTCTACACTCGCTCTCACTCTCAGTGTTATTCTCACACTCGCTATCACTCTCACTCTCAGTGTCATTCTCACACTCGCTCTCACTCTCACTCTCAGTGTCATTCTCACACTCACTCTCACTCTCAGTGTCATTCTCACACTCGCTCTCACTCTCAGTGTCATTCTCACACTCGCTATCACTCTCACTCTCAGTGTCATTCTCACACTCGCTCTCACTCTCAGTGTCATTCTCACACTCGCTCTCACTCTCACTCTCAGTGTCATTCTCACACTCGCTCTCACGCTCAGTGTCATTCTCACACTCGCTCTCACTCTCAGTATCATTCTCACACTCGCTATCACTCTCACTCTCAGTGTCATTCTCACACTCGCTCTCACTCTCAGTGTCATTCTCACACTCGCTATCACTCTCAATCTCAGTGTCATTCTCACACTCGCTCTCACTCTCAGTGTCATTCTCACACTCGCTCTCACTCTCATTCTCAGTATCATTCTCACACTTGCTATCACTCTCACTCTCAGTGTCATTCTCACACTCGCTCTCACTCTCAGTGTCATTCTCACACTCGCTATCACTCTCACTCTCAGTGTCGTTCTCACACTTGCTATCACTCTCACTCTCAGTGTCATTCTTACACTCGCTCTCACTCTCAGTGTTATTCTCACACTCGCTATCACTCTCACTCTCAGTGTCATTCTCACACTCGCTCGCACTCTCACTCTCAGTGTCATTCTCACACTCGCTCTCACTCTCAGTGTCATTCTCGCACTCGCTCTCATTCTCAGTGTCATTCTCACACTCGCTATCACTCTCACTCTCAGTGTCATTCTCACACTCGCTATCACTCTCAGTGTCACTCTCACACTCGCTCTCACTCTCAGTGTCATTCTCACACTCGCTATCACTCTCAGTCTCAGTGTCATTCTCACACTCGCTCTCACTCTCAGTGACATTCGCACACTCGCTATCACTCTCACTCTCACTGTCATTCTCACACTCGCTCTCACTCTCAGTGTCACTCTCACACTCGCTATCACTCTCACTCTCAGTGTCATTCTCACACTCACTCTCACTCTCAGTGTCATTCTCACACTCGCTCTCAATCTCAGTGTCATTGTCACACTCGCTATCACTCTCAATCTCAGTGTCATTCCCACACTCGCTCTCACTCTCACTCTCAGTGTCATTCTCACACTCGCTCTCACTCTCAGTGTCATTCTCACACTCGCTCTCACTCTCAGTGTCATTCTCACACTCGCTCTCACTCTCAGTGTCATTCTCACACTCGCTCTCACTCTCAGTGTCGTTCTCACACTCGCTCTCACTCTCAGTGTCATTCTCACACTCGCTATTACTCTCACTCTCAGTGTCATTCTCACACTCGCTCTCACTCTCAGTGTCATTCTCACACTCGCTCTCACTCTCACTCTCAGTGTCATTCTCACACTCGCTCTCACTCAGTGTCATTCTCACACTCGATCTCACTCTCACTCTCAGTGTCATTCTCACACTCGCTCTCACTCTCAGTGTAATTCTCACACTGACTCTTACTCTCAGTGTCATTCTCACACTCGCTCTTGCTCTCAGTGTCATTCTCACACTCGCTCTCACTCTCACTCTCAGTATCATTCTCACACTCGCTATCATCTCACTCTCCATGTCATTCTCACACTCGCTCTCACTCTCAGTGTCATTCTCACACTCGCTCTCACTCTCAGTGTCATTCTCACACTCGCTCTCAATCTCATTGTCATTCTGACACTCGCTCTCACTCTCAGTGTCATTCTCACACTCGCTATCACTCTCACTCTCAGTTTCATTCTCACACTCGCTCTCACTCTCACTCTCAGTGTCATTCTCACACTCGCTCTCACTCTCAGTGTCATTCTCACACTCGCTCTCACTCTCAGTGTCATTCTCACACTCGCTATCACTCTCACTCTCAGTATCATTCTCGCACTCGCTATCATCTCACTCTCAGTGTCATTCTCACCCTCGCTCTCACTCTCAGCGTCATTCTCGCACTCGCTCTCACTCTCAGTGTCATTCTGACACTTGCTCTCACTCTCAGTGTCATTCTCACACTCGCTCTCACTCTCAGTGTCATTCTCACACTGTCTCTCACTCTCAGTGTCATTCTCACACTCGCTCTCACTCTCAGTGTCATTCTGACACTCGCTCTCACTCTCAGTGTCATTCTCACACTCGCTATCACTCTCACTCTCAGTATCAATCTCACACTCGCTATCATCTCACTCTCAGTGTCATTCTCACACTCGCTCTCACTCTCAGTGTCATTCTCACACTCGCTCTCACTCTCAGTGTCCTTCTCACACTCGCTCTCACTCTCAGTGTCATTCTCACACTCGCTCTCACTCTCAGTATCATTCTCACACTCGCTCTCACTCTCAGTGTCATTCTCACACTCGCTCTCACTCTCACTCTCAGTGTCATTCTCACACTCGCTCTCACTCTCAGTGTCATTCTCACACTCGCTATCACTCTCACTCTCAGTATCATTCTCACACTCGCTATAACTCTCACTCTCAGATTCATTCTCACACTCGCTCTCACTCTGTCATTCTCACACTCGCTATCACTCACTCTCAGTATCATTCTCACACTTGCTATCAATCTCACTCTCAGTGTCATTCTCACACTCGCTATCACTTTCACTCTCAGTGTCATTCTCACACTGGCTCTCACTCTCAGTGTCATTCTCACACTCGCTCTCACTCTCACTCTCAGTGTCATTCTCACACTCGCTCTCACTCTCAGTGTCATTCTCACACTCGCTCTCACTCTCACTCTCAGTGTCATTCTCACACTCGCTCTCACTCTCAGAGTCATTCTCACACTCGCTATCACTCTCACTCTCAGTACCATTCTCACGCTCGCTATAATTCTCACTCTCAGTGTCATTCTCACACTCGCTCTCACTCTCTGTCATTCTCACACTCGCTATCACTCTCACTCTCAATATCATTCTCACACTTGCTATCACTCTCACTCTCAGTGTCATTCTCACACTCGCTCTCACTCTCAGTGTCATTCTCACACTCGCTATCACTCTCACTCTCAGTGTCATTCTCACACTCGCTATCACTCTCACTCTCAGTGTCATTCTCACACTCGCTCTCACTCTCAGTGTCATTCTCACACTCGCTATCACTCTCACTCTCAGTGTCATTCTCACACTCGCTCTCACTCTCACTGTCAGTGTCATTCTCACACTCGCTCTCACTCTCAGTATCATTCTCACACTCGCTCTCACTCTCAGTGTCATTCTCACACTCGCTATCACTCTCACTCTCAGTGTGATTCTCACACTCGCTATCACTCTCAGTGTCATTCTCACACTCGCTCTCACTCTCAGTGTCATTCTCACAGTCGCTATAACTCTCAGTCTCAGTTTCATTCTCACACTCACTCTCACTCTCAGTGTCATTCTCACACTCGCTATCACTCTCTCTCTCAGTGTCATTCTCACAATCGCTCTCAGTCTCAGTGTCACTCTCACACTCACGATCACTCTCACTCTCAGTGTCATTCTCACACTCACTCTCACTCTCAGTCTCAGTGTCATTCTCACACTCGCTCTCAATCTCAGTGTCATTGTCACACTCGCTATCACTCTCAATCTCAGTGTCATTCTCACACTCGCTCTCACTCTCACTCTCAGTTTCATTCTCACACTCGCTCTCACTCTCAGTGTCATTCTCACACTCGCTCTCACTCTCACTCTCAGTGTCATTCTCACACTCGCTCTCACGCTCAGTGTCATTCTCACACTCGCTCTCACTCTCAGTGTCATTCTCACACTCACTATCACTCTCACTCTCAGTGTCATTCTCACACTCGCTCTCACTCTCAGTGTCATTCTCACACTCGCTATCACTCTCAATCTCAGTGTCATTCTCACACTCGCTCTCACTCTCAGTGTCATTCTCACACTCGCTCTCACTCTCATTCTCAGTATCATTCTCACACTTGCTATCACTCTCAATCTCAGTGTCATTCTCACACTCGCTCTCACTCTCAGTGTCATTCTCACACTTGCTATCACTCTCACTCTCAGTGTCATTCTCACACTCGCTATCACTCTCACTCTCAGTGTCATTTCTACACTCGCTCTCACTCTCAGTGTTATTCTCACACTCGCTATCACTCTCACTCTCAGTGTCATTCTCACACTCGCTCTCACTCTCACTCTCAGTGTCATTCTCACACTCGCTCTCACTCTCAGTGTCATTCTCACACTCGCTCTCACTCTCAGTGTCATTCTCACACTCGCTATCACTCTCACTCTCAGTGTCATTCTCACACTCGCTCTCACTCTCAGTGTCATTCTCACACTCGCTCTCACTCTCACTCTCAGTGTCATTCTCACACTCGCTCTCACTCTCAGTGTCATTCTCACACTCGCTATCACTCTCACTCTCAGTGTCATTCTCACACTCGCTCTCTCTCTCAGTGTCATTCTCACACTCGCTCTCACTCTCAGTGTCATTCTCACACTCGCTATCACTCTCAATCTCAGTGTCATTCTCACACTCGCTCTCACTCTCAGTGTCATTCTCACACTCGCTCTCACTCTCATTCTCAGTATCATTCTCACACTTGCTATCACTCTCACTCTCAGTGTCATTCTCACACTCGCTCTCACTCTCAGTGTCATTCTCACACTTGCTATCACTCTCACTCTCAGTGTCATTCTCACACTCGCTATCACTCTCACTCTCAGTGTCATTTCTACACTCGCTCTCACTCTCAGTGTTATTCTCACACTCGCTATCACTCTCACTCTCAGTGTCATTCTCACACTCGCTCTCACTCTCACTCTCAGTGTCATTCTCACACTCGCTCTCACTCTCAGTGTCATTCTCACACTCGCTCTCACTCTCAGTGTCATTCTCACACTCGCTATCACTCTCACTCTCAGTTTCATTCTCACACTCGCTCTCACTCTCAGTGTCATTCTCACACTCGCTCTCACTCTCACTCTCAGTGTCATTCTCACACTCGCTCTCACTCTCAGTGTCATTCTCACACTCGCTATCACTCTCACTCTCAGTGTCATTCTCACACTCGCTCTCACTCTCAGTGTCATTCTCACACTCGCTCTCACTCTCAGTGTCATTCTCACACTCGCTATCACTCTCAATCTCAGTGTCATTCTCACACTCGCTCTCACTCTCAGTGTCATTCTCACACTCGCTCTCACTCTCATTCTCAGTATCATTCTCACACTTGCTATCACTCTCACTCTCAGTGTCATTCTCACACTCGCTCTCACTCTCAGTGTCATTCTCACACTCGCTATCACTCTCACTCTCAGTGTCGTCCTCACACTTGCTATCACTCTCACTCTCAGTGTCATTCTTACACTCGCTCTCACTCTCAGTGTTATTCTCACACTCGCTATCACTCTCACTCTCAGTGTCATTCTCACACTCGCTCTCACTCTCACTCTCAGTGTCATTCTCACACTCGCTCTCACTCTCAGTGTCATTCTCACACTCGCTCTCACTCTCAGTGTCATTCTCACACTCGCTATCACTCTCACTCTCAGTGTCATTCTCACACTCGCTATCACTCTCAGTGTCACTCTCACACTCGCTCTCACTCTCAGTGTCATTCTCACACTCGCTATCACTCTCAGTCTCAGTGTCATTCTCACACTCGCTCTCACTCTCAGTGTCATTCTCACACTCGCTATCACTCTCACTCTCACTGTCATTTCTCACTCTCAGTGTCACTCTCACACTCGCTATCACTCTCACTCTCAGTATCATTCTCACACTCACTCTCACTCTCAGTGTCATTCTCACACTCGCTCTCAATCTCAGTGTCATTGTCACACTCGCTATCACTCTCAATCTCAGTGTCATTCCCACACTCGCTCTCACTCTCACTCTCAGTGTCATTCTCACACTCGCTCTCACTCTCAGTGTCATTCTCACACTCGCTATCACTCTCAATCTCTGTCATTCTCACACTCGCTCTCACTCTCAGTGTCATTCTCACACTCGCTCTCACTCTCATTCTCAGTATCATTCTCACACTTGCTATCACTCTCACTCTCAGTGTCATTCTCACACTCGCTCTCACTCTCAGTGTCATTCTCACACTCGCTATCACTCTCACTCACAGTGTCGTTCTCACACTTGCTATCACTCTCACTCTCAGTGTCATTCTTACACTCGCTCTCACTCTCAGTGTTATTCTCACACTCGCTATCACTCTCACTCTCAGTGTCATTCTCACACTCGCTCGCACTCTCACTCTCAGTGTCATTCTCACACTCGCTCTCACTCTCAGTGTCATTCTCGCACTCGCTCTCATTCTCAGTGTCATTCTCACACTCGCTATCACTCTCACTCTCAGTGTCATTCTCACACTCGCTATCACTCTCAGTGTCACTCTCACACTCGCTCTCACTCTCAGTGTCATTCTCACACTCGCTATCACTCTCAGTCTCAGTGTCATTCTCACACTCGCTCTCACTCTCAGTGACATTCGCACACTCGCTATCACTCTCACTCTCACTGTCATTCTCACACTCGCTCTCACTCTCAGTGTCACTCTCACACTCGCTATCACTCTCACTCTCAGTGTCATTCTCACACTCACTCTCACTCTCAGTGTCATTCTCACACTCGCTCTCAATCTCAGTGTCATTGTCACACTCGCTATCACTCTCAATCTCAGTGTCATTCCCACACTCGCTCTCACTCTCACTCTCAGTGTCATTCTCACACTCGCTCTCACTCTCAGTGTCATTCTCACACTCGCTCTCACTCTCAGTGTCATTCTCACACTCGCTCTCACTCTCAGTGTCATTCTCACACTCGCTCTCACTCTCAGTGTCGTTCTCACACTCGCTCTCACTCTCAGTGTCATTCTCACACTCGCTATTACTCTCACTCTCAGTGTCATTCTCACACTCGCTCTCACTCTCAGTGTCATTCTCACACTCGCTCTCACTCTCACTCTCAGTGTCATTCTCACACTCGCTCTCACTCAGTGTCATTCTCACACTCGATCTCACTCTCACTCTCAGTGTCATTCTCACACTCGCTCTCACTCTCAGTGTAATTCTCACACTGACTCTTACTCTCAGTGTCATTCTCACACTCGCTCTTGCTCTCAGTGTCATTCTCACACTCGCTCTCACTCTCACTCTCAGTGTCATTCTCACACTCGCTCTCACTCTCAGTGTCATTCTCGCACTCGCTCTCATTCTCAGTGTCATTCTCACACTCGCTATCACTCTCACTCTCAGTGTCATTCTCACACTCGCTATCACTCTCAGTGTCACTCTCACACTCGCTCTCACTCTCAGTGTCATTCTCACACTCGCTATCACTCTCAGTCTCAGTGTCATTCTCACACTCGCTCTCACTCTCAGTGACATTCGCACACTCGCTATCACTCTCACTCTCACTGTCATTCTCACACTCGCTCTCACTCTCAGTGTCACTCTCACACTCGCTATCACTCTCACTCTCAGTGTCATTCTCACACTCACTCTCACTCTCAGTGTCATTCTCACACTCGCTCTCAATCTCAGTGTCATTGTCACACTCGCTATCACTCTCAATCTCAGTGTCATTCCCACACTCGCTCTCACTCTCACTCTCAGTGTCATTCTCACACTCGCTCTCACTCTCAGTGTCATTCTCACACTCGCTCTCACTCTCAGTGTCATTCTCACACTCGCTCTCACTCTCAGTGTCATTCTCACACTCGCTCTCACTCTCAGTGTCGTTCTCACACTCGCTCTCACTCTCAGTGTCATTCTCACACTCGCTATTACTCTCACTCTCAGTGTCATTCTCACACTCGCTCTCACTCTCAGTGTCATTCTCACACTCGCTCTCACTCTCACTCTCAGTGTCATTCTCACACTCGCTCTCACTCAGTGTCATTCTCACACTCGATCTCACTCTCACTCTCAGTGTCATTCTCACACTCGCTCTCACTCTCAGTGTAATTCTCACACTGACTCTTACTCTCAGTGTCATTCTCACACTCGCTCTTGCTCTCAGTGTCATTCTCACACTCGCTCTCACTCTCACTCTCAGTATCATTCTCACACTCGCTATCATCTCACTCTCCATGTCATTCTCACACTCGCTCTCACTCTCAGTGTCACTCTCACACTCGCTATCACTCTCACTCTCAGTGTCATTCTCACACTCACTCTCACTCTCAGTGTCATTCTCACACTCGCTCTCAATCTCAGTGTCATTGTCACACTCGCTATCACTCTCAATCTCAGTGTCATTCCCACACTCGCTCTCACTCTCACTCTCAGTGTCATTCTCACACTCGCTCTCACTCTCAGTGTCATTCTCACACTCGCTCTCACTCTCAGTGTCATTCTCACACTCGCTCTCACTCTCAGTGTCATTCTCACACTCGCTCTCACTCTCAGTGTCGTTCTCACACTCGCTCTCACTCTCAGTGTCATTCTCACACTCGCTATTACTCTCACTCTCAGTGTCATTCTCACACTCGCTCTCACTCTCAGTGTCATTCTCACACTCGCTCTCACTCTCACTCTCAGTGTCATTCTCACACTCGCTCTCACTCAGTGTCATTCTCACACTCGATCTCACTCTCACTCTCAGTGTCATTCTCACACTCGCTCTCACTCTCAGTGTAATTCTCACACTGACTCTTACTCTCAGTGTCATTCTCACACTCGCTCTTGCTCTCAGTGTCATTCTCACACTCGCTCTCACTCTCACTCTCAGTGTCATTCTCACACTCGCTCTCACTCTCAGTGTCATTCTCGCACTCGCTCTCATTCTCAGTGTCATTCTCACACTCGCTATCACTCTCACTCTCAGTGTCATTCTCACACTCGCTATCACTCTCAGTGTCACTCTCACACTCGCTCTCACTCTCAGTGTCATTCTCACACTCGCTATCACTCTCAGTCTCAGTGTCATTCTCACACTCGCTCTCACTCTCAGTGACATTCGCACACTCGCTATCACTCTCACTCTCACTGTCATTCTCACACTCGCTCTCACTCTCAGTGTCACTCTCACACTCGCTATCACTCTCACTCTCAGTGTCATTCTCACACTCACTCTCACTCTCAGTGTCATTCTCACACTCGCTCTCAATCTCAGTGTCATTGTCACACTCGCTATCACTCTCAATCTCAGTGTCATTCCCACACTCGCTCTCACTCTCACTCTCAGTGTCATTCTCACACTCGCTCTCACTCTCAGTGTCATTCTCACACTCGCTCTCACTCTCAGTGTCATTCTCACACTCGCTCTCACTCTCAGTGTCATTCTCACACTCGCTCTCACTCTCAGTGTCGTTCTCACACTCGCTCTCACTCTCAGTGTCATTCTCACACTCGCTATTACTCTCACTCTCAGTGTCATTCTCACACTCGCTCTCACTCTCAGTGTCATTCTCACACTCGCTCTCACTCTCACTCTCAGTGTCATTCTCACACTCGCTCTCACTCAGTGTCATTCTCACACTCGATCTCACTCTCACTCTCAGTGTCATTCTCACACTCGCTCTCACTCTCAGTGTAATTCTCACACTGACTCTTACTCTCAGTGTCATTCTCACACTCGCTCTTGCTCTCAGTGTCATTCTCACACTCGCTCTCACTCTCACTCTCAGTATCATTCTCACACTCGCTATCATCTCACTCTCCATGTCATTCTCACACTCGCTCTCACTCTCAGTGTCATTCTCACACTCGCTCTCACTCTCAGTGTCATTCTCACACTCGCTCTCAATCTCATTGTCATTCTGACACTCGCTCTCACTCTCAGTGTCATTCTCACACTCGCTATCACTCTCACTCTCAGTTTCAGTCTCACACTCGCTCTCACTCTCACTCTCAGTGTCATTCTCACACTCGCTCTCACTCTCAGTGTCATTCTCACACTCGCTCTCACTCTCAGTGTCATTCTCACACTCGCTATCACTCTCACTCTCAGTATCATTCTCACACTCGCTATCATCTCACTCTCAGTGTCATTCTCACCCTCGCTCTCACTCTCAGCATCATTCTCGCACTCGCTCTCACTCTCAGTGTCATTCTGACACTCGCTCTCACTCTCAGTGTCATTCTCACACTCGCTCTCACTCTCAGTGTCATTCTCACACTGTCTCTCACTCTCAGTGTCATTCTCACACTCGCTCTCACTCTCAGTGTCATTCTGACACTCGGTCTCACTCTCAGTGTCATTCTCACACTCGCTATCACTCTCACTCTCAGTATCAATCTCACACTCGCTATCATCTCACTCTCAGTGTCATTCTCACACTCGCTCTCACTCTCAGTATCATTCTCACACTCGCTCTCACTCTCAGTGTCCTTCTCACACTCGCTCTCACTCTCAGTGTCATTCTCACACTCACTCTCACTCTCAGTATCATTCTCACACTCGCTCTCACTCTCAGTGTCATTCTCACACTCGCTCTCACTCTCACTCTCAGTGTCATTCTCACACTCGCTCTCACTCTCAGTGTCATTCTCACACTCGCTATCACTCTCACTCTCAGTATCATTCTCACACTCGCTATAACTCTCACTCTCAGATTCATTCTCACACTCGCTCTCACTCTGTCATTCTCACACTCGCTATCACTCACTCTCAGTATCATTCTCACACTTGCTATCAATCTCACTCTCAGTGTCATTCTCACACTCGCTATCACTTTCACTCTCAGTGTCATTCTCACACTGGCTCTCACTCTCAGTGTCATTCTCACACTCGCTCTCACTCTCACTCTCAGTGTCATTCTCACACTCGCTCTCACTCTCAGTGTCATTCTCACACTCGCTCTCACTCTCACTCTCAGTGTCATTCTCACACTCGCTCTCACTCTCAGAGTCATTCTCACACTCGCTATCACTCTCACTCTCAGTACCATTCTCACGCTCGCTATAATTCTCACTCTCAGTGTCATTCTCACACTCGCTCTCACTCTCTGTCATTCTCACACTCGCTATCACTCTCACTCTCAATATCATTCTCACACTTGCTATCACTCTCACTCTCAGTGTCATTCTCACACTCGCTCTCACTCTCAGTGTCATTCTCACACTTGCTATCACTCTCACTCTCAGTGTCATTCTCACACTCGCTATCACTCTCACTCTCAGTGTCATTCTCACACTCGCTCTCACTCTCAGTGTCATTCTCACACTCGCTATCACTCTCACTCTCAGTGTCATTCTCACACTCGCTCTCACTCTCACTGTCAGTGTCATTCTCACACTCGCTCTCACTCTCAGTATCATTCTCACACTCGCTCTCACTCTCAGTGTCATTCTCACACTCGCTATCACTCTCACTCTCAGTGTGATTCTCACACTCGCTATCACTCTCAGTGTCTTTCTCACACTCGCTCTCACTCTCAGTGTCATTCTCACAGTCGCTATCACTCTCAGTCTCAGTTTCATTCTCACACTCACTCTCACTCTCAGTGTCATTCTCACACTCGCTATCACTCTCTCTCTCAGTGTCATTCTCACAATCGCTCTCAGTCTCAGTGTCACTCTCACACTCACGATCACTCTCACTCTCAGTGTCATTCTCACACTCACTCTCACTCTCAGTCTCAGTGTCATTCTCACACTCGCTCTCAATCTCAGTGTCATTGTCACACTCGCTATCACTCTCAATCTCAGTGTCATTCTCACACTCGCTCTCACTCTCACTCTCAGTTTCATTCTCACACTCGCTCTCACTCTCAGTGTCATTCTCACACTCGCTCTCACTCTCACTCTCAGTGTCATTCTCACACTCGCTCTCACGCTCAGTGTCATTCTCACACTCGCTCTCACTCTCAGTGTCATTCTCACACTCACTATCACTCTCACTCTCAGTGTCATTCTCACACTCGCTCTCACTCTCAGTGTCATTCTCACACTTGCTATCACTCTCAATCTCAGTGTCATTCTCACACTCGCTCTCACTCTCAGTGTCATTCTCACACTCGCTCTCACTCTCATTCTCAGTATCATTCTCACACTTGCTATCACTCACTCTCAGTGTCATTCTCACACTCGCTCTCACTCTCAGTGTCATTCTCACACTTGCTATCACTCTCACTCTCAGTGTCATTCTCACACTCGCTATCACTCTCACTCTCAGTGTCATTTCTACACTCGCTCTCACTCTCAGTGTTATTCTCACACTCGCTATCACTCTCACTCTCAGTGTCATTCTCACACTCGCTCTCACTCTCACTCTCAGTGTCATTCTCACACTCGCTCTCACTCTCAGTGTCATTCTCACACTCGCTCTCACTCTCAGTGTCATTCTCACACTCGCTCTCACTCTCACTCTCAGTGTCATTCTCACACTCGCTCTCACTCTCAGTGTCATTCTCACACTCGCTCTCACTCTCACTCTCAGTGTCATTCTCACACTCGCTCTCACTCTCAGTGTCATTCTCACACTCGCTATCACTCTCACTCTCAGTGTCATTCTCACACTCGCTCTCACTCTCAGTGTCATTCTCACACTCGCTCTCACTCTCAGTGTCATTCTCACACTCGCTATCACTCTCAATCTCAGTGTCATTCTCACACTCGCTCTCACTCTCAGTGTCATTCTCACACTCGCTCTCACTCTCATTCTCAGTATCATTCTCACACTTGCTATCACTCTCACTCTCAGTGTCATTCTCACACTCGCTCTCACTCTCAGTGTCATTCTCACACTTGCTATCACTCTCACTCTCAGTGTCATTCTCACACTCGCTATCACTCTCACTCTCAGTGTCATTTCTACACTCGCTCTCACTCTCAGTGTTATTCTCACACTCGCTATCACTCTCACTCTCAGTGTCATTCTCACACTCGCTCTCACTCTCACTCTCAGTGTCATTCTCACACTCGCTCTCACTCTCAGTGTCATTCTTACACTCGCTCTCACTCTCAGTGTCATTCTCACACTCGCTATCACTCTCACTCTCAGTATCATTCTCACACTCGCTCTCACTCTCAGTGTCATTCTCACACTCGCTCTCACTCTCACTCTCAGTGTCATTCTCACACTCGCTCTCACTCTCAGTGTCATTCTCACACTCGCTATCACTCTCACTCTCAGTGTCATTCTCACACTCGCTCTCACTCTCAGTGTCATTCTCACACTCGCTCTCACTCTCAGTGTCATTCTCACACTCGCTATCACTCTCAATCTCAGTGTCATTCTCACACTCGCTCTCACTCTCAGTGTCATTCTCACACTCGCTCTCACTCTCATTCTCAGTATCATTCTCACACTTGCTATCACTCTCACTCTCAGTGTCATTCTCACACTCGCTCTCACTCTCAGTGTCATTCTCACACTCGCTATCACTCTCACTCTCAGTGTCGTCCTCACACTTGCTATCACTCTCACTCTCAGTGTCATTCTTACACTCGCTCTCACTCTCAGTGTTATTCTCACACTCGCTATCACTCTCACTCTCAGTGTCATTCTCACACTCGCTCGCACTCTCACTCTCAGTGTCATTCTCACACTCGCTCTCACTCTCAGTGTCATTCTCGCACTCGCTCTCATTCTCAGTGTCATTCTCACACTCGCTATCACTCTCACTCTCAGTGTCATTCTCACACTCGCTATCACTCTCAGTGTCACTCTCACACTCGCTCTCACTCTCAGTGTCATTCTCACACTCGCTATCACTCTCAGTCTCAGTGTCATTCTCACACTCGCTCTCACTCTCAGTGACATTCGCACACTCGCTATCACTCTCACTCTCACTGTCATTCTCACACTCGCTCTCACTCTCAGTGTCACTCTCACACTCGCTATCACTCTCACTCTCAGTGTCATTCTCACACTCACTCTCACTCTCAGTGTCATTCTCACACTCGCTCTCAATCTCAGTGTCATTGTCACACTCGCTATCACTCTCAATCTCAGTGTCATTCCCACACTCGCTCTCACTCTCACTCTCAGTGTCATTCTCACACTCGCTCTCACTCTCAGTGTCATTCTCACACTCGCTCTCACTCTCAGTGTCATTCTCACACTCGCTCTCACTCTCAGTGTCATTCTCACACTCGCTCTCACTCTCAGTGTCGTTCTCACACTCGCTCTCACTCTCAGTGTCATTCTCACACTCGCTATTACTCTCACTCTCAGTGTCATTCTCACACTCGCTCTCACTCTCAGTGTCATTCTCACACTCGCTCTCACTCTCACTCTCAGTGTCATTCTCACACTCGCTCTCACTCAGTGTCATTCTCACACTCGATCTCACTCTCACTCTCAGTGTCATTCTCACACTCGCTCTCACTCTCAGTGTAATTCTCACACTGACTCTTACTCTCAGTGTCATTCTCACACTCGCTCTTGCTCTCAGTGTCATTCTCACACTCGCTCTCACTCTCACTCTCAGTATCATTCTCACACTCGCTATCATCTCACTCTCCATGTCATTCTCACACTCGCTCTCACTCTCAGTGTCATTCTCACACTCGCTCTCACTCTCAGTGTCATTCTCACACTCGCTCTCAATCTCATTGTCATTCTGACACTCGCTCTCACTCTCAGTGTCATTCTCACACTCGCTATCACTCTCACTCTCAGTTTCAGTCTCACACTCGCTCTCACTCTCACTCTCAGTGTCATTCTCACACTCGCTCTCACTCTCAGTGTCATTCTCACACTCGCTCTCACTCTCAGTGTCATTCTCACACTCGCTATCACTCTCACTCTCAGTATCATTCTCACACTCGCTATCATCTCACTCTCAGTGTCATTCTCACCCTCGCTCTCACTCTCAGCATCATTCTCGCACTCGCTCTCACTCTCAGTGTCATTCTGACACTCGCTCTCACTCTCAGTGTCATTCTCACACTCGCTCTCACTCTCAGTGTCATTCTCACACTGTCTCTCACTCTCAGTGTCATTCTCACACTCGCTCTCACTCTCAGTGTCATTCTGACACTCGGTCTCACTCTCAGTGTCATTCTCACACTCGCTATCACTCTCACTCTCAGTATCAATCTCACACTCGCTATCATCTCACTCTCAGTGTCATTCTCACACTCGCTCTCACTCTCAGTATCATTCTCACACTCGCTCTCACTCTCAGTGTCCTTCTCACACTCGCTCTCACTCTCAGTGTCATTCTCACACTCACTCTCACTCTCAGTATCATTCTCACACTCGCTCTCACTCTCAGTGTCATTCTCACACTCGCTCTCACTCTCACTCTCAGTGTCATTCTCACACTCGCTCTCACTCTCAGTGTCATTCTCACACTCGCTATCACTCTCACTCTCAGTATCATTCTCACACTCGCTATAACTCTCACTCTCAGATTCATTCTCACACTCGCTCTCACTCTGTCATTCTCACACTCGCTATCACTCACTCTCAGTATCATTCTCACACTTGCTATCAATCTCACTCTCAGTGTCATTCTCACACTCGCTATCACTTTCACTCTCAGTGTCATTCTCACACTGGCTCTCACTCTCAGTGTCATTCTCACACTCGCTCTCACTCTCACTCTCAGTGTCATTCTCACACTCGCTCTCACTCTCAGTGTCATTCTCACACTCGCTCTCACTCTCACTCTCAGTGTCATTCTCACACTCGCTCTCACTCTCAGAGTCATTCTCACACTCGCTATCACTCTCACTCTCAGTACCATTCTCACGCTCGCTATAATTCTCACTCTCAGTGTCATTCTCACACTCGCTCTCACTCTCTGTCATTCTCACACTCGCTATCACTCTCACTCTCAATATCATTCTCACACTTGCTATCACTCTCACTCTCAGTGTCATTCTCACACTCGCTCTCACTCTCAGTGTCATTCTCACACTTGCTATCACTCTCACTCTCAGTGTCATTCTCACACTCGCTATCACTCTCACTCTCAGTGTCATTCTCACACTCGCTCTCACTCTCAGTGTCATTCTCACACTCGCTATCACTCTCACTCTCAGTGTCATTCTCACACTCGCTCTCACTCTCACTGTCAGTGTCATTCTCACACTCGCTCTCACTCTCAGTATCATTCTCACACTCGCTCTCACTCTCAGTGTCATTCTCACACTCGCTATCACTCTCACTCTCAGTGTGATTCTCACACTCGCTATCACTCTCAGTGTCATTCTCACACTCGCTCTCACTCTCAGTGTCATTCTCACAGTCGCTATCACTCTCAGTCTCAGTTTCATTCTCACACTCACTCTCACTCTCAGTGTCATTCTCACACTCGCTATCACTCTCTCTCTCAGTGTCATTCTCACAATCGCTCTCAGTCTCAGTGTCACTCTCACACTCACGATCACTCTCACTCTCAGTGTCATTCTCACACTCACTCTCACTCTCAGTCTCAGTGTCATTCTCACACTCGCTCTCAATCTCAGTGTCATTGTCACACTCGCTATCACTCTCAATCTCAGTGTCATTCTCACACTCGCTCTCACTCTCACTCTCAGTTTCATTCTCACACTCGCTCTCACTCTCAGTGTCATTCTCACACTCGCTCTCACTCTCAGTGTCATTCTCACACTCACTATCACTCTCACTCTCAGTGTCATTCTCACACTCGCTCTCACTCTCAGTGTCATTCTCACACTCACTATCACTCTCACTCTCAGTGTCATTCTCACACTCGCTCTCACTCTCAGTGTCATTCTCACACTTGCTATCACTCTCAATCTCAGTGTCATTCTCACACTCGCTCTCACTCTCAGTGTCATTCTCACACTCGCTCTCACTCTCATTCTCAGTATCATTCTCACACTTGCTATCACTCACTCTCAGTGTCATTCTCACACTCGCTCTCACTCTCAGTGTCATTCTCACACTTGCTATCACTCTCACTCTCAGTGTCATTCTCACACTCGCTATCACTCTCACTCTCAGTGTCATTTCTACACTCGCTCTCACTCTCAGTGTTATTCTCACACTCGCTATCACTCTCACTCTCAGTGTCATTCTCACACTCGCTCTCACTCTCACTCTCAGTGTCATTCTCACACTCGCTCTCACTCTCAGTGTCATTCTCACACTCGCTCTCACTCTCAGTGTCATTCTCACACTCGCTATCACTCTCACTCTCAGTGTCATTCTCACACTCGCTCTCACTCTCAGTGTCATTCTCACACTCGCTCTCACTCTCACTCTCAGTGTCATTCTCACACTCGCTCTCACTCTCAGTGTCATTCTCACACTCGCTATCACTCTCACTCTCAGTGTCATTCTCACACTCGCTCTCACTCTCAGTGTCATTCTCACACTCGCTCTCACTCTCAGTGTCATTCTCACACTCGCCATCACTCTCAATCTCAGTGTCATTCTCACACTCGCTCTCACTCTCAGTGTCATTCTCACACTCGCTCTCACTCTCATTCTCAGTATCATTCTCACACTTGCTATCACTCTCACTCTCAGTGTCATTCTCACACTCGCTCTCACTCTCAGTGTCATTCTCACACTTGCTATCACTCTCACTCTCAGTGTCATTCTCACACTCGCTATCACTCTCACTCTCAGTGTCATTTCTACACTCGCTCTCACTCTCAGTGTTATTCTCACACTCGCTATCACTCTCACTCTCAGTGTCATTCTCACACTCGCTCTCACTCTCACTCTCAGTGTCATTCTCACACTCGCTCTCACTCTCAGTGTCATTCTCACACTCGCTCTCACTCTCAGTGTCATTCTCACACTCGCTATCACTCTCACTCTCAGTATCATTCTCACACTCGCTCTCACTCTCAGTGTCATTCTCACACTCGCTCTCACTCTCACTCTCAGTGTCATTCTCACACTCGCTCTCACTCTCAGTGTCATTCTCACACTCGCTATCACTCTCACTCTCAGTGTCATTCTCACACTCGCTCTCACTCTCAGTGTCATTCTCACACTCGCTCTCACTCTCAGTGTCATTCTCACACTCGCTATCACTCTCAATCTCAGTGTCATTCTCACACTCGCTCTCACTCTCAGTGTCATTCTCACACTCGCTCTCACTCTCATTCTCAGTATCATTCTCACACTTGCTATCACTCTCACTCTCAGTGTCATTCTCACACTCGCTCTCACTCTCAGTGTCATTCTCACACTCGCTATCACTCTCACTCTCAGTGTCGTCCTCACACTTGCTATCACTCTCACTCTCAGTGTCATTCTTACACTCGCTCTCACTCTCAGTGTTATTCTCACACTCGCTATCACTCTCACTCTCAGTGTCATTCTCACACTCGCTCTCACTCTCACTCTCAGTGTCATTCTCACACTCGCTCTCACTCTCAGTGTCATTCTCACACTCGCTCTCACTCTCAGTGTCATTCTCACACTCGCTATCACTCTCACTCTCAGTGTCATTCTCACACTCGCTATCACTCTCAGTGTCACTCTCACACTCGCTCTCACTCTCAGTGTCATTCTCACACTCGCTATCACTCTCAGTCTCAGTGTCATTCTCACACTCGCTCTCACTCTCAGTGTCATTCTCACACTCGCTATCACTCTCACTCTCACTGTCATTTCTCACTCTCAGTGTCACTCTCACACTCGCTATCACTCTCACTCTCAGTATCATTCTCACACTCACTCTCACTCTCAGTGTCATTCTCACACTCGCTCTCAATCTCAGTGTCATTGTCACACTCGCTATCACTCTCAATCTCAGTGTCATTCCCACACTCGCTCTCACTCTCACTCTCAGTGTCATTCTCACACTCGCTCTCACTCTCAGTGTCATTCTCACACTCGCTCTCACTCTCAGTGTCATTCTCACACTCGCTCTCACTCTCACTCTCAGTGTCATTCTCACACTCGCTCTCACTATCAGTGTCGTTCTCACACTCGCTCTCACTCTCAGTGTCATTCTCACACTCGCTATTACTCTCACTCTCAGTGTCATTCTCACACTCGCTCTCACTCTCAGTGTCATTCTCACACTCGCTCTCACTCTCACTCTCAGTGTCATTCTCACACTCGCTCTCACTCTCAGTGTCATTCTCACACTCGCTCTCACTCAGTGTCATTCTCACACTCGATCTCACTCTCACTCTCAGTGTCATTCTCACACTCGCTCTCACTCTCAGTGTAATTCTCACACTCGCTCTCACTCTCACTCTCAGTATCATTCTCACACTCGCTATCATCTCACTCTCCGTGTCATTCTCACACTCGCTCTCACTCTCAGTGTCATTCTCACACTCGCTCTCACTCTCAGTGTCATTCTCACACTCGCTCTCAATCTCAGTGTCATTCTGACACTCGCTCTCACTCTTAGTGTCATTCTCACACTCGCTATCACTCTCACTCTCAGTTTCATTCTCACACTCACTCTCACTCTCACTCTCAGTGTCATTCTCACACTCGCTCTCACTCTCAGTGTCATTCTCACACTCGCTCTCACTCTCAGTGTCATTCTCACACTCGCTATCACTCTCACTCTCAGTATCAATCTCACACTCGCTATCATCTCACTCTCAGTGTCATTCTCACACTCGCTCTCACTCTCAGTGTCATTCTCACACTCGCTCTCACTCTCAGTGTCCTTCTCACACTCGCTCTCACTCTCAGTGTCATTCTCACACTCGCTCTCACTCTCAGTATCATTCTCACACTCGCTCTCACTCTCAGTGTCATTCTCACACTCGCTCTCACTCTCACTCTCAGTGTCATTCTCACACTCGCTCTCACTCTCAGTGTCATTCTCACACTCGCTATCACTCTCACTCTCAGTATCATTCTCACACTCGCTATAACTCTCACTCTCAGATTCATTCTCACACTCGCTCTCACTCTGTCATTCTCACACTCGCTATCACTCACTCTCAGTATCATTCTCACACTTGCTATCAATCTCACTCTCAGTGTCATTCTCACACTCGCTATCACTTTCACTCTCAGTGTCATTCTCACACTGGCTCTCACTCTCAGTGTCATTCTCACACTCGCTCTCACTCTCACTCTCAGTGTCATTCTCACACTCGCTCTCACTCTCAGTGTCATTCTCACACTCGCTCTCACTCTCACTCTCAGTGTCATTCTCACACTCGCTCTCACTCTCAGAGTCATTCTCACACTCGCTATCACTCTCACTCTCAGTACCATTCTCACGCTCGCTATAATTCTCACTCTCAGTGTCATTCTCACACTCGCTCTCACTCTCTGTCATTCTCACACTCGCTATCACTCTCACTCTCAATATCATTCTCACACTTGCTATCACTCTCACGCTCAGTGTCATTCTCACACTCGCTCTCACTCTCAGTGTCATTCTCACACTCGCTATCACTCTCACTCTCAGTGTCATTCTCACACTCGCTATCACTCTCACTCTCAGTGTCATTCTCACACTCGCTCTCACTCTCAGTGTCATTCTCACACTCGCTATCACTCTCACTCTCAGTGTCATTCTCACACTCGCTCTCACTCTCACTGTCAGTGTCATTCTCACACTCGCTCTCACTCTCAGTATCATTCTCACACTCGCTCTCACTCTCAGTGTCATTCTCACACTCGCTATCACTCTCACTCTCAGTGTGATTCTCACACTCGCTATCACTCTCAGTGTCATTCTCACACTCGCTCTCACTCTCAGTGTCATTCTCACAGTCGCTATCACTCTCAGTCTCAGTTTCATTCTCACACTCACTCTCACTCTCAGTGTCATTCTCACACTCGCTATCACTCTCTCTCTCAGTGTCATTCTCACAATCGCTCTCACTCTCAGTGTCACTCTCACACTCACGATCACTCTCACTCTCAGTGTCATTCTCACACTCACTCTCACTCTCAGTCTCAGTGTCATTCTCACACTCGCTCTCAATCTCAGTTTCATTGTCACACTCGCTATCACTCTCAATCTCAGTGTCATTCTCACACTCGCTCTCACTCTCACTCTCAGTTTCATTCTCACACTCGCTCTCACTCTCAGTGTCATTCTCACACTCGCTCTCACTCTCACTCTCAGTGTCATTCTCACACTCGCTCTCACGCTCAGTGTCATTCTCACACTCGCTCTCACTCTCAGTGTCATTCTCACACTCACTATCACTCTCACTCTCAGTGTCATTCTCACACTCGCTCTCACTCTCAGTGTCATTCTCACACTCGCTATCACTCTCAATCTCAGTGTCATTCTCACACTCGCTCTCACTCTCAGTGTCATTCTCACACTCGCTCTCACTCTCATTCTCAGTATCATTCTCACACTTGCTATCACTCTCACTCTCAGTGTCATTCTCACACTCGCTCTCACTCTCAGTGTCATTCTCACACTTGCTATCACTCTCACTCTCAGTGTCATTCTCACACTCGCTATCATCTCACTCTCAGTGTCATTCTCACACTCGCTCTCACTCTCAGTGTCATTCTCACACTCGCTCTCACTCTCAGTGTCCTTCTCACACTCGCTCTCACTCTCAGTGTCATTCTCACACTCGCTCTCACTCTCAGTATCATTCTCACACTCGCTCTCACTCTCAGTGTCATTCTCACACTCGCTCTCACTCTCACTCTCAGTGTCATTCTCACACTCGCTCTCACTCTCAGTATCATTCTCACACTCGCTCTCACTCTCAGTGTCATTCTCACACTCGCTATCACTCTCACTCTCAGTGTGATTCTCACACTCGCTATCACTCTCAGTGTCATTCTCACACTCGCTCTCACTCTCAGTGTCATTCTCACAGTCGCTATCACTCTCAGTCTCAGTTTCATTCTCACACTCACTCTCACTCTCAGTGTCATTCTCACACTCGCTATCACTCTCTCTCTCAGTGTCATTCTCACAATCGCTCTCACTCTCAGTGTCACTCTCACACTCACGATCACTCTCACTCTCAGTGTCATTCTCACACTCACTCTCACTCTCAGTCTCAGTGTCATTCTCACACTCGCTCTCAATCTCAGTTTCATTGTCACACTCGCTATCACTCTCAATCTCAGTGTCATTCTCACACTCGCTCTCACTCTCACTCTCAGTTTCATTCTCACACTCGCTCTCACTCTCAGTGTCATTCTCACACTCGCTCTCACTCTCACTCTCAGTGTCATTCTCACACTCGCTCTCACGCTCAGTGTCATTCTCACACTCGCTCTCACTCTCAGTGTCATTCTCACACTCACTATCACTCTCACTCTCAGTGTCATTCTCACACTCGCTCTCACTCTCAGTGTCATTCTCACACTCGCTATCACTCTCAATCTCAGTGTCATTCTCACACTCGCTCTCACTCTCAGTGTCATTCTCACACTCGCTCTCACTCTCATTCTCAGTATCATTCTCACACTTGCTATCACTCTCACTCTCAGTGTCATTCTCACACTCGCTCTCACTCTCAGTGTCATTCTCACACTTGCTATCACTCTCACTCTCAGTGTCATTCTCACACTCGCTATCATCTCACTCTCAGTGTCATTCTCACACTCGCTCTCACTCTCAGTGTCATTCTCACACTCACTCTCACTCTCAGTGTCCTTCTCACACTCGCTCTCACTCTCAGTGTCATTCTCACACTCGCTCTCACTCTCAGTATCATTCTCACACTCGCTCTCACTCTCAGTGTCATTCTCACACTCGCTCTCACTCTCACTCTCAGTGTCATTCTCACACTCGCTCTCACTCTCAGTGTCATTCTCACACTCGCTATCACTCTCACTCTCAGTATCATTCTCACACTCGCTATAACTCTCACTCTCAGATTCATTCTCACACTCGCTCTCACTCTGTCATTCTCACACTCGCTATCACTCACTCTCAGTATCATTCTCACACTTGCTATCAATCTCACTCTCAGTGTCATTCTCACACTCGCTATCACTTTCACTCTCAGTGTCATTCTCACACTGGCTCTCACTCTCAGTGTCATTCTCACACTCGCTCTCACTCTCACTCTCAGTGTCATTCTCACACTCGCTCTCACTCTCAGTGTCATTCTCACACTCGCTCTCACTCTCACTCTCAGTGTCATTCTCACACTCGCTCTCACTCTCAGAGTCATTCTCACACTCGCTATCACTCTCACTCTCAGTACCATTCTCACGCTCGCTATAATTCTCACTCTCAGTGTCATTCTCACACTCGCTCTCACTCTCTGTCATTCTCACACTCGCTATCACTCTCACTCTCAATATCATTCTCACACTTGCTATCACTCTCACTCTCAGTGTCATTCTCACACTCGCTCTCACTCTCACTCTCAGTGTCATTCTCACACTCGCTCTCACTCTCAGTGTCATTCTCACACTCGCTCTCACTCTCAGTGTCATTCTCACACTCGCTATCACTCTCACTCTCAGTGTCATTCTCACACTCGCTATCACTCTCAGTGTCACTCTCACACTCGCTCTCACTCTCAGTGTCATTCTCACACTCGCTATCACTCTCAGTCTCAGTGTCATTCTCACACTCGCTCTCACTCTCAGTGTCATTCTCACACTCGCTATCACTCTCACTCTCACTTCTCACTCTCAGTGTCACTCTCACACTCGCTATCACTCTCACTCTCAGTATCATTCTCACACTCACTCTCACTCTCAGTGTCATTCTCACACTCGCTCTCAATCTCAGTGTCATTGTCACACTCGCTATCACTCTCAATCTCAGTGTCATTCCCACACTCGCTCTCACTCTCACTCTCAGTGTCATTCTCACACTCGCTCTCACTCTCAGTGTCATTCTCACACTCGCTCTCACTCTCAGTGTCATTCTCACACTCGCTCTCACTCTCACTCTCAGTGTCATTCTCACACTCGCTCTCACTCACAGTGTCGTTCTCACACTCGCTCTCACTCTCAGTGTCATTCTCACACTCGCTATTACTCTCACTCTCAGTGTCATTCTCACACTCGCTCTCACTCTCAGTGTCATTCTCACACTCGCTCTCACTCTCACTCTCAGTGTCATTCTCACACTCGCTCTCACTCTCACTCTCAGTGTCATTCTCACACTCGCTCTCACTCAGTGTCATTCTCACACTCGATCTCACTCTCACTCTCAGTGTCATTCTCACACTCGCTCTCACTCTCAGTGTAATTCTCACACTCGCTCTCACTCTCACTCTCAGTATCATTCTCACACTCGCTATCATCTCACTCTCCGTGTCATTCTCACACTCGCTCTCACTCTCAGTGTCATTCTCACACTCGCTCTCACTCTCAGTGTCATTCTCACACTCGCTCTCAATCTCAGTGTCATTCTGACACTCGCTCTCACTCTTAGTGTCATTCTCACACTCGCTATCACTCTCACTCTCAGTTTCATTCTCACACTCACTCTCACTCTCACTCTCAGTGTCATTCTCACACTCGCTCTCACTCTCAGTGTCATTCTCACACTCGCTCTCACTCTCAGTGTCATTCTCACACTCGCTATCACTCTCACTCTCAGTATCATTCTCACACTCACTATCATCTCACTCTCAGTGTCATTCTCACCCTCGCTCTCACTCTCAGCGTCATTCTCGCACTCGCTCTCACTCTCAGTGTCATTCTCACACTCGCTCTCACTCTCAGTGTCATTCTGACACTCGCTCTCACTCTCAGTGTCATTCTCACACTCGCTCTCACTCTCAGTGTCATTCTCACACTGTCTCTCACTCTCAGTGTCATTCTCACACTCGCTCTCACTCTCAGTGTCATTCTGACACTCGCTCTCACTCTCAGTGTCATTCTCACACTCGCTATCACTCTCACTCTCATTATCAATCTCACACTCGCTATCATCTCACTCTCAGTGTCATTCTCACACTCGCTCTCACTCTCAGTGTCATTCTCACACTCGCTCTCACTCTCAGTGTCATTCTCACACTCGCTCTCACTCTCAGTGTCATTCTCACACTCGCTCTCACTCTCAGTATCATTCTCACACTCGCTCTCACTCTCAGTGTCATTCTCACACTCGCTCTCACTCTCACTCTCAGTGTCATTCTCACACTCGCTCTCACTCTCAGTGTCATTCTCACACTCGCTATCACTCTCACTCTCAGTATCATTCTCACACTCGCTATAACTCTCACTCTCAGATTCATTCTCACACTCGCTCTCACTCTGTCATTCTCACACTCGCTATCACTCACTCTCAGTATCATTCTCACACTTGCTATCAATCTCACTCTCAGTGTCATTCTCACACTCGCTCTCACTCTCAGTGTCATTCTCACACTCGCTATCACTCTCACTCTCTGTCATTCTCACACTCGCTATCACTCTCACTCTCACTCTCACTCTCACACTCGCTATCACTCTCACTCTGACACTCACTATCACTCTCACTCTCACTCTCACTCTCACGCTCGCTATCACTCTCACTCTCGCACTCACTCTCACTCTCACTCTCACTCCCACTCGCACTCTCAGTGTCATTCTCAGTCTCACTCTTGCTCTCACTCTCACTCTCACTCTCGCTATCACTCTCACTCTCACTCTCGCTATCACTCTCACTCTCACTCTCACTATCACTCTCACTCTCACCCTCACTCTCACGCTCGCTATCACTCTCACTCTCGCTCTCACTCTCACTCTCACTCTCAGTGTCATTCTCACTCGAACTCTTGCTCTCACTCTCACTTTCACTCTCACTCTCACTCTCATTCTCTCTCACTCTCGCTCTCACACTCGCTCTCACTCTCACTCTCACTCTCACTCTCTCACTCACTCTCACTCTCTCACACTCGCTCTCACTCTCACTCTCTCACACTCGCTCTCACTCTCACTCTCACCCTCACTGTCACTCTCACTCTCAGTGTCACTCTCACACTCGCTATCACTCTCACTCTCAGTGTCATTCTTACACTAGCTCTCACTCTCAGTGTTATTCTCACACTCGCTATCACTCTCACTCTCAGTGTCATTCTCACACTCGCTCTCACTCTCAGTGTCATTCTCACACTCGCTCTCACTCTCAGTGTCATTCTCACACTCGTTCTCACTCTCAGTGTCATTCTCACACTCGCTCTCACTCTCAGTGTCATTCTCACACTCGCTATCACTCTCACTCTCAGTGTCATTCTCACACTCGCTATCACTCTCAGTGTCACTCTCACACTCGCTCTCAGTGTCATTCTCACACTCGCTATCACTCTCAGTCCCAGTGTCATTCTCACACTCGCTTTCACTCTCAGTGTAATTCTCACACTCGCTATCACTCTCACTCTCACTGTCATTCACACACTCGCTCTCACTCTCAGTGTCACTCTCACACTCGCTATCACTCTCACTCTCAGTATCATTCTCACACTCACTCTCACTCTCACTCTAAGTGTCATTCTCACACTCGCTCTCAATCTCAGTGTCATTGTCACACTCGCTATCACTCTCAATCTATGTGTCATTCCCACACTCGCT
This sequence comes from Somniosus microcephalus, assembly GCF_052327205.1. Lineage (NCBI taxonomy): Eukaryota > Metazoa > Chordata > Chondrichthyes > Squaliformes > Somniosidae > Somniosus > Somniosus microcephalus. The sequence goes on from NC_140998.1 coordinate 14,526,821, forward strand.
CTCACTCTCACTCTCAGTGTCATTCTCACACTCGCTCTCACTCTCAGTGTCATTCTCACACTCGCTCTCACTCTCAGTGTCATTCTCACACTCGCTCTCACTCTCACTCTCAGTGTCATTCTCACACTCGCTCTCACTCTCAGTGTCATTCTCACACTCGCTATTACTCTCACTCTCAGTGTCATTCTCACACTCGCTCTCACTCTCAGTGTCATTCTCACACTCGCTCTCACTCTCACTCTCAGTGTCATTCTCACACTCGCTCTCACTCTCACTCTCAGTGTCATTCTCACACTCGCTCTCACTCAGTGTCATTCTCACACTCGCTCTCACTCTCACTCTCAGTGTCATTCTCACACTCGCTCTCACTTTCAGTGTAAATCTCACACTGACTCTGACTCTCAGTGTCATTCTCACACTCGCTCTCACTCTCAGTGTCATTCTCACACTCGCTCTCACTCTCACTCTCAGTATCATTCTCACACTCGCTATCATCTCACTCTCCGTGTCATTCTCACACTCGCTCTCACTCTCAGTGTCATTCTCACACTCGCTCTCACTCTCAGTGTCATTCTCACACTCGCTCTCAATCTCAGTGTCATTCTGACACTCGCTCTCACTCTCAGTGTCATTCTCACACTCGCTATCACTCTCACTCTCAGTTTCATTCTCACACTCGCTCTCACTCTCACTCTCAGTGTCATTCTCACACTCGCTCTCACTCTCAGTGTCATTCTCACACTCGCTCTCACTCTCAGTGTCATTCTCACGCTCGCTATCACTCTCACTCTCAGTATCATTCTCACACTCGCTATCATCTCACTCTCAGTGTCATTCTCACCCTCGCTCTCACTCTCAGCGTCATTCTCACACTCGCTCTCACTCTCAGTGTCATTCTCACACTCGCTCTCACTCTCAGTGTCATTCTGACACTCGCTCTCACTCTCAGTGTCATTCTCACACTCGCTCTCACTCTCAGTGTCATTCTCACACACTCTCTCACTCTCAGTGTCATTCTCACACTCGCTCTCACTCTCAGTGTCATTCTGACACTCGCTCTCACTCTCAGTGTCATTCTCACACTCGCTATCACTCTCACTCTCAGTGTCATTCTCACACTCGCTATCATCTCTCAGTGTCATTCTCACACTCGCTCTCACTCTCACTCTCAGTGTCATTCTCACACTCGCTCTCACTCTCACTCTCAGTGTCATTCTCACACTCACTCTCACTCTCAGTGTCATTCTCACACTCGCTCTCACTCTCACTCTCAGTGTCATTCTCACACTCTCTCTCACTCTCAGTGTCATTCTCACACTCACTCTCACTCTCACTCTCAGTGTCATTCTCACACTCGCTCTCACTCTCAGTGTCATTCTCACACTCGCTATCACTCTCACTCTCAGTATCATTCTCACACTCGCTATCACTCTCACTCTCAGTGTCATTCTCACACTTGCTCTCACTCTCAGTGTCCTTCTCACACTCGCTATCACTCTCACTCTCAGTGTCATTCTCACACTCGCTCTCCCTCTCAGTGTCATTCTCACACTCGCTCTCACTCTCAGTGTCATTCTCACACTCGCTATCACTCTCATTGTCATTCTCACACTCGCTCTCACTCTCACTCTCAGTGTCATTCTCACACTCGCTCTAACTCTCAGTGTCATTCTCACACTCGCTCTCACTCTCACTCTCAGTGTCATTCTCACACTCGCTATCACTCTCACTCTTGCTCTCGCTATCACTCTCACTCACTCTCACTCTCACTCTCACTCTCAGTGTCATTCTCACTCGAACTCTTGCTCTCACTCTCTCTCTCACTCTCACGCTCGCTATCACTCTCACTCTCGCTCTCGCTCTCGCTCTCACTCTCGCTTTCACTCTCACTCTCACTCTCACACTCGCTATCAATCTCACTCTCACTCTCACTCTCACACTCGCTATCACTCTCACTCTCACTCTCACGCTCGCTATCACTCTCACTCTCGCTCTCGCTCTCACTCTCTCTCTCACTCTCACACTCACTCTCACTCTCACTCTCAGTGTCATTCTCACTCGAGCTCTTGCTCTCACTCTCACTCTCACTCTCACTCTCTCTATCACTCTCACTCTCACTCTCAGTGTCATTCTCACTCGAACACTTGCTCTCACTCTCACTCTCACTCTCACTCTCGCTATCACTCTCACTCTCACTCTCACTCTCGCTTTCACTCTCAGTCTCACTCTCACTATCACTCTCACTCTCACTCTCACGCTCGCTATCACTCTCGCTCTCGCTCTCACTCTCGCTCTCACTCTCACTCTCACTCTCACTCTCTCTCACTCTCACTCTCACTCTCACTCTCACTCTCACTATCACTCTCACTCTCACTCTCAGTGTCACTCTCACTCGAACTCTTGCTCTCACTATCACTCTCTCTCACTCTTGCTCTCGCTCTCACTATCACTCTCATTCTCGCTCTCACTCTCACTCTCTCAATCTCACTCTCACTCTCACTCTCGCTCTCACTATCACTCTCACTCTCACTCTCGCCCTCACTCTCACTCTCACTCTGCCCTCACTCTCACTCTCGCTCTCACTCTTGCTCTCACTCTCGCTATCACTCTTACTCTCACTCTCACTATCACTCTCACTCTCACTCTCGCTCTCACTCTCGCTATCACTCTCGCTATCACTCTCACTCTCACTCTCGCTATCACTCTCGCTATCACTCTCACTCTCACTCTCACTCTCACTCTCACTCTCACTATCACTCTCACTCTCACTCTCACTCTCACTCTCACTCTCGCTCTCACTCTCGCTCTCAATCTCACTCTCACTCGAACTCTTGCTCTCACTCTCATGTGCAAGGGGAGATCTCAATGAAATCCAGGAACTGGCATTGAAGCTTGGGTGCCAAATCTTTGAAGTGTAGGCTGACTGCTCCTGTACAGCTAGAGAGAGAGGCTTTTAATACAGCGTTTACATATCAAAAGACTATTGGGCAATTTCTGTCAGAATTATACATGAGGTTAAACAGCAGCTGCAATTTCTTTAAATACTAGTTACAGCGAATAAAAACTGAAATCGCAGCTCTCTCCTGATGCAGTCGACCCTGCTCCTAGCGTCACACATAAGCAGCATCACTCATTCCTTCATATTAGTTTGACAATAAAATGATATGACTTTTATCCCCTCCCCCCACCCCGGCTTAGTTTTATTGGAACAGGAGGAGGTCATTCAGCCCATCGAGCCTGTTTGGCCATTCAATCATATCCTGACTGATCGGTATCTCAACTCCATTTACCAGCCTTTGCTCCATATCCCTTGACACCCTAACCCAACCAAAATATATCAATCTCAGTCTTGAAAGCTCCAAATGTCCCCCAGCATCCAAGAACTTTTAGGGGCGAGAGTTCCAGATTTATACTACCATTTGTGTAAGAAAGTGCTTCCTGCTTTCACCCCTGACCGGCCTGTCTCTAATTTGTCTTCCCTAGTTCTGGACTCCCCGTCTCCGGATACGAGGTTGTATTCCACTGCAGCTGGGGACGCTCCAGTTACCTCGCACACACAGCCCATCTTCATGTGTGAGCCCAAATTGACCCAGCCCACTTGATTAGCACCCCATCTACCATCTTAAACATTCACTCCCTCCACCACCGGCGCACTGTGGCTGCAGTGTGTACCATCTACAAGATGCACTGCAGCAACTCGCCAAGGCTTCTTCGGCAGCACCTCCCAAACCCGCGACCTCTTCCACCTAGAAGGACAAGGGCAGCAGGCGCATGGGAACACCACCAGCTCCAAGTTCCCCTCCAAGTCACACACCATCCTGACTTGGAAATATATCGGCCGATCCTTCATCATTGCTCGGTCAAAATCCTGGAACTCCTTCCCTAACAGCACTGTGGGAGCACCTTCACCACAAGGACTGCAGCGGTTCAAGAAGGCGGCTCACCAACAACCTCCCAAGGGCAATTAGGGATGGGCAATAAATGCTGGCATTGTCAGCGACGTCTAAATCCAGAGAAAGAATTATTAAAAATCATGAATGTCTTGCAGAGGGTGGTGGAAAAGGGTAGCGGTAGGGAGAGGGGGAGAGGCAGGTAAGGGGCAGGGGTGGGGGCAGTAGCAGTAGGGGTGGGGGCAGGGATGGTCTGGGGGAGTGGTAGCGAGATGCTGAGGGGGAGGTGAGGAGGAGGGGTAGCGGCAGGGTGAGCGGAGAGGGAAAGGGAGGGGTACAGTTTGAAGGTGAGAGATAGACTGAGGGGACGGGGAAGCGGTAAGGGGAATGGAAAGGGGGGTTAGTGGTGGGGAAGGGTGTGAAGTTAGGATGAGGAGGAGGGATTGTGAGGGGCAGGGGTAAGGGGACGGGTATCAGCAGGAGGAGGGGAGCAGACTGGGGGAGGGCTGGCCGTAAATCACACTCTCTCCCTCAGACCTGTAACTGATTCTCTCTCTCCCTCACACCTGTAACTGATTCTCTCTCTCTCCCTCACACCTGTAACTGATTCTCTCTCTCTCCCTCACACCTGTAACTGATTCTCTCTCTCTCCCTCACACCTATAACTGATTCTCTCTCTCTCCCTCACACCTGTAACTGATTCTCTCTCTCTCTCTCACACCTGTAACTGATTCTCTCTCTCCCTCACACCTGTAACTGATTCTCTCTCTCTCCCTCACACCTGTAACTGATTCTCTCTCTCCCTCACACCTGTAACTGATTCTCTCTCTCTCACACACCTGTAACTGATTCTCTCTCTCTCACTCACACCTGTAACTGATTCTCTCTCTCTCTCTCACACCTGTAACTGATTCTCTCTCTCTCTCAAACCTGTAACTGATTCTCTCTCTCTCCCTCACACCTGTAACTGATTCTCTCTCTCTCTCTCACACCTGTAACTGATTCTCTCTCTCCCTCACACCTGTAACTGATTCTCTCTCTCTCCCTCACACCTGTAACTGATTCTCTCTCTCTCACACACCTGTAACTGATTCTCTCTCTCTCACTCACACCTGTAACTGATTCTCTCTCTCTCTCTCACACCTGTAACTGATTCTCTCTCTCTCCCTCACACCTGTAACTGATTCTCTCTCTCTCTCTCACACCTGTAACTGATTCTCTCTCTCCCTCACACCTGTAACTGATTATCTCTCTCTCCCTCACACCTGTAACTGATTCTCTCTCTCTCACACACCTGTAACTGATTCTCTCTCTCTCACTCACACCTGTAACTGATTCTCTCTCTCTCTCTCACACCTGTAACTGATTCTCTCTCTCTCCCTCACACCTGTAACTGATTCTCTCTGTCTCACACACCTGCAACTGATTCTTTCTCTCTCCCTCACACCTGTAACTGATTCTCTCTCTCTCCTTCACACCTGTAACTGATTCTCTCTCTCTCCCTCACACCTGTAACTGATTCTCTCTCTCACACACACCTGTAACTGATTCTCTCTCTCTCCCTCACACCTGTAACTGATTCTCTCTCTCTCCCTCACACCTGTAATGGATTCTCTCTCTCTCCCTTACACCTGTAACTGATTCTCTCTCTCTCCTTCACACCTGTAACTGATTCTCTCTCTCTCCCTCACACCTGTAACTGATTCTCTCTCTCACACACACCTGTAACTGATTCTCTCTCTCTCCCTCACACCTGTAACTGATTCTTTCTCTCTCCCTCACACCTGTAACTGATTCTCACTCTCTCTCACACCTGTAACTGATTCTCTCTCTCTCCCTTACACCTGTAACTGATTCTCTCTCTCTCCTTCACACCTGTAACTGATTCTCTCTCTCTCCCTCACACCTGTAACTGATTCTCTCTCTCACACACACCTGTAACTGATTCTCTCTCTCTCCCTCACACCTGTAACTGATTCTCTCTCTCTCCCTCACACCTGTAACGGATTCTCTCTCTCTCCCTCACACCTGTAACTGATTCTCTCTCTCTCCCTCACACCTGTAACTGATTCTCTCTCTCTCCCTCACACCTGTAACTGATTCTTTCTCTCCCTCACACCTGTAACTGATTCTCTCTCTCTCCCTCACACCTGTAACTGATTCTCTCTCTCTCCCTCATACCTGTAACTGATTCTCTCTCTCTCCCTCACACCTGTAACTGATTATCTCTCTCCCTCACAAATGTAACTGATTCTCTCTCTCTCCCTCACACCTGTAACTGATTCTCTCTCTCCCTCACACCTGTAACTGATTCTCTCTCTCCCTCACACCTGTAACTGATTCCCTCTCTCCCTCACACCTGTAACTGATTCTCTCTCTCTCCCTCACACCTGTAACTGATTCTCTCTCTCCCTCAAACCTGTAACTGATTCTCTCTGTCTCCCTCACACCTGTAACTGATTCTCTCTCTCTCCCTCACAACTGTAACTGATTCTTTCTCTCCCCCTCACACCTGTAACTGATTCTCTCTCTCTCCCTCACACATGTAACTGATTCTCTCTCTCTCCCTCACACCTGTAACTGATTCTCTCTCCCTCCCTCACACCTGTAACTGATTCTCTCTCTCTCCCTCACACCTGTAACTGATTCTTTCTCTCTCCCTCACACCTGTAACTGATTCTCTCTCTCTCCCTCACACCTGTAACTGATTCTCTCTCTCTCCGTCACACCTGTAACTGATTCTCTCTCTCTCCCTCACACCTGTAACTGATTCTCTCTCTCTCTCACACCTGTAACTGATTCTCTCTCTCCCTCACACCTGTAACTGATTCTCTCTCTCCCTCACACCTGTAACTGATTCTCTCCCTCTCCCTCACACCTATAACTGATTCTCTCTCTCTCCCTCACACCTGTAACTGATTCTCTCTCTCTCTCTCACACCTGTAACTGATTCTCTCTCTCTCTCTCACACCTGTAACTGATTATCTCTCTCCCTCACACCTGTAACTGATTCTCTCTCTCTCCCTCACACCTGTAACTGATTATCTCTCTCTCCCTCACACCTGTAACTGATTCTCTCTCTCTCACACACCTGTAACTGATTCTCTCTCTCTCACTCACACCTGTAACTGATTCTCTCTCTCTCTCTCACACCTGTAACTGATTCTCTCTCTCTCCCTCACACCTGTAACTGATTCTCTCTGTCTCACACACCTGTAACTGATTCTCTCTCTCTCCCTCACACCTGTAACTGATTCTCTCTCTCTCCTTCACACCTGTAACTGATTCTCTCTCTCTCCCTCACACCTGTAACTGATTCTCTCTCTCACACACACCTGTAACTGACTCTCTCTCTCTCCCTCACACCTGTAACTGATTCTCTCTCTCTCCCTCACACCTGTAACGGATTCTCTCTCTCTCCCTTACACCTGTAACTGATTCTCTCTCTCTCCTTCACACCTGTAACTGATTCTCTCTCTCTCCCTCACAGCTGTAACTGATTCTCTCTCTCACACACCTGTAACTGATTATCTCTCTCTCCCTCACACCTGTAACTGATTCTTTCTCTCTCCCTCACACCTGTAACTGATTCTCTCTCTCTCTCACACCTGTAACTGATTCTCTCTCTCTCCCTTACACCTGTAACTGATTCTCTCTCTCTCCTTCACACCTGTAACTGATTCTCTCTCTCTCCCTCACACCTGTAACTGATTCTCTCTCTCACACACACCTGTAACTGATTCTCTCTCTCTCCCTCACACCTGTAACTGATTCTCTCTCCCTCCCTCACACCTGTAACGGATTCTCTCTCTCTCCCTCACACCTGTAACTGATTCTCTCTCTCTCCCTCACACCTGTAACTGATTCTCTCTCTCCCTCACACCTGTAACTGATTCTCTCTCTCCCTCACACCTGTAACTGATACTCCAATTCCAATTCCAATTAAAATGCTTTATTGGCATGAAAGTTTACAGAGAACCATATTGCCAAAGCTTACATAGCAAAAAGGTACAGTTTTCCAACATTCTGTAGGTGTCAATCGATTTGACATTTGTTGGGTACATACAATATTACTTTTAAACAATATTAATTTTAAACAGTCTTTGTACTTCATTTGGTACGTTCAATATTAATTTTAAACAGTCTTAATTTTAAACAGTCCTCAGGTTGTGACATGTTGTTACATATTTGGCCCCAAGGTATGGTCTGTCTCCTTCTCCTAGGACTAATCTCAATTTTGACAGATCATCCAATTCCTTGAAATCTGGGGTTGTTTGGCTTAGCTTGTCTCTCTCTCCCTCACACCTGTAACTGATTCTCTCTCTCTCCCTCATACCTGTAACTGATTCTCTCTCTCCCTCACACCTGTAAATGATTCCCTCTCTCCCTCACACCTGTAACTGATTCTCTCTCTCCCTCACACCTGTAACTGATTCTCTCTCTCTCCCTCACACCTGTAACTGATTCTCTCTCTCCCTCACACCTGTAACTGATTCTCTCTCTCCCTCACACCTGTAACTGATTCTCTCTCTCTCCCTCACACCTGTAACTGATTCTCTCTCTCCCTCACAAATGTAACTGATTCTCTCTCTCTCCCTCACACCTGTAACTGATTCTCTCTCTCCCTCACACCTGTAACTGATTCTCTCTCTCCCTCACACCTGTAACTGATTCTCTCTCTCCCTCACACCTGTAACTGATTCTCTCTCTCTCCCTCACACCTGTAACTGATTCTCTCTCTCCCTCAAACCTGTAACTGATTCTCTCTCTCTCTCACACCTGTAACTGATTCTCTCTCTCTCCCTCACAACTGTAACTGATTCTTTCTCTCACCCTCACACCTGTAACTGATTCTCTCTCTCTCCCTCACACCTGTAACTGATTCTCTCTCTCTCCCTCACACCTGTAACTGATTCTCTCTCCCTCCCTCACACCTGTAACTGATTCTCTCTCTCTCCCTCACACCTGTAACTGATTCTTTCTCTCTCCCTCACACCTGTAACTGATTCTCTCTCTCTCCCTCACACCTGTAACTGATTCTCTCTCTCTACCTCACACCTGTAACTGATTCTCTCTCTCTCCCTCACACCTGTAACTGATTCTCTCTCTCTCTCACACCTGTAACTGATTCTCTCTCTCCCTCACACCTGTAACTGATTCTCTCTCTCCCTCACACCTGTAACTGATTCTCTCTCTCCCTCACACCTGTAACTGATTCTCTCTCTCCCTCACACCTGTAACTGATTCTCTCCCTCTCCCTCACACCTATAACTGATTCTCTCTCTCTCCCTCACACCTGTAACTGATTCTCTCTCTCTCTCTCACACCTGTAACTGATTCTCTCTCTCTCTCTCACACCTGTAACTGATTCTCTCTCTCCCTCACACCTGTAACTGATTCTCTCTCTCTCCCTCACAACTGTAACTGATTATCTCTCTCTCCCTCACACCTGTAACTGATTCTCTCTCTCTCACACACCTGTAACTGATTCTCTCTCTCTCACTCACACCTGTAACTGATTCTCTCTCTCTCACACCTGTAACTGATTCTCTCTCTCTCCCTCACACCTGTAACTGATTCTCTCTGTCTCACACACCTGTAACTGATTCTCTCTCTCTCCCTCACACCTGTAACTGATTCTCTCTCTCTCCTTCACACCTGTAACTGATTCTCTCTCTCTCCCTCACACCTGTAACTGATTCTCTCTCTCACACACACCTGTAACTGACTCTCTCTCTCTACCTCACACCTGTAACTGATTCTCTCTCTCTCCCTCACACCTGTAACGGATTCTCTCTCTCTCCCTTACACCTGTAACTGATTCTCTCTCTCTCCTTCACACCTGTAACTGATTCTCTCTCTCTCCCTCACACCTGTAACTGATTCTCTCTCTCACACACACCTGTAACTGATTCTCTCTCTCTCTCTCACACCTGTAACTGATTCTTTCTCTCTCCCTCACACCTGTAACTGATTCTCTCTCTCTCTCACACCTGTAACTGATTCTCTCTCTCTCCCTTACACCTGTAACTGATTCTCTCTCTCTCCTTCACACCTGTAACTGATTCTCTCTCTCTCCCTCACACCTGTAACTGATTCTCTCTCTCACACACACCTGTAACTGATTCTCTCGCTCTCCCTCACACCTGTAACTGATTCTCTCTCTCTCCCTCACACCTGTAACGGATTCTCTCTCTCTCCCTCACACCTGTAACTGATTCTCTCTCTCCCTCACACCTGTAACTGATTCTCTCTCTCCCTCACACCTGTAACTGATTCTCTCTCTCCCTCACACCTGTAACTGATTCTCTCTCTCTCCCTCACACCTGTAACTGATTCTCTCTCTCCCTCAAACCTGTAACTGATTCTCTCTCTCTCTCACACCTGTAACTGATTCTCTCTCTCTCCCTCACAACTGTAACTGATTCTTTCTCTCACCCTCACACCTGTAACTGATTCTCTCTCTCTCCCTCACACCTGTAACTGATTCTCTCTCTCTCCCTCACACCTGTAACTGATTCTCTCTCCCTCCCTCACACCTGTAACTGATTCTCTCTCTCTCCCTCACACCTGTAACTGATTCTTTCTCTCTCCCTCACACCTGTAACTGATTCTCTCTCTCTCCCTCACACCTGTAACTGATTCTCTCTCTCTACCTCACACCTGTAACTGATTCTCTCTCTCTCCCTCACACCTGTAACTGATTCTCTCTCTCTCTCACACCTGTAACTGATTCTCTCTCTCCCTCACACCTGTAACTGATTCTCTCTCTCCCTCACACCTGTAACTGATTCTCTCTCTCCCTCACACCTGTAACTGATTCTCTCTCTCCCTCACACCTGTAACTGATTCTCTCCCTCTCCCTCACACCTATAACTGATTCTCTCTCTCTCCCTCACACCTGTAACTGATTCTCTCTCTCTCTCTCACACCTGTAACTGATTCTCTCTCTCTCTCTCACACCTGTAACTGATTCTCTCTCTCCCTCACACCTGTAACTGATTCTCTCTCTCTCCCTCACAACTGTAACTGATTATCTCTCTCTCCCTCACACCTGTAACTGATTCTCTCTCTCTCACACACCTGTAACTGATTCTCTCTCTCTCACTCACACCTGTAACTGATTCTCTCTCTCTCACACCTGTAACTGATTCTCTCTCTCTCCCTCACACCTGTAACTGATTCTCTCTGTCTCACACACCTGTAACTGATTCTCTCTCTCTCCCTCACACCTGTAACTGATTCTCTCTCTCTCCTTCACACCTGTAACTGATTCTCTCTCTCTCCCTCACACCTGTAACTGATTCTCTCTCTCACACACACCTGTAACTGACTCTCTCTCTCTACCTCACACCTGTAACTGATTCTCTCTCTCTCCCTCACACCTGTAACGGATTCTCTCTCTCTCTCACACCTGTAACTGATTCTCTCTCTCTCCCTCACAACTGTAACTGATTCTTTCTCTCACCCTCACACCTGTAACTGATTCTCTCTCTCTCCCTCACAACTGTAACTGATTCTTTCTCTCACCCTCACACCTGTAACTGATTCTCTCTCTCTCCCTCACACCTGTAACTGATTCTCTCTCTCACACACACCTGTAACTGACTCTCTCTCTCTACCTCACACCTGTAACTGATTCTCTCTCTCCCTCAAACCTGTAACTGATTCTCTCTCTCTCTCACACCTGTAACTGATTCTCTCTCTCTCCCTCACAACTGTAACTGATTCTTTCTCTCACCCTCACACCTGTAACTGATTCTCTCTCTCTCCCTCACACCTGTAACTGATTCTCTCTCTCTCCCTCACACCTGTAACTGATTCTCTCTCCCTCCCTCACACCTGTAACTGATTCTCTCTCTCTCCCTCACACCTGTAACTGATTCTTTCTCTCTCCCTCACACCTGTAACTGATTCTCTCTCTCTCCCTCACACCTGTAACTGATTCTCTCTCTCTACCTCACACCTGTAACTGATTCTCTCTCTCTCCCTCACACCTGTAACTGATTCTCTCTCTCTCTCACACCTGTAACTGATTCTCTCTCTCCCTCACACCTGTAACTGATTCTCTCTCTCCCTCACACCTGTAACTGATTCTCTCTCTCCCTCACACCTGTAACTGATTCTCTCTCTCCCTCACACCTGTAACTGATTCTCTCCCTCTCCCTCACACCTATAACTGATTCTCTCTCTCTCCCTCACACCTGTAACTGATTCTCTCTCTCTCTCTCACACCTGTAACTGATTCTCTCTCTCTCTCTCACACCTGTAACTGATTCTCTCTCTCCCTCACACCTGTAACTGATTCTCTCTCTCTCCCTCACAACTGTAACTGATTATCTCTCTCTCCCTCACACCTGTAACTGATTCTCTCTCTCTCACACACCTGTAACTGATTCTCTCTCTCTCACTCACACCTGTAACTGATTCTCTCTCTCTCACACCTGTAACTGATTCTCTCTCTCTCCCTCACACCTGTAACTGATTCTCTCTGTCTCACACACCTGTAACTGATTCTCTCTCTCTCCCTCACACCTGTAACTGATTCTCTCTCTCTCCTTCACACCTGTAACTGATTCTCTCTCTCTCCCTCACACCTGTAACTGATTCTCTCTCTCACACACACCTGTAACTGACTCTCTCTCTCTACCTCACACCTGTAACTGATTCTCTCTCTCTCCCTCACACCTGTAACGGATTCTCTCTCTCTCCCTTACACCTGTAACTGATTCTCTCTCTCTCCTTCACACCTGTAACTGATTCTCTCTCTCTCCCTCACACCTGTAACTGATTCTCTCTCTCACACACACCTGTAACTGATTCTCTCTCTCTCTCTCACACCTGTAACTGATTCTTTCTCTCTCCCTCACACCTGTAACTGATTCTCTCTCTCTCTCACACCTGTAACTGATTCTCTCTCTCTCCCTTACACCTGTAACTGATTCTCTCTCTCTCCTTCACACCTGTAACTGATTCTCTCTCTCTCCCTCACACCTGTAACTGATTCTCTCTCTCACACACACCTGTAACTGATTCTCTCGCTCTCCCTCACACCTGTAACTGATTCTCTCTCTCTCCCTCACACCTGTAACGGATTCTCTCTCTCTCCCTCACACCTGTAACTGATTCTCTCTCTCCCTCACACCTGTAACTGATTCTCTCTCTCCCTCACACCTGTAACTGATTCTCTCTCTCCCTCACACCTGTAACTGATTCTCTCTCTCTCCCTCACACCTGTAACTGATTCTCTCTCTCCCTCAAACCTGTAACTGATTCTCTCTCTCTCTCACACCTGTAACTGATTCTCTCTCTCTCCCTCACAACTGTAACTGATTCTTTCTCTCACCCTCACACCTGTAACTGATTCTCTCTCTCTCCCTCACACCTGTAACTGATTCTCTCTCTCTCCCTCACACCTGTAACTGATTCTCTCTCCCTCCCTCACACCTGTAACTGATTCTCTCTCTCTCCCTCACACCTGTAACTGATTCTTTCTCTCTCCCTCACACCTGTAACTGATTCTCTCTCTCTCCCTCACACCTGTAACTGATTCTCTCTCTCTACCTCACACCTGTAACTGATTCTCTCTCTCTCCCTCACACCTGTAACTGATTCTCTCTCTCTCTCACACCTGTAACTGATTCTCTCTCTCCCTCACACCTGTAACTGATTCTCTCTCTCCCTCACACCTGTAACTGATTCTCTCTCTCCCTCACACCTGTAACTGATTCTCTCTCTCCCTCACACCTGTAACTGATTCTCTCCCTCTCCCTCACACCTATAACTGATTCTCTCTCTCTCCCTCACACCTGTAACTGATTCTCTCTCTCTCTCTCACACCTGTAACTGATTCTCTCTCTCTCTCTCACACCTGTAACTGATTCTCTCTCTCCCTCACACCTGTAACTGATTCTCTCTCTCTCCCTCACAACTGTAACTGATTATCTCTCTCTCCCTCACACCTGTAACTGATTCTCTCTCTCTCACACACCTGTAACTGATTCTCTCTCTCTCACTCACACCTGTAACTGATTCTCTCTCTCTCACACCTGTAACTGATTCTCTCTCTCTCCCTCACACCTGTAACTGATTCTCTCTGTCTCACACACCTGTAACTGATTCTCTCTCTCTCCCTCACACCTGTAACTGATTCTCTCTCTCTCCTTCACACCTGTAACTGATTCTCTCTCTCTCCCTCACACCTGTAACTGATTCTCTCTCTCACACACACCTGTAACTGACTCTCTCTCTCTACCTCACACCTGTAACTGATTCTCTCTCTCTCCCTCACACCTGTAACGGATTCTCTCTCTCTCCCTTACACCTGTAACTGATTCTCTCTCTCTCCTTCACACCTGTAACTGATTCTCTCTCTCTCCCTCACACCTGTAACTGATTCTCTCTCTCACACACACCTGTAACTGATTCTCTCTCTCTCCCTCACACCTGTAACTGATTCTTTCTCTCTCCCTCACACCTGTAACTGATTCTCTCTCTCTCTCACACCTGTAACTGATTCTCTCTCTCTCCCTTACACCTGTAACTGATTCTCTCTCTCTCCTTCACACCTGTAACTGATTCTCTCTCTCTCCCTCACACCTGTAACTGATTCTCTCTCTCACACACACCTGTAACTGATTCTCTCGCTCTCCCTCACACCTGTAACTGATTCTCTCTCTCTCCCTCACACCTGTAACAGATTCTCTCTCTCTCCCTCACACCTGTAACTGATTCTCTCTCTCTCCCTCACACCTGTAACTGATTCTCTCTCTCCCTCACACCTGTAACTGATTCTCTCTCTCCCTCACACCTGTAACTGATTCTCTCTCTCTCCCTCACACCTGTAACTGATTCTTTCTCTCTCCCTCATACCTGTAACTGATTCTCTCTCTCTCCCTCACACCTGTAACTGATTCCCTCTCTCCCTCACACCTGTAACTGATTCTCTCTCTCCCTCACACCTGTAACTGATTCTCTCTCTCTCCCTCACACCTGTAACTGATTCTCTCTCTCCCTCACACCTGTAACTGATTCTCTCTCTCCCTCACACCTGTAACTGATTCTCTCTCTCTCCCTCACACCTGTAACTGATTCCAATTCCAATTCCAATTAATTCCAATTAAAATGCTTTATTGGCATGAAAGTTTACAGAGAACCATATTGCCAAAGCTTACATAGCAAAAAGGTACAGTTTTCCAACATTCTGTAGGTGTCAATCGATTTGACATTTGTTGGGTACATACAATATTACTTTTAAACAATATTAATTTTAAACAGTCTTTGTACTTCATTTGGTACGTTCAATATTAATTTTAAACAGTCTTAATTTTAAACAGTCCTCAGGTTGTGACATGTTGTTACATATTTGGCCCCAAGGTATGGTCTGTCTCCTTCTCCTAGGACTAATCTCAATTTTGACAGATCATCCAATTCCTTGAAATCTGGGGTTGTTTGGCTTAGCTTGTTGAATAATATGTTTCTTGATGTGTTGAATTTTTCGCATTTTAGGAGGAAATGCATTTCTGTTTCAACCTCGCCAGCCAGACATTGATCGCATATTCTATTATCTCTAGGCTGCCAGGATTTCTTGTATCTGCCTTTTTCAATTTCCAGTTGGTGGTCGCTTAGTCTGTACCTGGTGAGGGTCTGTCTCTGTTTTGTGTCTCTGATGGTCGTGAGGTAGTCTGCCAGTTTATATTCTCTTTTTAGGGCCCGGTAACATTCTAATCTGCTTTGGCTTTCGGTTATTTTGTTCCAATGTTCCAGGTAGGTTTCTTTGCATTTTTTAATGATTTGGTTCACTCGGATTGGTGTTTGGGCGGCTGTGTTGGTCTGGGGCTGGTCAGGGTCCGGCTGAGTACTTAGTTTCCGTAGCAGCTGACTCAGGGGACTCTTTTCTGGGTTTAGCTCTTGGGTCTGAAAGGCTTTGAAATGAAGGGTGTCTGGGGAGCTAGATTTGAGGTGATTTAGGAAGTTTAGTGCTCGTTTTTGGATGTTTATTATCAGTGGGTATCTGCCTAGTTCGGCTCTGCATGCATTTGTTGGCGTTTTCCTTTGGGTGCGAAGGATGCTTCGGCAGAATTCTGCATGTAGGGCTTCTATTGTATGTTTTTCCCATTTAGTGTAGCTTTGGTGATTTAGCGGGCCCCATACTTCACTACCGTACAGTGCAATGGGCAGGATTATGCTGTCAAATATTTTGAGCCAGATTTTGATTGGGATTTGGATGTTGTAGAATTTTCTTTTTATTGCATATAGGGCTCTTCGGGCTTTTTCTTTTAGTGCATTCACTGCTATGCTGAAGCTCCCTGATGCTGTAATAGTTAGACCAAGGTAGGTGTAGCTCATAGTGTGTCCTATAGTGATATCACTGAGGGTAAACTGGTATTTGTTTTCCTGACATCTGGGCCTTTTTTGAAAAATCATGATGTTGGTTTTCTTTAGATTTACTGTTAGAGCCCAATTTTGGCAGTATTTGTCGAGTAGGTCTAATTGTTGCTGTAATCCCTGTTCTGTGGGAGACAGCAGAACCAGGTCGTCCGCATAGAACAGGGATTTCACTTCTCCATCTAGGAGACGGAGACCTGGTGACTCGCTTTGCTCCAGCATGTCTGCTAATTCATTTATGTATATGTTGAACAGGGTCGGGCTCAAATTGCAGCCCTGCCGGACGCCTCTTCTCTGGGTGAAGAAATCGGTGCGTTTGTCTCCAATTTTGACCCCGCATTTGTTTTTCAGATACATTGATTTAATAAGGTCATAGACTTTGCCCCCTATTCCACATTGAAGAAGTTTATAATAGAGCCCTTCGTGCCATATAGAGTCAAAGGCTTTCTTGAAGTCGATGAAACAGGCGAATATTTTCCCATTTTTTGTTTGGTGTATATGTTTTTCAATGAGGGTGTGAAGGGTATAGATATGGTCGGCGGTGCGGTGTTTTGGAAGAAAGCCTATTTGGTTTTTTCTGAGGATATTATGTTTGTTAAGAAAATCAAGTAATCTACTATTTAGAATACTGCAGAATAACTTCCCTAGACAACTGTTGACACAGATGCCGCGGTAGTTATTTGGGTCTGATTTGTTTCCGCTTTTATATATGGGGGAGATTAGTCCTTGGCACCAGATATCGGGAAAACAGCCTGAACGTAATATGATGTTGAATAATTTGAGTACCGCACCCTGCATCTCCATATTGCTGAACTTGAGCATTTCATTTTTGATGTTGTCTGGGCCACAGGCTTTCTTTAGGTGGAGAGATTTTGTTTTTGTGGCCATTTCTTTCCATGTGATTGGGGAGTCTAGAGGGTTTTGGTTGTCTTTGATTGTTGCTTCTAATGTGTGGAGTTTTTCTGTGACCTGATGTTGACTTGGGTTTGTTTCGTTTATTGGGATGTCTTTGTAGAGGTTTTCAAAATGTGTTCTCCAGATGTCGCCATGTTGGATTGGTAATGCTTGCAATTGTGTTGTACTCAGGTTATTCCACATTTCCCAGAATTGTTTTGGGTTGGTGGAGTTTTCAATTTCTTCTAGTATTTTGTGGGTATAGTTTTGTGTTTTGTTCCTAATGGTGTGTTTATATCTTTTGAGGGTTTCATTGTATCTAGTACGTAGGTCCGGATTGTTTGGTTGGCGATGCTTTTGGTTTGATATTTTTCTCAGGTCTTTTCTGGCATTTTTGCATTCGTGGTCAAACCATTTCTTATTTTTATTTTGTCTTTTGTGACTCTTCCTCTTCTGTTTCACGAGGTCGGCTTTTACAGCTGCCTCATGAAAGATCATATTTATATCCTCTATGGCCATGTTTACCCCATCTCTGGTGATCTCATATAGATTTTCTTTAAATTTTGAAATTTTACTTGTGAGATCAGGTGAATTTAGTGCTGTGATGAATTTATCTCCACTGTCTGGGGCCCATCTGTATGTCTGGTTTATTTTATGTAGCTTACTGGGTTCCTTTTTTGTGTCTGTAGTTTGGGCAGAAAGTTTAAGGTACACATTTATTTGGTTATGGTCTGAGAGGGGGGATTGCTGCCTGACAGTGAATGCGTTGATATCGCAGGGGTCCAGGTCAGTGATTGTATAATCCACCACACTAGACCCAAGAGTTGAGGAATATGTGAGTCTCCCTAAGGAGTCCCCTCTGAACCTACCGTTAACTATGTACAGGCCTAAGGCTCGGCAGAGTTGCACTACCTCCCTGCCGCTTTTATTTATTTCACAATCGAGGTTGTTTCGGTTCTCTCTCTCCCTCACAAATGTAACTGATTCTGTCTCTCTCCCTCACACCTGTAACTGATTCTCTCTCTCCCTCACACCTGTAACTGATTCTCTCTGTCTCACACACCTGTAACTGATTCTCTCTCTCTCCCTCACACCTGTAACTGATTCTCTCTCTCTCCTTCACACCTGTAACTGATTCTCTCTCTCTCCCTCACACCTGTAACTGATTCTCTCTCTCACACACACCTGTAACTGACTCTCTCTCTCTCCCTCACACCTGTAACTGATTCTCTCTCTCTCCCTCACACCTGTAACGGATTCTCTCTCTCTCCCTTACACCTGTAACTGATTCTCTCTCTCTCCTTCACACCTGTAACTGATTCTCTCTCTCTCCCTCACAGCTGTAACTGATTCTCTCTCTCACACACCTGTAACTGATTATCTCTCTCTCCCTCACACCTGTAACTGATTCTTTCTCTCTCCCTCACACCTGTAACTGATTCTCTCTCTCTCTCACACCTGTAACTGATTCTCTCTCTCTCCCTTACACCTGTAACTGATTCTCTCTCTCTCCTTCACACCTGTAACTGATTCTCTCTCTCTCCCTCACACCTGTAACTGATTCTCTCTCTCACACACACCTGTAACTGATTCTCTCTCTCTCCCTCACACCTGTAACTGATTCTCTCTCCCTCCCTCACACCTGTAACGGATTCTCTCTCTCTCCCTCACACCTGTAACTGATTCTCTCTCTCTCCCTCACACCTGTAACTGATTCTCTCTCTCCCTCACACCTGTAACTGATTCTCTCTCTCCCTCACACCTGTAACTGATACTCTCTCTCTCCCTCACACCTGTAACTGATTCTCTCTCTCTCCCTCATACCTGTAACTGATTCTCTCTCTCCCTCACACCTGTAACTGATTCCCTCTCTCCCTCACACCTGTAACTGATTCTCTCTCTCCCTCACACCTGTAACTGATTCTCTCTCTCTCCCTCACACCTGTAACTGATTCTCTCTCTCCCTCACACCTGTAACTGATTCTCTCTCTCCCTCACACCTGTAACTGATTCTCTCTCTCTCCCTCACACCTGTAACTGATTCTCTCTCTCCCTCACAAATGTAACTGATTCTCTCTCTCTCCCTCACACCTGTAACTGATTCTCTCTCTCCCTCACACCTGTAACTGATTCTCTCTCTCCCTCACACCTGTAACTGATTCTCTCTCTCCCTCACACCTGTAACTGATTCTCTCTCTCTCCCTCACACCTGTAACTGATTCTCTCTCTCCCTCAAACCTGTAACTGATTCTCTCTCTCTCTCACACCTGTAACTGATTCTCTCTCTCTCCCTCACAACTGTAACTGATTCTTTCTCTCACCCTCACACCTGTAACTGATTCTCTCTCTCTCCCTCACACCTGTAACTGATTCTCTCTCTCTCCCTCACACCTGTAACTGATTCTCTCTCCCTCCCTCACACCTGTAACTGATTCTCTCTCTCTCCCTCACACCTGTAACTGATTCTTTCTCTCTCCCTCACACCTGTAACTGATTCTCTCTCTCTCCCTCACACCTGTAACTGATTCTCTCTCTCTACCTCACACCTGTAACTGATTCTCTCTCTCTCCCTCACACCTGTAACTGATTCTCTCTCTCTCTCACACCTGTAACTGATTCTCTCTCTCCCTCACACCTGTAACTGATTCTCTCTCTCCCTCACACCTGTAACTGATTCTCTCTCTCCCTCACACCTGTAACTGATTCTCTCTCTCCCTCACACCTGTAACTGATTCTCTCCCTCTCCCTCACACCTATAACTGATTCTCTCTCTCTCCCTCACACCTGTAACTGATTCTCTCTCTCTCTCTCACACCTGTAACTGATTCTCTCTCTCTCTCTCACACCTGTAACTGATTCTCTCTCTCCCTCACACCTGTAACTGATTCTCTCTCTCTCCCTCACAACTGTAACTGATTATCTCTCTCTCCCTCACACCTGTAACTGATTCTCTCTCTCTCACACACCTGTAACTGATTCTCTCTCTCTCACTCACACCTGTAACTGATTCTCTCTCTCTCTCTCACACCTGTAACTGATTCTCTCTCTCTCCCTCACACCTGTAACTGATTCTCTCTGTCTCACACACCTCTAACTGATTCTCTCTCTCTCCCTCACACCTGTAACTGATTCTCTCTCTCTCCTTCACACCTGTAACTGATTCTCTCTCTCTCCCTCACACCTGTAACTGATTCTCTCTCTCACACACACCTGTAACTGACTCTCTCTCTCTACCTCACACCTGTAACTGATTCTCTCTCTCTCCCTCACACCTGTAACGGATTCTCTCTCTCTCCCTTACACCTGTAACTGATTCTCTCTCTCTCCTTCACACCTGTAACTGATTCTCTCTCTCTCCCTCACACCTGTAACTGATTCTCTCTCTCACACACACCTGTAACTGATTCTCTCTCTCTCCTTCACACCTGTAACTGATTCTCTCTCTCTCCCTCACACCTGTAACTGATTCTCTCTCTCACACACACCTGTAACTGATTCTCTCGCTCTCCCTCACACCTGTAACTGATTCTCTCTCTCTCCCTCACACCTGTAACGGATTCTCTCTCTCTCCCTCACACCTGTAACTGATTCTTTCTCTCTCCCTCACACCTGTAACTGATTCTCTCTCTCCCTCACACCTGTAACTGATTCTCTCTCTCCCTCACACCTGTAACTGATTCTCTCTCTCTCCCTCACACCTGTAACTGATTCTTTCTCTCTCCCTCATACCTGTAACTGATTCTCTCTCTCTCCCTCACACCTGTAACTGATTCCCTCTCTCCCTCACACCTGTAACTGATTCTCTCTCTCCCTCACACCTGTAACTGATTCTCTCTCTCTCCCTCACACCTGTAACTGATTCTCTCTCTCCCTCACACCTGTAACTGATTCTCTCTCTCCCTCACACCTGTAACTGATTCTCTCTCTCTCCCTCACACCTGTAACTGATTCTCTCTCTCCCTCACAAATGTAACTGATTCTGTCTCTCTCCCTCACACCTGTAACTGATTCTCTCTCTCCCTCACACCTGTAACTGATTCTCTCTCTCCCTCACACCTGTAACTGATTCTCTCTCTCTCCCTCACACCTGTAACTGATTCTCTCTCTCTCCCTCACACCTGTAACTGATTCTCTCTCTCCCTCAAACCTGTAACTGATTCTCTCTCTCTCTCTTACACCTGTAACTGATTCTCTCTCTCTCCCTCACAACTGTAATTGATTCTTTCTCTCCCCCTCACACCTGTAACTGATTCTCTCTCTCTCCCTCACACCTGTAACTGATTCTCTCTCTCTCCCTCACACCTGTAACTGATTCTCTCTCCCTCCCTCACACCTGTAACTGATTCACTCTCTCTCCCTCACACCTGTAACTGATTCTTTCTCTCTCCCTCACACCTGTAACTGATTCTCTCTCTCTCCCTCACACCTGTAACTGATTCTCTCTCTCTCCCTCACACCTGTAACTGATTCTCTCTCTCTCCCTCACACCTGTAACTGATTCTCTCTCCAATTCCAATTCCAATTAAAATGCTTTATTGGCATGAAAGTTTACAGAGAACCATATTGCCAAAGCTTACATAGCAAAAAGGTACAGTTTTCCAACATTCTGTAGGTGTCAATCGATTTGACATTTGTTGGGTACATACAATATTACTTTTAAACAATATTAATTTTAAACAGTCTTTGTACTTCATTTGGTACGTTCAATATTAATTTTAAACAGTCTTAATTTTAAACAGTCCTCAGGTTGTGACATGTTGTTACATATTTGGCCCCAAGGTATGGTCTGTCTCCTTCTCCTAGGACTAATCTCAATTTTGACAGATCATCCAATTCCTTGAAATCTGGGGTTGTTTGGCTTAGCTTGTTGAATAATATGTTTCTTGATGTGTTGAATTTTTCGCATTTTAGGAGGAAATGCATTTCTGTTTCAACCTCGCCAGCCAGACATTGATCGCATATTCTATTCTCTCTAGGCTGCCAGGATTTCTTGTATCTGCCTTTTTCAATTTCCAGTTGGTGGTCGCTTAGTCTGTACCTGGTGAGGGTCTGTCTCTGTTTTGTGTCTCTGATGGTCGTGAGGTAGTCTGCCAGTTTATATTCTCTTTTTAGGGCCCGGTAACATTCTAATCTGCTTTGGCTTTCGGTTATTTTGTTCCAATGTTCCAGGTAGGTTTCTTTGCATTTTTTAATGATTTGGTTCACTCGGATTGGTGTTTGGACGGCTGTGTTGGTCTGGGGCTGGTCAGGGTCCGGCTGAGTACTTAGTTTCCGTAGCAGCTGACTCAGGGGACTCTTTTCTGGGTTTAGCTCTTGGGTCTGAAAGGCTTTGAAATGAAGGGTGTCTGGGGAGCTAGATTTGAGGTGATTTAGGAAGTTTAGTGCTCGTTTTTGGATGTTTATTATCAGTGGGTATCTGCCTAGTTCGGCTCTGCATGCATTTGTTGGCGTTTTTCTTTGGGTGCGAAGGATGCTTCGGCAGAATTCTGCATGTAAGGCTTCTATTGTGTGTTTTTCCCATTTAGTGTAGCTTTGGTGATTTAGCGGGCCCCATACTTCACTACCGTACAGTGCAATGGGCAGGATTATGCTGTCAAATATTTTGAGCCAGATTTTGATTGGGATTTGGATGTTGTAGAATTTTCTTTTTATTGCATATAGGGCTCTTCGGGCTTTTTCTTTTAGTGCATTCACTGCTATGCTGAAGCTCCCTGGTGCTGTAATAGTTAGACCAAGGTAGGTGTAGCTCATAGTGTGTCCTATAGTGATATCACTGAGGGTAAACTGGTATTTGTTTTCCTGACATCTGGGCCTTTTTTGAAAAATCATGATGTTGGTTTTCTTTAGATTTACTGTTAGAGCCCAATTTTGGCAGTATTTGTCGAGTAGGTCTAGTTGTTGCTGTAATCCCTGTTCTGTGGGAGACAGCAGAACCAGGTCGTCCGCATAGAACAGGGATTTCACTTCTCCATCCAGGAGACGGAGACCTGGTGACTCGCTTTGCTCCAGCATGTCTGCTAATTCATTTATGTATATGTTGAACAGGGTCGGGCTCAAATTGCAGCCCTGCCGGACGCCTCTTCTCTGGGTGAAGAAATCGGTGCGTTTGTCTCCAATTTTGACCCCGCATTTGTTTTTCAGATACATTGATTTAATAAGGTCATAGACTTTGCCCCCTATTCCACATTGAAGAAGTTTATAATAGAGCCCTTCGTGCCATATAGAGTCAAAGGCTTTCTTGAAGTCGATGAAACAGGCGAATATTTTCCCATTTTTTGTTTGGTGTATATGTTTTTCAATGAGGGTGTGAAGGGTATAGATATGGTCGGCGGTGCGGTGTTTTGGAAGAAAGCCTATTTGGTTTTTTCTGAGGATATTATGTTTGTTAAGAAAATCAAGTAATCTACTATTTAGAATACTGCAGAATAACTTCCCTAGACTCTCTCTCTCACACCTGTAACTGATTCTCTCTCTCCCTCACACCTGTAACTGATTCTCTCTCTCCCTCACACCTGTAACTGATTCTCTCTCTCCCTCACACCTGTAACTGATTCTCTCTCTCCCTCACACCTGTAACTGATTCTCTCCCTCTCCCTCACACCTATAACTGATTCACTCTCTCTCCCTCACACCTGTAACTGATTCTCTCTCTCTCTCTCACACCTGTAACTGATTCTCTCTCTCTCTCTCACACCTGTAACTGATTCTCTCTCTCCCTCACACCTGTAACTGATTCTCTCTCTCTCCCTCACACCTGTAACTGATTATCTCTCTCTCCCTCACACCTGTAACTGATTCTCTCTCTCTCACACACCTGTAACTGATTCTCTCTCTCTCACTCACACCTGTAACTGATTCTCTCTCTCTCTCTCACACCTGTAACTGATTCTCTCTCTCTCCCTCACACCTGTAACTGATTCTCTCTGTCTCACACACCTGTAACTGATTCTCTCTCTCTCCCTCACACCTGTAACTGATTCTCTCTCTCTCCTTCACACCTGTAACTGATTCTCTCTCTCTCCCTCACACCTGTAACTGATTCTCTCTCTCACACACACCTGTAACTGACTCTCTCTCTCTCCCTCACACCTGTAACTGATTCTCTCTCTCTCCCTCACACCTGTAACGGATTCTCTCTCTCTCCCTTACACCTGTAACTGATTCTCTCTCTCTCCTTCACACCTGTAACTGATTCTCTCTCTCTCCCTCACATCTGTAACTGATTCTCTCTCTCAGACACACCTGTAACTGATTCTCTCTCTCTCCCTCACACCTGTAACTGATTCTTTCTCTCTCCCTCACACCTGTAACTGATTCTCTCTCTCTCTCACACCTGTAACTGATTCTCTCTCTCTCCCTTACACCTGTAACTGATTCTCTCTCTCTCCTTCACACCTGTAACTGATTCTCTCTCTCTCCCTCACACCTGTAACTGATTCTCTCTCTCACACACACCTGTAACTGATTCTCTCTCTCTCCCTCACACCTGTAACTGATTCTCTCTCTCTCCCTCACACCTGTAACGGATTCTCTCTCTCTCCCTCACACCTGTAACTGATTCTCTCTCTCTCCCTCACACCTGTAACTGATTCCCTCTCTCCCTCACACCTGTAACTGATTCTCTCTCTCCCTCACACCTGTAACTGATTCTCTCTCTCTCCCTCACACCTGTAACTGATTCTCTCTCTCTCCCTCATACCTGTAACTGATTCTCTCTCTCTCCCTCACACCTGTAACTGATTCCCTCTCTCAGTTCAGTTCAGTTCAGTTCAAATGCTTTATTGGCATGAAAGTTTACAGAGAACCATATTGCCAAAGCTTACATTGCAAAAAGGTACAGTTTTCCAACATTCTGTAGGTGTCAATCGATTTGACATTTGTTGGGTATATACAATATTACTTTTAAACAATATTAATTTTAAACAGTCTTTCTACTTCATTTGGTACGTTCAATATTAATTTTAAACAGTCTTACTTTTAAACAGTCCTCAGGTTGTGACATGTTGTTACATATTTAGCCCCAAGGTATGGTCTGTCTCCTTCTCCTAGGACTAATCTCAATTTTGACAGATCATCCAATTCCTTGAAATCTGGGGTTGTTTGGCTTAGCTTGTTGAATAATATGTTTCTTGATGTGTTGAATTTTTCGCATTTTAGGAGGAAATGCATTTCTGTTTCAACCTCGCCAGCCAGACATTGATCGCATATTCTATTCTCTCTAGGCTGCCAGGATTTCTTGTATCTGCCTTTTTCAATTTCCAGTTGGTGGTCGCTTAGTCTGTACCTGGTGAGGGTCTGTCTCTGTTTTGTGTCTCTGATGGTCGTGAGGTAGTCTGCCAGTTTATATTCTCTTTTTAGGGCCCGGTAACATTCTAATCTGCTTTGGCTTTCTGTTATTTTGTTCCAATGTTCCAGGTAGGTTTCTTTGCATTGTTTAATGATTTGGTTCACTCGGATTGGTGTTTGGACGGCTGTGTTGGTCTGGGGCTGGTCAGGGTCCGGCTGAGTACTTAGTTTCAGTAGCAGCTGACTCAGGGGACTCTTTTCTGGGTTTAGCTCTTGGGTCTGAAAGGCTTTGAAATGAAGGGTGTCTGGGGAGCTAGATTTGAGGTGATTTAGGAAGTTTAGTGCTCGTTTTTGGATGTTTATTATCAGTGGGTATCTGCCTAGTTCGGCTCTGCATGCATTTGTTGGCGTTTTTCTTTGGGTGCGAAGGATGCTTCGGCAGAATTCTGCATGTAGGGCTTCTATTGTGTGTTTTTCCCATTTAGTGTAGCTTTGGTGATTTAGCGGGCCCCATACTTCACTACCGTACAGTGCAATGGGCAGGATTATGCTGTCAAAAATTTTGAGCCAGATTTTGATTGGGATTTGGATGTTGTAGAATTTTCTTTTTATTGCATATAGGGCTCTTCGGGCTTTTTCTTTTAGTGCATTCACTGCTATGCTGAAGCTCCCTGATGCTGTAATAGTTAGACCAAGGTAGGTGTAGCTCATAGTGTGTCCTATAGTGGTATCACTGAGGGTAAACTGGTATTTGTTTTCCTGACATCTGGGTCTTTTCTGAAAAATCATGATGTTGGTTTTCTTTAGATTTACTGTTAGAGCCCAATTTTGGCAGTATTTGTCGAGTAGGTCTAGTTGTTGCTGTAATCCCTGTTCTGTGGGAGACAGCAGAACCAGGTCGTCCGCATAGAACAGGGACTTCACTTCTCCATCCAGGAGACGGAGACCTGGTGACTCGCTTTGCTCCAGCATGTCTGCTAATTCATTTATGTATATGTTGAACAGGGTCGGGCTCAAATTGCAGCCCTGCCGGATGCCTCTTCTCTGGGTGAAGAAATCGGTGCGTTTGTCTCCAATTTTGACCCCGCATTTGTTTTTCAGATACATTGATTTAATAAGGTCATAGACTTTGCCCCCTATTCCACACTGAAGAAGTTTATAATAGAGCCCTTCGTGCCATATAGAGTCAAAGGCTTTCTTGAAGTCGATGAAACAGGCGAATATTTTCCCATTTTTTGTTTGGTGTTTATGTTTTTCAATGAGGGTGTGAAGGGTATAGATATGGTCGGCGGTGCGGTGTTTTGGAAGAAAGCCTATTTGGTTTTTTCTGAGGATATTATGTTTGTTAAGAAAATCAAGTAATCTACTATTTAGAATACTGCAGAATAACTTCCCTAGACAACTGTTGACACAGATGCCGCGGTAGTTATTTGGGTCTGATTTGTTTCCACTTTTATATATGGGGGAGATTAGTCCTTGGCACCAGATATCGGGAAAACAGCCTGAGCGTAATATGATGTTGAATAGTTTGAGTATCGCACCCTGCATCTCCATATTGCTGAACTTTAGCATTTCATTTTTGATGTTGTCTGGGCCACAGGCTTTCTTTAGGTGGAGAGATTTTGTTTTTGTGGCCAGTTCTTTCCATGTGATTGGGGAGTCTAGAGGGTTTTGGTTGTCTTTAATTGTTGCTTCTAATGTGTGGAGTTTTTCTGTGACCTGATGTTGACTTGGGTTTGTTTTGTTTTTTGGGATGTCTTTGTAGAGGTTTTCAAAATGTGTTCTCCAGATGTCGCCATCTTGGATTGGTAATGCTTGCAATTGTGTTGTACTCAGGTTATTCCACATTTCCCAGAATTGTTTTGGATTGGTGGAGTTTTCAATTTCTTCGAGTATTTTGTGGGTATAGTTTTGTGTTTTGTTCCTAATGGTGTGTTTATATCTTTTGAGGGTTTCATTGTATCTAGTACGTAGGTCCGGATTGTTTGGTTGCCGATGCTTTTGGTTTGATATTTTTCTCAGGTCTTTTCTGGCATTTTTGCATTCGTGGTCAAACCATTTCATATTTTTATTTTGTCTTTTGTGATGCTTCCTCTTCTGTTTCACGAGGTCGGCTTTTACAGCTGCCTCATGGAAGATCATATTTATATCCTCTATGGCCGTGTTTACACCATCTCTGGTGATCTCATATAGATTTTCTTTAAATTTTGAAATTTTACTTGTGAGATCAGGTGAATTTAGTGCTGTGATGAATTTATCTCCACTGTCTGGGGCCCATCTGTATGTCTGGTTTATTTTATGTAGCTTACTGTGTTCCTTTTTTGTGTCTGTAGTTTGGGCAGAAAGTTTAAGGTACACATTTATTTGGTTATGGTCTGAGAGGGGGGATTGTTGCCTGACAGTGAATGCGTTGATATCGCAGGGGTCCAGGTCAGTGATTGTATAGTCCACCACACTAGACCCAAGAGTTGAGGAGTATGTGAGTCTCCCTTGGGAGTCCCCTCTGAACCTACCATTAACTATGTACAGGCCTAAGGCTCGGCAGAGTTGCACTACCTCCCTACCGCTTTTGTTTATTTCACGATCAAGGTTGTTCCGATTTGCGATGGCTGGTGTGACATCTAAAGGGGTCTGGCCAAACACATGGTTGTTTCCCTGTGGGTCTATGAAGTCAGGTTCACAACCGGTCCTTGCATTTAGGTCCCCACATATTATCACCTTTCCTTGGGCCTGGAAATGGCTGATTTCCATGTGGAGAGTATCAAATAACTCCTCTTCGAAATATGGCGAATCTATTGGAGGTATGTAGATCGCACATAAGTAAACATCTTTTTTTGCTATTCCTATATTTTTATCTAGTTTTAGCCATACGTGTGATTTCCCCTGTTTTACCGGTGAGATGTGTTTGTCCAGTTCTCCCTTATACCACACCAATATTCCCCCGGAGGTTCTGCCCTTGCGTGTTTTAGTGTTCTTTACTGAGGGCACAATGATTTCATGGTACATTGGAGGACAGTGGGTCAGCATGTCCTTTTGGCACCATGTTTCTGTTAACACAATTATATCAATGTCTTTTATAGCTTTTAGGAATTCAGGGTCTGTACTCTTCATCCCAAAAGTTGAGGAGC
Source organism: Somniosus microcephalus (assembly GCF_052327205.1). Lineage (NCBI taxonomy): Eukaryota > Metazoa > Chordata > Chondrichthyes > Squaliformes > Somniosidae > Somniosus > Somniosus microcephalus. The sequence continues at coordinate 14,555,406 of NC_140998.1, forward strand.
GGAGGCCCTGGATATTCCAGCAGCTTATGTGGAAAGAACGCATTTATATAGTTCAATAAAACGAAATAAAATGGACCTATTTTGTGGGATGAGTGTGGAAACACTATTTTCTATAATGCTAAGTGATGATTTAGTATAAATTTCATGAGGCATGCACATATATCTATCTAATAATAGTAATAATACTGATAAGATAACAATAATGATAATGATAAATAACAATATTAATAATTTCTCCGGCTTTCTATCAGGCTGTTCAGCATCGTCATGATCTTTCTCAGTTCTTGGTCTACAGTCTGTGGTCTAGAGGGGGGTCTTGGGTCAGGTATAAAAGCACGGTTCTGTTGTCGGTTTTGTAAAGGGGGGTGGGGGACATTGGTGGTCCTGTTTGGGCTCCCAATGGTAGGGGGGGTGGGAGGGCTGCGTCTTTTGGCAGTGTTTATGAGGTTTCTTGCGAAGACCCACATCCGCTGTTTGAGTAGATGTATTTCGTCATAGAGGTCCCTTGTGTTGATGTTTGGATGATGGGCCAGGGAGACGTTGGGGAGGACAGAACATCTCGTGTCGATCTCCCTGTTGGTGTTGTGGATTATATAGGCTGGGGTGTCCTTTCTGGGCAGTAGTGTGGAGATCACGATCCGCGCCTCGGGGAATTCCCTGCTGGCCTTTTCTGCCATCCTGCTCACCGCCCAAGCCGTGCCTTCCTGTAGGGTGCATAGGTCTCCCTCACACCTGTAACTGATTCTCTCTCTCCCTCACACCTGTAACTGATTCTCTCTCTCTCCCTCACACCTGTAACTGATTCTCTCTCTCCCTCACACCTGTAACTGATTCTCTCTCTCCCTCACACCTGTAACTGATTCTCTCTCTCTCCCTCACACCTGTAACTGATTCTCTCTCTCCCTCACAAATGTAACTGATTCTCTCTCTCTCCCTCACACCTGTAACTGATTCTCTCTCTCCCTCACACCTGTAACTGATTCTCTCTCTCCCTCACACCTGTAACTGATTCTCTCTCTCCCTCACACCTGTAACTGATTCTCTCTCTCTCCCTCACACCTGTAACTGATTCTCTCTCTCCCTCAAACCTGTAACTGATTCTCTCTCTCTCTCTCACACCTGTAACTGATTCTCTCTCTCTCCCTCACAACTGTAACTGATTCTTTCTCTCCCCCTCACACCTGTAACTGATTCTCTCTCTCTCCCTCACACCTGTAACTGATTCTCTCTCTCTCCCTCACACCTGTAACTGATTCTCTCTCTCTCCCTCACACCTGTAACTGATTCTCTCTCTCCCTCAAACCTGTAACTGATTCTCTCTCTCTCTCTCACACCTGTAACTGATTCTCTCTCTCTCCCTCACAACTGTAACTGATTCTTTCTCTCCCCCTCACACCTGTAACTGATTCTCTCCCTCCCTCACACCTGTAACTGATTCTCTCTCTCTCCCTCACACCTGTAACTGATTCTTTCTCTCTCCCTCACACCTGTAACTGATTCTCTCTCTCTCCCTCACACCTGTAACTGATTCTCTCTCTCTCCCTCACACCTGTAACTGATTCTCTCTCTCTCTCACACCTGTAACTGATTCAGTTCAGTTCAGTTCAGTTCAAATGCTTTATTGGCATGAAAGTTTACAGAGAACCATATTGCCGAAGCTTACATAGCAAAAAGGTACAGTTTTCCAACATTCTGTAGGTGTCAATCGATTTGACATTTGTTGGGTATATACAATATTACTTTTAAACAATATTAATTTTAAACAGTCTTTCTACTTCATTTGGTATGTTCAATATTAATTTTAAACAGTCTTACTTTTAAACAGTCCTCAGGTTGTGACATGTTGTTACATATTTAGCCCCAAGGTATGGTCTGTCTCCTTCTCCTAGGACTAATCTCAATTTTGACAGATCATCCAATTCCTTGAAATCTGGGGTTGTTTGGCTTAGCTTGTTGAATAATATGTTTCTTGATGTGTTGAATTTTTCGCATTTTAGGAGGAAATGCATTTCTGTTTCAACCTCGCCAGCCAGACATTGATCGCATATTCTATTCTCTCTAGGCTGCCAGGATTTCTTGTATCTGCCTTTTTCAATTTCCAGTTGGTGGTCGCTTAGTCTGTACCTGGTGAGGGTCTGTCTCTGTTTTGTGTCTCTGATGGTCGTGAGGTAGTCTGCCAGTTTATATTCTCTTTTTAGGGCCCGGTAACATTCTAATCTGCTTTGGCTTTCGGTTATTTTGTTCCAATGTTCCAGATAGGTTTCTTTGCATTTTTTAATGATTTGGTTCACTCGGATTGGTGTTTGGACGGCTGTGTTGGTCTGGGGCTGGTCAGGGTCCGGCCGAGTACTTAGTTTCAGTAGCAGCTGACTCAGGGGACTCTTTTCTGGGTTTAGCTCTTGGGTCTGAAAGGCTTTGAAATGAAGGGTGTCTGGGGAGCTAGATTTGAGGTGATTTAGGAAGTTTAGTGCTCGTTTTTGGATGTTTATTATCAGTGGGTATCTGCCTAGTTCGGCTCTGCATGCATTTGTTGGCGTTTTTCTTTGGGTGCGAAGGATGCTTCGGCAGAATTCTGCATGTAGGGCTTCTATTGTGTGTTTTTCCCATTTAGTGTAGCTTTGATGATTTAGCGGGCCCCATACTTTACTACCGTACAGTGCAATGGGCAGGATTATGCTGTCAAAAATTTTGAGCCAGATTTTGATTGGGATTTGGATGTTGTAGAATTTTCTTTTTATTGCATATAGGGCTCTTCGGGCTTTTTCTTTTAGTGCATTCACTGCTATGCTGAAGCTCCCTGATGCTGTAATAGTTAGACTATTTAGAATAGTTAGATTCTCTCTCTCTCTCCCTCACACCTGTAACTGATTCTCTCTCTCTCCCTCACACCTGTAACTGATTCTCTCTCTCTCCCTCACACCTGTAACTGATACTCTCTCTCTCTCTCACACCTGTAACTGATTCTCTCTCTCTCCCTCACACCTATAACTGATTCTCTCTCTCTCCCTCACACCTGTAACTGATTCTCTTTCTCTCTCACACCTGTAACTGATTCTCTCTCTCTCCCTCACACCTGTAACTGATTCTCTCTCTCTCTCCCTCACGCCTGTAACTGATTCTCTCTCTCTCTCTCACACCTGTAACTGATTCTCTCTCTCTCCCTCACACCTATAACTGATTCTCTCTCTCTCCCTCACACCTGTAACTGATTCTCTCTCTCCCACTCTCCTGTAACTGATTCTCTCTCTCTCCCTCACACCTGTAACTGATTCTCTCTCTCTCCCTCACACCTGTAACTGATTCTCTCTCTCTCCCACACACCTGCAACTGATTCTCTCTCTCTCTCTCACACCTGTAACTGATTCTCTCTCTGTCCCTCACACCTGTAACTGATTATCTCTCTCTCCCTCACACCTGTAACTGATTCTCTCTCTCTCCCTCATACCTGTAACTGATTCTCTCTCTCTCACACCTGTAACTGATTCTCTCTCTCTCCCTCACACCTGTAACTGATTCTCTCTCTCTCTCCCTCACACCTGTAACTGATTCTCTCTCTCTCCCTCACACCTGTAACTGATTCTCTCTCTCCCTCACACCTATAACTGATTCTCTCTCTCTCCCTCACACCTGTAACTGATTCTCTCTCTCTCCCTCACACCTGTAACTGATTCTCTCTCTCTCTCACATCCTGTAACTGATTCTCTCTCTCTCCCTCACACCTCTAAATGATTCTCTCTCTCTCCCTCACACCTGCAACTGATTCTCTCTCTCTCCCTCACACCTGTAAATGATTCTCTCTCTCTCCCTCGCACCTGTAACTGATTCTCTCTCTCCCCCTCACACCTGTAACTGATTCTCTCTCTCTCCCTCTCACCTGTAACTGATTCTCTCTCTCTCCCTCACACCTGTAACTGATTCTCTCTCTCACCCTCACACCTGTAACTGATTCTCTCTCTCTCTCACACCTGTAACTGATTCTCTCTCTCTCCCTCACACCGGTAACTGATTCTCTCTCTCTCCCTCACACCTGTAACTGATTCTCTCTCTCTCCCTCACACCTGTAACTGATTCTCTCTCTCCCTCACACCTGTAACTGATTCTCTCTCTCTCTCCCTCACAACTGGAACTGATTCTCTCTCTCTCCCTCACACCTGTAACTGATTCTCTCTCTCTCTCACACCTGTAACTGATTCTCTCTCTCTCCCTCACACCTGTAAGTGTTTCTCTCTCTCTCCCTCACACCTGTAACTGATTCTCTCTCTCCCTGACACCTGTAACTGATTCTCTCTCTCTCCCTCACACCCATAACTGATTCTCTCTCTCTCTCCCTCACACCTGTAACTGATTCTCTCTCTCTCCCTCACACCTGTAACTGATTCTCTCTCTCCCTCACACCTATAACTGATTCTCTCTCTCTCCCTCACACCTGTAACTGATTCTCTCTCTCTCCCTCAAACCTGTAACTGATTCTCTCTCTCTCTCACACCTGTAGATGATTCACTCTCTCTCCCTCACACCTGTAACTGATTCTCTCTCTCTCCCTCACACCTGTAACTGATTCTCTCTCTCTCTCTCACACCTGTAACTGATTCTCTCTCTCTCCCTCACACCCGTAACTGATTCTCTCTCTCTCTCCCTCACACCTGTAACTGATTCTCTCTCTCTCCCTCAAACCTGTAACTGATTCTCTCTCTCTCCCTCACACCTGTAACTGATTCTCTCTCTCTCTCTCACACCTGTAACTGATTCTCTCTCTCTCCCTCACACCTATAACTGATTCTCTCTCTCTCCCTCACACCTGTAACTGATTCTCTTTCTCTCCCTCACACCTGTAACAGATTCTCTCTCTCTCCCTCACACCTGTATCTGATTCTCTCTCTCTCCCTCACACCTATAACTGATTCAGTTCAGTTCAGTTCAGTTCAAATGCTTTATTGGCATGAAAGTTTACAGAGAACCATATTGCCAAAGCTTACATAGCAAAAAGGTACAGTTTTCCAACATTCTGTAGGTGTCAATCGATTTGACATTTGTTGGGTATATACAATATTACTTTTAAACAATATTAATTTTAAACAGTCTTTCTACTTCATTTGGTACGTTCAATATTAATTTTAAACAGTCTTACTTTTAAACAGTCCTCAGGTTGTGACATGTTGTTACATATTTAGCCTCAAGGTATGGTCTGTCTCCTTCTCCTAGGACTAATCTCAATTTTGACAGATCATCCAATTCCTTGAAATCTGGGGTTGTTTGGCTTAGCTTGTTGAATAATATGTTTCTTGATGTGTTGAATTTTTCGCATTTTAGGAGGAAATGCATTTCTGTTTCAACCTCGCCAGCCAGACATTGATCGCATATTCTATTCTCTCTAGGCTGCCAGGATTTCTTGTATCTGCCTTTTTCAATTTCCAGTTGGTGGTCGCTTAGTCTGTACCTGGTGAGGGTCTGTCTCTGTTTTGTGTCTCTGATGGTCGTGAGGTAGTCTGCCAGTTTATATTCTCTTTTTAGGGCCCGGTAACATTCTAATCTGCTTTGGCTTTCGGTTATTTTGTTCCAATGTTCCAGGTAGGTTTCTTTGCATTTTTTAATGATTTGGTTCACTCGGATTGGTGTTTGGACGGCTGTGTTGGTCTGGGGCTGGTCAGGGTCCGATTCTCTCTCTCTCCCTCACACCTGTAACTGATTCTCTCTCTCTCCCTCACACCTGTAACTGATTCCAATTTTTTCCAATTCCAATTAAAATGCTTTATTGGCATGAAAGTTTACAGAGAACCATATTGCCAAAGCTTACATAGAAAAAGGTACAGTTTTCCAACATTCTGTAGGTGTCAATCGATTTGACATTTGTTGGGTACATACAATATTACTTTTAAACAATATTAATTTTAAACAGTCTTTGTACTTCATTTGGTACGTTCAATATTAATTTTAAACAGTCTTAATTTTAAACAGTCCTCAGGTTGTGACATGTTGTTACATATTTAGCCCCAAGGTATGGTCTGTCTCCTTCTCCTAGGACTAATCTCAATTTTGACAGATCATCCAATTCCTTGAAATCTGGGGTTGTTTGGCTTAGCTTGTTGAATAATATGTTTCTTGATGTGTTGAATTTTTCGCATTTTAGGAGGAAATGCATTTCTGTTTCAACCTCGCCAGCCAGACATTGATCGCATATTCTATTCTCTCTAGGCTGCCAGGATTTCTTGTATCTGCCTTTTTCAATTTCCAGTTGGTGGTCGCTTAGTCTGTACCTGGTGAGGGTCTGTCTCTGTTTTGTGTCTCTGATGGTCGTGAGGTAGTCTGCCAGTTTATATTCTCTTTTTAGGGCCCGGTAACATTCTAATCTGCTTTGGCTTTCGGTTATTTTGTTCCAATGTTCCAGGTAGGTTTCTTTGCATTTTTTATTGATTTGGTTCACTCGGATTGGTGTTTGGACGGCTGTGTTGGTCTGGGGCTGGTCAGGGTCCGGCTGAGTACTTAGTTTCCGTAGCAGCTGACTCAGGGGACTCTTTTCTGGGTTTAGCTCTTGGGTCTGAAAGGCTTTGAAATGAAGGGTGTCTGGGGAGCTAGATTTGAGGTGATTTAGGAAGTTTAGTGCTCGTTTTTGGATGTTTATTATCAGTGAGTATCTGCCTAGTTCGGCTCTGCATGCATTTGTTGGCGTTTTTCTTTGGGTGCGAAGGATGCTTCGGCAGAATTCTGCATGTAGGGCTTCTATTGTGTGTTTTTCCCATTTAGTGTAGCTTTGGTGATTTAGCGGGCCCCATACTTCACTACCGTACAGTGCAATGGGCAGGATTATGCTGTCAAATATTTTGAGCCAGATTTTGATTGGGATTTGGATGTTGTAGAATTTTCTTTTTATTGCATATAGGGCTCTTCGGGCTTTTTCTTTTAGTGCATTCACTGCTATGCTGAAGCTCCCTGATGCTGTAATAGTTAGACCAAGGTAGGTGTAGCTCATAGTGTGTCCTATAGTGATATCACTGAGGGTAAACTGGTATTTGTTTTCCTGACATCTGGGCCTTTTTTGAAAAATCATGATGTTGGTTTTCTTTAGATTTACTGTTACACCTGTATCTGATTCTCTCTCTCACCCTCACACCTATAACTGATTCTCTCTCTCTCCCTCACGCCTGTAACTGATTCTCTCTCTCTCCCTCACACCTCACACCTGTAACTGATTCTCTCTCTCTCTCGCACCTGTAACTGATTCTCTGTCTCTCCCTCACACCTGTAACTGATTCTCTCTCTCTCCCTCACACCTGTAACTGATTCTCTCTCTCTTCCTCACACCTGTAACTGATTCTCTCTCTCTCCCTCACACCTGTAACTGATTCTCTCTCTCCCTCACACCTGTAACTGATTCTCTCTCTCTCTCTCACACCTGTAACTGATTCTCTCTCTCTCCCTCACACCTGTAACTGATTCTCTCTCTCTCCCTCACACCTGTAACTGATTCTCTCTCTCTCTCTCACACCTGTAACTGATTCTCTCTCTCTCCCTCACACCTCTAACTGATTCTCTCTCTCTCCCTCACACCTCTAACTGATTCTCTCTCTCCCTCACAACTCTAACTGGTTCTCTCTCTCACCCTCACACCTGTAACTGATACTCTCTCTCTCCCTCACACCTCTAACTGATTCTCTCTCTCTCCCTGACACCTCTAACTGATTCTCTCTCTCCCTCACACCTGTAACTGATTCTCTCTCACACCCTCACACCTGTAACTGATTCTCTCTCTCTCCCTCACACCTGTTCCTGATTCTCTCTCTCTCCCTCACACCTGTAACTGATTCTCTCTCTCTCCCTCACACCTGTATCTGATTCTCTCTCTCACCCTCACACCTATAACTGATTCTCTCTCTCTCCCTCACGCCTGTAACTGATTCTCTCTCTCTCCCTCACACCTGTAACTGATTCTCTTTCTCCCTCACACCTGTAACTGATTCTCTCTCTCTCCCTCACACCTGTAACTTATTCTCTCTCTCTCTCACACCTGTAACTGATTCTCTCTCTCTCCCTCACACCTGTAACTGATTCTCTCTCTCTCCCTCACACCTGTAACTGATTCTCTCTCTCTCCCTCACACCTGTAACTGATTCTCTCTCTCTCCCTCACACCTGTAACTCATTCGCTCTCTCCCTCACACCTGTAACTGATTCTCTCTCTCACCCTCACAGCTGTAACTGATTCTCTCTCTCTCCCTCACACCTGTAACTGATTCTCTCTCTCCCTCACACCTTTAAATGATTCTCTCTCTCTCCCTCACACATGTAACTGATTCTCTCTCTCTCCCTCACACCTCTAACTGATTCTCTCTCTCTCCCTCACACCTGTAACTGATTCTGTTTCTCTCCCTCACACCTGTAACTGATTCTCTCTCTCCCTCACACCTGTAACTGATTCTCTCTCTCTCCCTCACACCTGTAACTGATTCTCTCTCTCTCCCTCATACCTGTAACTGATTCTCTCCCTCTCCCTCACACCTGTAACTGATTCTCCCTCTCTCCCTCACACCTGTAACTGATTCTCTATCTCTCCCTCACACCTGTTACTGATTCTCTCTCTCTCCCTCACACATGTAACTGATTCTCTCTGTCTCCCTCACACCTGTAACTGATTCGCTCTCTCTCTCTCACACCTGTAACTGATTCTCTCTCTCCCTCACACCTGTAACTGATTCTCTCTCTCTCCCTCACACCTGTAACTGATTCTCTCTCTCTCCCTCACACCTGTAACTGATTCCCTCTCTCTCCCTCACACCTGTAACTGATTCTCTCTCTCTCCCTCACACCTGTAACTGATTCTCTCTCTCTCCCTCGCAACTGTAACTGATTCTCTCTCTCTCCCTCACACCTGTAACTGATTCTCTCTCTCTCCCTCTCACCTGTAACTGATTCTCTCTCTCTCCCTCGCACCTGTAACTGATTCTCTCTCTCTCCCTCACACCTGTAACTGATTCTCTCTCTCTCTCACACCTGTAACTGATTCTCTCTCTCTCCCTCACACCTGTAACTGATTCTCTCTCTCTCCCTCACACCTGTAACTGATTCTCTCTCTCTCCCTCACACCTGTAACTGATTCTCTCTCTCCCTCACACCTGTAACTGATTCTCTCTCTCTCTCCCTCACAACTGTAATTGATTGTCTCTCTCTCCCTCACACCTGTAACTGATTCTCTCTCTCTCTCCCTCACACCTGTAACTGATTCTCTCTCTCTCTCTCACACCTGTAACTGATTCTCTCTCTCTCCCTCACACCTGTAACTGATTCTCTCTCTCTCCCTCACACCTGTAACTGATTCTCTCTCTCTCCCTCCCACCTGTAACTGATTCTCTCTCTCCCTCACACCTGTAACTGATTCTCTCTCTCTCTCTCTCACACAACTGTAACTGATTCTCTCTCTCTCCCTCACACCTGTAACTGATTCTCTCTCTCTCTCCCTCACACCTGTAACTGATTCTCTCTCTCTCCCTCACACCTGTAACTGATTCTCTCTCTCTCTCTCACACCTGTAACTGATTCTCTCTCTCTCCCTCACACCCGTAACTGATTCTCAGTTCAGTTCAGTTCAGTTCAAATGCTTTATTGGCATGAAAGTTTACAGAGAACCATATTGCCAAAGCTTACATAGCAAAAAGGTACAGTTTTCCAATATTCTGTAGGTGTCAATCGATTTGACATTTGTTGGGTATATACAATATTACTTTTAAACAATATTAATTTTAAACAGTCTTTCTACTTCATTTGGTACGTTCAATATTAATTTTAAACAGTCTTACTTTTAAACAGTCCTCAGGTTGTGACATGTTGTTACATATTTAGCCCCAAGGTATGGTCTGTCTCCTTCTCCTAGGACTAATCTCAATTTTGACAGATCATCCAATTCCTTGAAATCTGGGGTTGTTTGGCTTAGCTTGTTGAATAATATGTTTCTTGATGTGTTGAATTTTTCTCATTTTAGGAGGAAATGCATTTCTGTTTCAACCTCGCCAGCCAGACATTGATCGCATATTCTATTCTCTCTAGGCTGCCAGGATTTCTTGTATCTGCCTTTTTCAATTTCCAGTTGGTGGTCGCTTAGTCTGTACCTGGTGAGGGTCTGTCTCTGTTTTGTGTCTCTGATGGTCGTGAGGTAGTCTGCCAGTTTATATTCTCTTTTTAGGGCCCGGTAACATTCTAATCTGCTTTGGCTTTCGGTTATTTTGTTCCAATGTTCCAGGTAGGTTTCTTTGCATTTTTTAATGATTTGGTTCACTCGGATTGGTGTTTGGACGGCTGTGTTGGTCTGGGGCTGGTCAGGGTCCGGCCGAGTACTTAGTTTCAGTAGCAGCTGACTCAGGGGACTCTTTTCTGGGTTTAGCTCTTGGGTCTGAAAGGCTTTGAAATGAAGGGTGTCTGGGGAGCTAGATTTGAGGTGATTTAGGAAGTTTAGTGCTCGTTTTTGGATGTTTATTATCAGTGGGTATCTGCCTAGTTCGGCTCTGCATGCATTTGTTGGCGTTTTTCTTTGGGTGCGAAGGATGCTTCGGCAGAATTCTGCATGTAGAGCTTCTATTGAGTGTTTTTCCCATTTAGTGTAGCTTTGGTGATTTAGCGGGCCCCATACTTCACTACCGTACAGTGCAATGGGCAGGATTATGCTGTCAAAAATTTTGAGCCAGATTTTGATTGGGATTTGGATGTTGTAGAATTTTCTTTTTATTGCATATAGGGCTCTTCGGGCTTTTTCTTTTAGTGCATTCACTGCTATGCTGAAGCTCCCTGATGCTGTAATAGTTAGACTATTTAGAATAGTTAGATTCTCTCTCTCTCTCCCTCACACCTGTAACTGATTCTCTCTCTCTCCCTCACACCTGTAACTGATTCTCTCTCTCTCCCTCACACCTGTAACTGATACCAGTTCCAGTTCCAGTTCAAATGCTTTATTGGCATGAAAGTTTACAGAGAACCATATTGCCAAAGCTTACATAGCAAAAAGGTACAGTTTTCCAACATTCTGTAGGTGTCAATCGATTTGACATTTGTTGGGTATATACAATATTACTTTTAAACAATATTAATTTTAAACAGTCTTTCTACTTCATTTGGTACGTTCAATATTAATTTTAAACAGTCTTACTTTTAAACAGTCCTCAGGTTGTGACATGTTGTTACATATTTAGCCCCAAGGTATGGTCTGTCTCCTTCTCCTAGGACTAATCTCAATTTTGACAGATCATCCAATTCCTTGAAATCTGGGGTTGTTTGGCTTAGCTTGTTGAATAATATGTTTCTTGATGTGTTGAATTTTTCGCATTTTAGGAGGAAATGCATTTCTGTTTCAACCTCGCCAGCCAGACATTGATCGCATATTCTATTCTCTCTAGGCTGCCAGGATTTCTTGTATCTGCCTTTTTCAATTTCCAGTTGGTGGTCGCTTAGTCTGTACCTGGTGAGGGTCTGTCTCTGTTTTGTGTCTCTGATGGTCGTGAGGTAGTCTGCCAGTTTATATTCTCTTTTTAGGGCCCGGTAACATTCTAATCTGCTTTGGCTTTCGGTTATTTTGTTCCAATGTTCCAGGTAGGTTTCTTTGCATTTTTTAATGATTTGGTTCACTCGGATTGGTGTTTGGACGGCTGTGTTGGTCTGGGGCTGGTCAGGGTCCGGCTGGGTACTTAGTTTCAGTAGCAGCTGACTCAGGGGACTCTTTTCTGGGTTTAGCTCTTGGGTCTGAAAGGCTTTGAAATGAAGGGTGTCTGGGGAGCTAGATTTGAGGTGATTCTCTCTCTCTCTCCCTCACACCTGTAACTGATTCTCTCTCTCTCCCTCAAACCTGTAACTGATTCTCTCTCTCTCCCTCACACCTGTAACTGATTCTCTCTCTCTCTCTCACACCTGTAACTGATTCTCTCTCTCTCCCTCACACCTATAACTGATTCTCTCTCTCTCCCTCACACCTGTAACTGATTCTCTTTCTCTCCCTCACACCTGTAACAGATTCTCTCTCTCTCCCTCACACCTGTATCTGATTCTCTCTCTCTCCCTCACACCTATAACTGATTCTCTCTCTCCCTCACACCTGTAACTGATTCTCTCTATCTCCCTCACACCTGTAACTGATTCTCTCCCTCTCTCGCACCTGTAACTGATTCTCTGTCTCTCCCTCACACCTGTAACTGATTCTCTCTCTCTCCCTCACACCTGTAACTGATTCTCTCTCTCTCCCTCACACCTGTAACTGATTCTCTCTCTCTCCGTCACACCTGTAACTGATTCTCTCTCTCCCTCACACCTGTAACTGATTCTCTCTCTCACCCTCGCACCTGTAACTGACTCGCTCTCTCTCACTCACACCTGTAACTGATTCTCTCTCTCCCTCACACCTTTAAATGATTCTCTCTCTCTCCCTCACACCTGTAACTGATTCTCTCTCTCTCCCTCACACCTATAACTGATTCTCTCTCTCTCCCTCACACCTGTAACTGATTCTCTTTCTCTCCCTCACACCTGTAACTGATTCTCTCTCTCCCTCACACCTCTAACTGATTCTCTCTCTCTCCCTCACACCTGTAACTGATTCTCTCTCTCTCACACCTGTAACTGATTCTCTCTCTCTCCCTCACAAGTGTAACTGATTCTCTCTCTCTCCCTCACACCTGTAACTGATTCTCTCTCTCTCCCTCACACCTGTAACTGATTCTCTCTCCCTCCCTCACACCTGTAACTGATTCAATCTCTCTCCCTCATACCTGTAACTGATTCTCTCTCTCTCCCTCACACCTGTAACTGATTCTCTCTCTCTCTCACATCCTGTAACTGATTCTCTCTCTCTCCCTCACACCTCTAAATGATTCTCTCTCTCTCCCTCACACCTGCAACTGATTCTCTCTCTCTCTCTCACACCTGTAACTGCTTCTCTCTCTCTCCGTCACACCTGTAACTGATTCTCTCTCTCTCTCTCACACCTGTAACTGATTCTCTCACTCTCCCTCACACCTGTAACTGATTCTCTCTCTCTCCCTCACACCTGTAACTGATTCTCTCTCTCTCTCTCACACCTGTAACTGATTCTCTCTCTCTCCCTCACACCTCTAACTGATTCTCTCTCTCTCCCTCACACCTGTAACTGATTCTCTCTCTCCCTCACAACTCTAACTGGTTCTCTCTCTCACCCTCACACCTGTAACTGATACTCTCTCTCTCCCTCACACCTCTAACTGATTCTCTCTCTCTCCCTGACACCTGTAACTGATTCAATCTCTCTCCTTCATACCTGTAACTGATTCTCTCTCTCTACCTCACAACTGTAACTGATTCTCTCTCTCTCCCTCACACCTGTAACTGATTCTCTCTCTCTCCCTCACACCTGTTACTGATTCTCTCTCTCTCCCTCACACCTGTAACTGATTCTCTCTGTCTCCCTCACACCTGTAACTGATTCTCTCTCTCTCTCTCACACCTGTAACTGATTCTCTCTCTGCCCCACACCTGTAACTGATTCTCTCTCTCTCCCTCACACCTGTAACTGATTCTCTCTCTCTCCCTCACACCTGTAACTGATTCCCTCTCTCTCCCTCACGCCTGTAACTGATTCTCTCTCTCTCCCTCACACCTGTAACTGATTCTCTCTCTCTCCCTCGCACCTGTAACTGATTCTCTCTCTCTCCCTCACACCTGTAACTGATTGTCTCTCTCTCCCTCACACCTGTAACTGATTCTCTCTCTCTCCCTCACACCTGTAACTGATTCTCTCTCTCCCTCACACCTGTAACTGATTCTCTCTCTCTCTCCCTCACAACTGTAACTGATTCTCTCTCTCTCCCTCACACCTGTAACTGATTCTCTCTCTCTCTCACACCTGTAACTGATTCTCTCTCTCTCCCTCACACCTGTAAGTATTTCTCTCTCTCTCCCTCACACCTGTAACTGATTCTCTCTCTCCCTGACACCTGTAACTGATTCTCTCTCTCTCCCTCACACCTATAACTGATTCTCTCTCTCTCTCCCTCACACCTGTAACTGATTCTCTCTCTCTCCCTCACACCTGTAACTGATTCTCTCTCTCTGTCACACCTATAACTGATTCTCTCTCTCTCCCTCACACCTGTAACTGATTCTCTCTCTCTCCCTCAAACCTGTAACTGATTCTCTCTCTCTCTCACACCTGTAGCTGATTCTCTCTCTCTCCCTCACACCTGTAACTGATTCTCTCTCTCTCCCTCACACCTGTAACTGATTCTCTCTCAGTTCAGTTCAGTTCAGTTCAAATGCTTTATTGGCATGAAAGTTTACAGAGAACCATATTGCCAAAGCTTACATAGCAAAAAGGTACAGTTTTCCAACATTCTGTAGGTGTCAATCGATTTGACATTTGTTGGGTATATACAATATTACTTTTAAACAATATTAATTTTAAACAGTCTTTCTACTTCATTTGGTACGTTCAATATTAATTTTAAACAGTCTTACTTTTAAACAGTCCTCAGGTTGTGACATGTTGTTACATATTTAGCCCCAAGGTATGGTCTGTCTCCTTCTCCTAGGACTAATCTCAATTTTGACAAATCATCCAATTCCTTGAAATCTGGGGTTGTTTGGCTTAGCTTGTTGAATAATATGTTTCTTGATGTGTTGAATTTTTCGCATTTTAGGAGGAAATGCATTTCTGTTTCAACCTCGCCAGCCAGACATTGATCGCATATTCTATTCTCTCTAGGCTGCCAGGATTTCTTGTATCTGCCTTTTTCAATTTCCAGTTGGTGGTCGCTTAGTCTGTACCTGGTGAGGGTCTGTCTCTGTTTTGTGTCTCTGATGGTCGTGAGGTAGTCTGCCAGTTTATATTCTCTTTTTAGGGCCCGGTAACATTCTAATCTGCTTTGGCTTTCGGTTATTTTGTTCCAATGTTCCAGGTAGGTTTCTTTGCATTTTTTAATGATTTGGTTCACTCGGATTGGTGTTTGGACGGCTGTGTTGGTCTGGGGCTGGTCAGGGTCCGGCTGGGTACTTAGTTTCAGTAGCAGCTGACTCAGGGGACTCTTTTCTGGGTTTAGCTCTTGGGTCTGAAAGGCTTTGAAATGAAGGGTGTCTGGGGAGCTAGATTTGAGGTGATTCTCTCTCTCTCTCCCTCACACCTGTAACTGATTCTCTCTCTCTCCCTCAAACCTGTAACTGATTCTCTCTCTCTCCCTCACACCTGTAACTGATTCTCTCTCTCTCTCTCACACCTGTAACTGATTCTCTCTCTCTCCCTCACACCTATAACTGATTCTCTCTCTCTCCCTCACACCTGTAACTGATTCTCTTTCTCTCCCTCACACCTGTAACAGATTCTCTCTCTCTCCCTCACACCTGTATCTGATTCTCTCTCTCTCCCTCACACCTATAACTGATTCTCTCTCTCCCTCACACCTGTAACTGATTCTCTCTATCTCCCTCACACCTGTAACTGATTCTCTCTCTCTCTCGCACCTGTAACTGATTCTCTGTCTCTCCCTCACACCTGTAACTGATTCTCTCTCTCTCCCTCACACCTGTAACTGATTCTCTCTCTCTCCCTCACACCTGTAACTGATTCTCTCTCTCTCCGTCACACCTGTAACTGATTCTCTCTCTCCCTCACACCTGTAACTGATTCTCTCTCTCACCCTCGCACCTGTAACTGACTCGCTCTCTCTCACTCACACCTGTAACTGATTCTCTCTCTCCCTCACACCTTTAAATGATTCTCTCTCTCTCTCCCTCACACCTGTAACTGATTCTCTTTCTCTCCCTCACACCTGTAACTGATTCTCTCTCTCCCTCACACCTCTAACTGATTCTCTCTCTCTCCCTCACACCTGTAACTGATTCTCTCTCTCTCACACCTGTAACTGATTCTCTCTCTCTCCCTCACACCTGTAACTGATTCTCTCTTTCTCCCTCACACCTGTAACTGATTCTCTCTCTCTCCCTCACACCTGTAACTGATTCTCTCTCCCTCCCTCACACCTGTAACTGATTCAATCTCTCTCCCTCATACCTGTAACTGATTCTCTCTCTCTCCCTCACACCTGTAACTGATTTTCTCTCTCTCCCTCACACCTGTAACTGATTCTCTCTCTCTCCCTCACACCTGTTACTGATTCTCTCTCTCTCCCTCACACCTGTAACTGATTCTCTCTGTCTCCCTCACACCTGTAACTGATTCTCTCTCTCTCTCTCACACCACTAACTGATTCTCTCTCTCCCCCACACCTGTAACTGATTCTCTCTCTCTCCCTCACACCTGTAACTGATTCTCTCTCTCTCCCTCACACCTGTAACTGATCCCCTCTCTCTCCCTCACACCTGTAACTGATTCTCTCTCTCTCCCTCACATCTGTAACTGATTCTCTCTCTCTCCCTCGCACCTGTAACTGATTCTCTCTCTCTCCCTCACACCTGTAACTGATTCTCTCTCTCTCCCTCTCACCTGTAACTGATTCTCTCTCTCTCCCTCACACCTGTAACTGATTCTCTCTCTCACCCTCACACCTGTAACTGATTCTCTCTCTCTCTCACACCTGTAACTGATTCTCTCTCTCTCCCTCACACCTGTAACTGATTCTCTCTCTCTCCCTCACACCTGTAACTGATTCTCTCTCTCTCCCTCACACCTGTAACTGATTCTCTCTCTCTCCCTCACACCTGTAACTCATTCTCTCTCTCCCTCACACCTGTAACTGATTCTCTCTCTCACCCTCACACCTGTAACTGATTCTCTCTCTCTCCCTGACACCTGTAACTGATTCTCTCTCTCCCTCACACCTTTAAATGATTCTCTCTCTCTCCCTCACACCTGTAACTGATTCTCTCTCTCTCCCTCACACCTATAACTGATTCTATCTTTCTCCCTCACACCTGTAACTGATTCTCTTTCTCTCCCTCACACCTGTAACTGATTCTCTCTCTCCCTCACACCTGTAACTGATTCTCTCTCTCTCCCTCACACCTGTAACTGATTCTCTCTCTCTCACACCTGTAACTGATTCTCTCTCTCTCCCTCACACCTGTAACTGATTCTCTCTCTCTCCCTCACACCTGTAACTGATTCTCTCTCTCTCCCTCACACCTGTAACTGATTCTCTCTCCCTCCCTCACACCTGTAACTGATTCAATCTCTCTCCCTCATACCTGTAACTGATTCTCTCTCTCTCCCTCACACCTGTAACTGATTCTCTCTCTCTCCCTCACACCTGTAACTGATTCGCTCTCTCTCCCTCACACCTGTTACTGATTCTCTCTCTCTCCCTCACACCTGTAACTGATTCTCTCTGTCTCCCTCACACCTGTAACTGATTCTCTCTCTCTCTCTCACACCTGTAACTGATTCTCTCTCTCTCCCACACCTGTAACTGATTCTCTCTCTCTCCCTCACACCTGTAACTGATTCTCTCTCTCTCCCTCACACCTGTAACTGATTCTCTCTCTCTCTCTCACACCTGTAACTGATTCTCTCTCTCCCCCACACCTGTAACTGATTCTCTCTCTCCCTCACACCTGTAACTGATTCTCTCTCTCTCCCTCACACCTGTAACTGATTCTCTCTCTCTCCCTCGCACCTGTAACTGATTCTCTCTCTCTCCCTCACACCTGTAACTGATTCTCTCTCTCTCCCTCTCACCTGTAACTGATTCTCTCTCTCTCCCTCGCACCCGTAACTGATTCTCTCTCTCACCCTCACACCTGTAACTGATTCTCTCTCTCTCTCACACCTGTAACTGATTCTCTCTCTCTCCCTCACACCTGTAACTGATTCTCTCTCTCTCCCTCACACCTGTAACTGATTCTCTCTCTCTCCCTCACACCTGTAACTGATTCTCTCTCTCCCTCACACCTGTAACTGATTCTCTCTCTCTCTCCCTCACAACTGTAACTGATTCTCTCTCTCTCCCTCACACCTGTAACTGATTCTCTCTCTCTCTCACACCTGTAACTGATTCTCTCTCTCTCCCTCACACCTGTAAGTGTTTCTCTCTCTCTCCCTCACTCCTGTAACTGATTCTCTCTCTCCCTGACACCTGTAACTGATTCTCTCTCTCTCCCTCACAACCGTAACTGATTCTCTCTCTCTCTCAGTTCACTTCAGTTCAGTTCAGTTCAGTTCAAATGCTTTATTGGCATGAAAGTTTACAGAGAACCATATTGCCAAAGCTTACATAGCAAAAAGGTACAGTTTTCCAACATTCTGTAGGTGTCAATCGATTTGACATTTGTTGGGTATATACAATATTACTTTTAAACAATATTAATTTTAAACAGTCTTTCTACTTCATTTGGTACGTTCAATATTAATTTTAAACAGTCTTACTTTTAAACAGTCCTCAGGTTGTGACATGTTGTTACATATTTAGCCCCAAGGTATGGTCTGTCTCCTTCTCCTAGGACTAATCTCAATTTTGACAGATCATCCAATTCCTTGAAATCTGAGGTTGTTTGGCTTAGCTTGTTGAATAATATGTTTCTTGATGTGTTGAATTTTTCGCATTTTAGGAGGAAATGCATTTCTGTTTCAACCTCGCCAGCCAGACATTGATCGCATATTCTATTCTCTCTAGACTGCCAGGATTTCTTGTATCTGCCTTTTTCAATTTCCAGTTGGTGGTCGCTTAGTCTGTACCTGGTGAGGGTCTGTCTCTGTTTTGTGTCTCTGATGGTCGTGAGGTAGTCTGCCAGTTTATATTCTCTTTTTAGGGCCCGGTAACATTCTAATCTGCTTTGGCTTTCGGTTATTTTGTTCCAATGTTCCAGATAGGTTTCTTTGCATTTTTTAATGATTTGGTTCACTCGGATTGGTGTTTGGACGGCTGTGTTGGTCTGGGGCTGGTCAGGGTCCGGCTGAGTACTTAGTTTCAGTAGCAGCTGACTCAGGGGACTCTTTTCTGGGTTTAGCTCTTGGGTCTGAAAGGCTTTGAAATGAAGGGTGTCTGGGGAGCTAGATTTGAGGTGATTTAGGAAGTTTAGTGCTCGTTTTTGGATGTTTATTATCAGTGGGTATCTGCCTAGTTCGGCTCTGCATGCATTTGTTGGCGTTTTTCTTTGGGTGCGAAGGATGCTTCGGCAGAATTCTGCATGTAGGGCTTCTATTGTGTGTTTTTCCCATTTAGTGTAGCTTTGGTGATTTAGCGGGCCCCATACTTCACTACCGTACAGTGCAATGGGCAGGATTATGCTGTCAAAAATTTTGAGCCAGATTTTGATTGGGATTTGGATGTTGTAGAATTTTCTTTTTATTGCATATAGGGCTCTTTGGGCTTTTTCTTTTAGTGCATCTCCCTCACACCTGTAACTGATTCTCTCTCTCTCCCTCACACCTGTAACTGATTCTCTCTCTCCCTCACACCTATAACTGATTCTCTCTCTCTCCCTCACACCTGTAACTGATTCTCCAATTCCAATTTCCAATTAAAATGCTTTATTGGCATGAAAGTTTACAGAGAACCATATTGCCAAAGCTTACATAACAAAAAGGTACAGTTTTCCAACATTCTGTAGGTGTCAATCGATTTGACATTTGTTGGGTACATACAATATTACTTTTAAACAATATTAATTTTAAACAGTCTTTGTACTTCATTTGGTACGTTCAATATTAATTTTAAACAGTCTTAATTTTAAACAGTCCGTTACATATTTGGCCCCAAGGTATGGTCTGTCTCCTTCTCCTAGGACTAATCTCAATTTTGACAGATCATCCAATTCCTTGAAATCTGGGGTTGTTTGGCTTAGCTTGTTGAATAATATGTTTCTTGATGTGTTGAATTTTTCGCATTTTAGGAGGAAATGCATTTCTGTTTCAACCTCGCCAGCCAGACATTGATCGCATATTCTATTCTCTCTAGGCTGCCAGGATTTCTTGTATCTGCCTTTTTCAATTTCCAGTTGGTGGTCGCTTAGTCTGTACCTGGTGAGGGTCTGTCTCTGTTTTGTGTCTCTGATGGTCGTGAGGTAGTCTGCCAGTTTATATTCTCTTTTTAGGGCCCGGTAACATTCTAATCTGCTTTGGGTTTCGGTTATTTGGTTCCAATGTTCCAGGTAGGTTTCTTTGCATTTTTTAATGATTTGGTTCACTCGGATTGGTGTTTGGACGGCTGTGTTGGTCTGGGGCTGGTCAGGGTCCGGCTGAGTACTTAGTTTCCGTAGCAGCTGACTCAGGGGACTCTTTTCTGGGTTTAGCTCTTGGGTCTGAAAGGCTTTGAAATGAAGGGTGTCTGGGGAGCTAGATTTGAGGTGATTTAGGAAGTTTAGTGCTCGTTTTTGGATGTTTATTATCAGTGGGTATCTGCCTAGTTCGGCTCTGCATGCATTTGTTGGCGTTTTTCTTTGGGTGCGAAGGATGCTTCGGCAGAATTCTGCATGTAGGGCTTCTATTGTATGTTTTTCCCATTTAGTGTAGCTTTGGTGATTCTCTCTCTCTCCCTCAAACCTGTAACTGATTCTCTCTCTCTCTCACACCTGTAGCTGATTCTCTCTCTCTCCCTCACACCTGTAACTGATTCTCTCTCTCTCCCTCACACCTGTAACTGATTCTCTCTCTCTCTCTCACACCTGTAACTGATTCTCTCTCTCTCCCTCACACCCGTAACTGATTCTCTCTCTCTCTCCCTCACACCTGTAACTGATTCTCTCTCTCTCCCTCAAACCTGTAACTGATTCTCTCTCTCTCCCTCACACCTGTAACTGATTCTCTCTCTCTCTCTCACACCTGTAACTGATTCTCTCTCTCTCCCTCACACCTATAACTGATTCTCTCTCTCTCCCTCACACCTGTAACTGATTCTCTTTCTCTCCCTCACACCTGTAACAGATTCTCTCTCTCTCCCTCACACCTGTATCTGATTCTCTCTCTCTCCCTCACACCTATAACTGATTCTCTCTCTCTCCCTCACACCTGTAACTGATTCTCTCTCTCTCCCTCACACCTGTAACTGATTCTCTCTCTCCCTCACACCTGTAACTGATTCTCTCTCTCTCCCTCACACCTGTAACTGATTCTCAATTTCAATTCAATTCAATTCAAATGCTTTATTGGCATGAAAGTTTACAGAGAACCATGTTGCCAAAGCTTACATTGCAAAAAGGTACAGTTTTCTAACATTCTGTCGGTGTCAATCGATTTGACATTTGTTGGGTACATACAATATTACTTTTAAACAATATTAATTTTAAACAGTCTTTGTACTTCATTTGGTACGTTCAATATTAATTTTAAACAGTCTTAATTTTAAACAGTCCTCAGGTTGTGACATGTTGTTACATATTTGGCCCCAAGGTATGGTCTGTCTCCTTCTCCTAGGACTAATCTCAATTTTGACAGATCATCCAATTCCTTGAAATCTGGGGTTGTTTGGCTTAGCTTGTTGAATAATATGTTTCTTGATGTGTTGAATTTTTCGCATTTTAGGAGGAAATGCATTTCTGTTTCAACCTCGCCAGCCAGACATTGATCGCATATTCTATTCTCTCTAGGCTGCCAGGATTTCTTGTATCTGCCTTTTTCAATTTCCAGTTGGTGGTCGCTTAGTCTGTACCTGGTGAGGGTCTGTCTCTGTTTTGTGTCTCTGATGGTCGTGAGGTAGTCTGCCAGTTTATATTCTCTTTTTAGGGCCCGGTAACATTCTAATCTGCTTTGGCTTTCGGTTATTTTGTTCCAATGTTCCAGGTAGGTTTCTTTGCATTTTTTAATGATTTGGTTCACTCGGATTGGTGTTTGGACGGCTGTGTTGGTCTGGGGCTGGTCAGGGTCCGGCTGAGTACTTAGTTTCAGTAGCAGCTGACTCAGGGGACTCTTTTCTGGGTTTAGCTCTTGGGTCTGAAAGGCTTTGAAATGAAGGGTGTCTGGGGAGCTGGATTTGAGGTGATTTAGGAAGTTTAGTGCTCGTTTTTGGATGTTTATTATCAGTGGGTATCTGCCTAGTTCGGCTCTGCATGCATTTGTTGGCGTTTTTCTTTGGGTGCGAAGGATGCTTCGGCAGAATTCTGCATGTAGGGCTTCTATTGTGTGTTTTTCCCATTTAGTGTAGCTTTGGTGATTTAGCGGGCCCCATACTTCACTACCGTACAGTGCAATGGGCAGGATTATGCTGTCAAATATTTTGAGCCAGATTTTGATTGGGATTTGGATGTTGTAGAATTTTCTTTTTATTGCATATAGGGCTCTTCGGGCTTTTTCTTTTAGTGCATTCACTGCTATGCTGAAGCTCCCTGATGCTGTAATAGTTAGACCAAGGTAGGTGTAGCTCATAGTGTGTCCTATAGTGGTATCACTGAGGGTAAACTGGTATTTGTTTTCCTGACATCTGGGCCTTTTTTGAAAAATCATGATGTTGGTTTTCTTTAGATTTACTGTTAGAGCCCAATTTTGGCAGTATTTGTCGAGTAGGTCTAGTTGTTGCTGTAATCCCTGTTCTGTGGGAGACAGCAGAACCAGGTCGTCCGCATAGAACAGGGATTTCACTTCTCCATCCAGGAGACGGAGACCTGGTGACTCGCTTTGCTCCAGCATGTCTGCTAATTCATTTATGTATATGTTGAACAGGGTCGGGCTCAAATTGCAGCCCTGCCGGACGCCTCTTCTCTGGGTGAAGAAATCGGTGCGTTTGTCTCCAATTTTGACCCCGCATATGTTTTTCAGATACATTGATTTAATAAGGTCATAGACTTTGCCCCCTATTCCACACTGATGAAGTTTATAATAGAGCCCTTCGTGCCATATAGAGTCAAAGGCTTTCTTGAAGTCGATGAAACAGGCGAATATTTTCCCATTTTTTGTTTGGTGTATATGTTTTCCAATGAGGGTGTGAAGGGTATAGATATGGTCGGCTGTGCGGTGTTTTGGAAGAAAGCCTATTTGGTTTTTTCTGAGGATATTATGTTTGTTAAGAAAATCAAGTAATCTACTATTTAGAATACTGCAGAATAACTTCCCTAGACAACTGTTGACACAGATGCCGCGGTAGTTATTTGGGTCTGATTTGTTTCCACTTTTATATATGGGGGAGATTAGTCCTTGGCACCAGATATCGGGAAAACAGCCTGAGCGTAATATGATGTTGAATCGTTTGAGTATCGCACCCTGCATCTCCATATTGCTGAACTTGAGCATTTCATTTTTGATGTTGTCTGGGCCACAGGCTTTCTTTAGGTGGAGAGATTTTGTTTTTGTGGCCAGTTCTTTCCATGTGATTGGGGAGTCTAGAGGGTTTTGGTTGTCTTTAATTGTTGCTTCTAATGTGTGATGTTTTTCTGTGACCTGATGTTGACTTGGGTTTGTTTCGTTTATTGGGATGTCTTTGTAGAGGTTTTCAAAATGTGTTCTCCAGATGTCTCCATCTTGGATTGGTAATGCTTGCAATTGTGTTGTACTCAGGTTATTCCACATTTCCCAGAATTGTTTTGGATTGGTGGAGTTTTCAATTTCTTCGAGTATTTTGTGGGTATAGTTTTGTGTTTTGTTCCTAATGGTGTGTTTATATCTTTTGAGGTTTTCATTGTATCTAGTACGTAGGTCCGGATTGTTTGGTTGGTGATGCTTTTGGTTTGATATTTTTCTCAGGTCTTTTCTGGCATTTTTGCATTCGTGGTCAAACCATTTCTTATTTTTATTTTGTCTTTTGTGACGCTTCCTCTTCTGTTTCACAAGGTCGGCTTTTACAGCTGCCTCATGGAAGATCATATTTATATCCTCTATGGCCATGTTTACACCATCTCTGGTGATCTCGTATGGGTTTTCTTTAAATTTTGATATTTTACTTGTGAGATCAGGTGACTTTAGTGCTGTGATGAATTTTTCTCCACTGTCTGGGGCCCATCTGTATGTCTGGTTTATTTTATGGAGCTTACTGGGTTCCTTTTTTGTGTCTGTAGTTTGGGCAGAAAGTTTAAGGTACATATTTATTTGGTTATGGTCTGAGAGGGGGGATTGCTGCCTGACAGTGAATGAGTTGATATCGCAGGGGTCCAGGTCAGTGATTGTATAGTCGACCACACTAGACCCAAGAGTTGAGGAGTATGTGAGTCTCCCTAGGGAGTCCCCTCTGAACCTACCGTTAACTATGTACAGGCCTAAGGCTCGGCAGAGTTGCACTACCTCCCTACCGCTTTTATTTATTTCACGATCAAGGTTGTTCTGATTTGCGATGGCTGGTGTGACATCTAAAGGGGTCTGGCCAAACACATGGTTGTTTCCCTGTGGGTCTTTGAAGTCAGGTTCACAACCGGTCCTTGCATTTAGGTCCCCACATATTATCACCTTTCCTTGGGCCTGGAAATGGATGATTTCCATGTGGAGAGTATCAAATAACTCCTCTTCGAAATATGGCGATTCTATTGGAGGTATGTAGATCGCACATAAGTAAACATCTTTTTTTGCTATTCCTATATTTTTATCTAGTTTTAGCCATACGTGTGATTTTCCCTGTTTTACCGGTGAGATGTGTTTGTCCAGTTCTCCCTTATACCACACCAATATTCCCCCGGAGGTCCTGCCCTTGCGTGTTTTAGTGTTCTTTACTGAGGGCACAATGATTTCATGGTACATTCTCTCTCTCTCTCGCACCTGTAACTGATTCTCTGTCTCTCCCTCACACCTGTAACTGATTCTCTCTCTCTCCCTCACACCTGTAACTGATTCTCTCTCTCCCTCACACCTGTAACTGATTCTCTCTCTCACCCTCGCACCTGTAACTGATTCGCTCTCTCTCCCTCACACCTTTAACTGATTCTCTCTCTCCCTCACACCTTTAAATGATTCTCTCTCTCTCCCTCACACCTGTAACTGATTCTCTCTCTCTCCCTCACACCTATAATTGATTCTCTCTCTCTCCCTCACACCTGTAACTGCTTCTCTTTCTCTCCCTCACACCTGTAACTGATTCTCTCTCTCCCTCACACCTGTAACTGATTCTCTCTCTCTCCCTCACACCTGTAACTGATTCTCTCTCTCTCACACCTGTAACTGATTCTCTCTCTCTCCCTCACACCTGTAACTGATTCTCTCTCTCTCCCTCACACCTGTAACTGATTCTCTCTCTCTCCCTCACACCTGTAACTGATTCTCTCTCCCTCCCTCACACCTGTAACTGATTCAATCTCTCTCCCTCATACCTGTAACTGATTCTCTCTCTCTCCCTCACACCTGTAACTGATTCTCTCTCTCTCCCTCACACCTGTAACTGATTCTCTCTCTCTCCCTCACACCTGTTACTGATTCTCTCTCTCTCCCTCACACCTGTAACTGATTCTCTCTGTCTCCCTCACACCTGTAACTGATTCTCTCTCTCTCTCTCACACCTGTAACTGATTCTCTCTCTCCCCCACACCTGGAGCTGATTCTCTCTCTCTCCCTCACACCTGTAACTGATTCTCTCTCTCTCCCTCACACCTGTAACTGATTCCCTCTCTCTCCCTCACACCTGTAACTGATTCTCTCTCTCTCCCTCACACCTGTAACTGATTCTCTCTCTCTCCCTCGCACCTGTAACTGATTCTCTCTCTCTCCCTCACACCTGTAACTGATTCTCTCTCTCTCCCTCTCACCTGTAACTGATTCTCTCTCTCTCCCTCACACCTGTAACTGATTCTCTCTCTCACCCTCACACCTGTAACTGATTCTCTCTCTCTCTCACACCTGTAACTGATTCTCTCTCTCTCCCTCACACCTGTAACTGATTCTCTCTCTCTCCCTCACACCTGTAACTGATTCTCTATCTCTCCCTCACACCTGTAACTGATTCTCTCTCTCTCCCTCACACCTGTAACTCATTCTCACTCTCCCTCACACCTGTAACTGATTCTCTCTCTCACCCTCACACCTGTAACTGATTCTCTCTCTCTCCCTCACACCTGTAACTGATTCTCTCTCTCCCTCACACCTTTAAATGATTCTCTCTCTCTCCCTCACACCTGTAACTGATTCTCTCTCTCTCCCTCACACCTATAACTGATTCTCTCTCTCTCCCTCACACCTGTAACTGATTCTCTTTCTCTCCCTCACACCTGTAACTGATTCTCTCTCTCCCTCACACCTGTAACTGATTCTCTCTCTCTCCCTCACACCTGTAACTGATTCTCTCTCTCTCACACCTGTAACTGATTCTCTCTCTCTCCCTCACACCTGTAACTGATTCTCTCTCTCTCCCTCACACCTGTAACTGATTCTCTCTCTCTCCCTCATACCTGTAACTGATTCTCTCTCCCTCCCTCACACCTGTAACTGATTCTCTCTCTCTCCCTCACACCTGTAACTGATTCTCTCTCCCTCACACCTGTAACTGATTCTCTCTCTCTCCCTCACATCTGTTACTGATTCTCAGTTCAGTTCAGTTCAGTTCAAATGCTTTATTGGCATGAAAGTTTACAGAGAACCATATTGCCAAAGCTTACATAGCAAAAAGGTACAGTTTTCCAACATTCTGTAGGTGTCAATCGATTTGACATTTGTTGGGTATATACAATATTACTTTTAAACAATATTAATTTTAAACAGTCTTTCTACTTCATTTGGTACGTTCAATATTAATTTTAAACAGTCTTACTTTTAAGCAGTCCTCAGGTTGTGACATGTTGTTACATATTTAGCCCCAAGGTATGGTCTGTCTCCTTCTCCTAGGACTAATCTCAATTTTGACAGATCATCCAATTCCTTGAAATCTGGGGTTGTTTGGCTTAGCTTGTTGAATAATATGTTTCTTGATGTGTTGAATTTTTCGCATTTTAGGAGGAAATGCATTTCTGTTTCAACCTCGCCAGCCAGACATTGATCGCATATTCTATTCTCTCTAGGCTGCCAGGATTTCTTGTATCTGCCTTTTTCAATTTCCAGTTGGTGGTCGCTTAGTCTGTACCTGGTGAGGGTCTGTCTCTGTTTTGTGTCTCTGATGGTCGTGAGGTAGTCTGCCAGTTTATATTCTCTTTTTAGGGCCCGGTAACATTCTAATCTGCTTTGGCTTTCGGTTATTTTGTTCCAATGTTCCAGGTAGGTTTCTTTGCATTTTTTAATGATTTGGGCCTGATAACATGCATCCTAGGGTACTGAAGGAGGTGGCCCTAGAGATAGCGGATGCACTAAGGATGATTTTTCAGAATTCATTAGACTCGGGAACAGTGCCGATGGATTGGAGGGTAGCTAACGTTACCCCACTATTCAAAAAGGGGGGTAGGGAAAAAGCAGGTAATTACAGACCTGTAAGCCTTACATCAGTTGTGGGCAAAATGCTGGAGTCCATCATTAAGGATGAAATAGCGGAGCACTTAGCAAATGGGGACAGGATAGGACAGAGTCAACATGGATTTACAAAGGGTAAATCGTGCTTGACTAATCTATTGGAATTTTTTGAGGGAGTAACTGGTAGAATAGATGGGGGAGAGCCAGTAGATGTGGTGTACCTGGACTTCCAAAAGGCCTTCGATAAGGTCCCACATAAAAGATTAGCATGGAAAATTGAGGCTCATGGGATAAAGGGGAAAGTTTTGGCGTGGATAGGGAACTGGCTGTCAGATAGAAAACAGAGAGTTGGAATAAACGGCTCATTTTCTGAATGGCAGGCAGTAACAAGTGGGGTACCACAGGGATCTGTCCTGGGCCCCCAGCTGTTCACAATTTACATTAATGACCTGGATCAGGGAGTCGGATGCAGCATTTCCAAATTTGCAGACGACACTAAACTAGGAGGGGGGGTGGGCTCAGAGGAAGAGACCAGGAAGCTCCAGAGCGATTTGGACAGACTGGGCGATTGGGCGGATAAATGGCAGATGCACTATAATGTGGACAAGTGCGAAGTTATCCACCTTGGGTGCAGGAACGGGAGGGCAAATTATTATTTAAATGGCAATAGATTGGGAGAGGGGGAAGTACAGAGAGACCTGGGTGTTCTTGTACACCAGTCACTGAAGGCGAGCATGCAGGTGCAACAGGCGGTCAAGAAGGCAAACGGTATGCTGGCCTTCATAGCAAAAGGGTTAGAATACAGGAACAGGGATACCTTGCTGCAGCTGTACAGGGCACTGGTGAGACCACACCTCGAGTACTGTGTACAGTTTTGGTCGCCTCATCTGAGGAAGGATGTTCTTGCCATGGAGGGGGTGCAGCGGCGATTCACCAGGCTGATACCAGGAATGGCGGGAATGACCTATGAGGAGAGACTATGTAGTTTAGGGATGTACACACTGGAGTTTAGAAGATTGAGAGGGGACCTCATAGAAGTGTATAAAATTCTGACAGGTCTAGACAGACTGGATGCAGAAGGAATGTTTCCCTTGGCGGGTGAGAACAGAACTAGAGGACATAATTTAAGGATAAGGGCTAAACCATTTAGGACAGAGATGAGGGGGAATTTCTTCACTCAGAGAGTGGTGAACCTGTGGAACTCATTGCCACAGAGGGCAGTGTATGCCAGCTCATTAAATATATTTAAGAGGGAATTAGATATATTTCTACGGGCAAAAGGGGTTAAGGGTTACGGAGAGAAGGCGGGGACGGGATACTGAATTAAAGGATCAGCCATGATCTCATTAAATGGCGGAGCAGGCACGAAGGGCCGAATGGCCTACTCCTGCTCCTATCTTCTATGTATCTATGTATCTATGGTTCACTTGGATTGGTGTTTGGACGGCTGTGTTGGTCTGGGGCTGGTCAGGGTCCGGCTGAGTACTTAGTTTCAGTAGCAGCTGACTCAGGGGACTCTTTTCTGGGTTTAGCTCTTGGGTCTGAAAGGCTTTGAAATGAAGGGTGTCTGGGGAGCTAGATTTGAGGTGATTTAGGAAGTTTAGTGCTCGTTTTTGGATGTTTATTATCAGTGGGTATCTGCCTAGTTCGGCTCTGCATGCATTTGTTGGCGTTTTTCTTTGGGTGCGAAGGATGCTTCGGCAGAATTCTGCATGTAGGGCTTCTATTGTGTGTTTTTCCCATTTAGTGTAGCTTTGGTGATTTAGCGGGCCCCATACTTCACTACCGTACAGTGCAATGGGCAGGATTATGCTGTCAAAAATTTTGAGCCAGATTTTGATTGGGATTTGGATGTTGTAGAATTTTCTTTTTATTGCATATAGGGCTCTTCGGGCTTTTTCTTTTAGTGCATTCACTGCTATGCTGAAGCTCCCTGATGCTGTAATAGTTAGACCAAGGTAGGTGTAGCTCATAGTGTGTCCTATAGTGGTATCACTGAGGGTAAACTGGTATTTGTTTTCCTGACATCTGGGTCTTTTCTGAAAAATCATGATGTTGGTTTTCTTTAGATTTACTGTTAGAGCCCAATTTTGGCAGTATTTGTTGAGTAGGTCTAGTTGTTGCTGTAATCCCTGTTCTGTGGGAGACAGCAGAACCAGGTCGTCCGCATAGAACAGGGACTTCACTTCTCCATCCAGGAGACGGAGACCTGGTGACTCGCTTTGCTCCAGCATGTCTGCTAATTCATTTATGTATATGTTGAACAGGGTCGGGCTCAAATTGCAGCCCTGCCGGACGCCTCTTCTCTGGGTGAAGAAATCGGTGCGTTTGTCTCCAATTTTGACCCCGCATTTGTTTTTCAGATACATTGATTTAATAAGGTCATAGACTTTGCCCCCTATTCCACACTGAAGAAGTTTATAATAGAGCCCTTCGTGCCATATAGAGTCAAAGGCTTTCTTGAAGTCGATGAAACAGGCGAATATTTTCCCATTTTTTGTTTGGTGTTTATGTTTTTCAATGAGGGTGTGAAGGGTATAGATATGGTCGGCGGTGCGGTGTTTTGGAAGAAAGCCTATTTGATTTTTTCTGAGGATATTATGTTTGTTAAGAAAATCAAGTAATCTACTATTTAGAATACTGCAGAACAACTTCCCTAGACAACTGTTGACACAGATGCCGCGGTAGTTATTTGGGTCTGATTTGTTTCCACTTTTATATATGGGGGAGATTAGTCCTTGGCACCAGATATCGGGAAAACAGCCTGAGCGTAATATGATGTTGAATAGTTTGAGTATCGCACCCTGCATCTCCATATTGCTGAACTTTAGCATTTCTCTCTCTCTCCCTCACACCTGTAACTGATTCTCTCTGTCTCCCTCACACCTGTAACTGATTCTCTCTCTCTCCCTCACACCTGTAACTGATTCTCTCTCTCTCCCTCACACCTGTAACTGATTCTCTCTCTCTCCCTCACACCTGCAACTGATTCCCTCTCTCTCCCTCACACCTGTAACTGATTCTCTCGCTCTCCCTCACACCTGTAACTGATTCTCTCTCTCTCCCTCGCACCT
The DNA here is from genome assembly GCF_052327205.1 of Somniosus microcephalus. Taxonomy (NCBI): domain Eukaryota; kingdom Metazoa; phylum Chordata; class Chondrichthyes; order Squaliformes; family Somniosidae; genus Somniosus; species Somniosus microcephalus. The sequence continues at coordinate 14,585,648 of NC_140998.1, forward strand.
GTAACTGATTCAGTTCAGTTCAGTTCAGTTCAGTTCAAATGCTTTATTGGCATGAAAGTTTACAGAGAACCATATTGCCAAAGCTTACATTGCAAAAAGGTACAGTTTTCCAACATTCTGTAGGTGTCAATCGATTTGACATTTGTTGGGTATATACAACATTACTTTTAAACAATATTAATTTTAAACAGTCTTTCTACTTCAGTAACTGATTCTCTCTCTCTCTCACACCTGTAACTGATTCTCTCTCTCTCCCTCACACCTGTAACTGATTCTCTCTCTCTCCCTCACACCTGTAACTGATTCTCTCTCTCTCCCTCACACCTGTAACTGATTCTCTCTCTCCCTCACACCTGTAACTGATTCTCTCTCTCTCTCCCTCACAACTGTAACTGATTCTCTCTCTCTCCCTCACACCTGTAACTGATTCTCTCTCTCTCTCACACCTGTAACTGATTCTCTCTCTCTCCCTCACACCTGTAAGTGTTTCTCTCTCTCTCCCTCACACCTGTAACTGATTCTCTCTCTCCCTGACACCTGTAACTGATTCTCTCTCTCTCCCTCACACCCGTAACTGATTCTCTCTCTCTCTCCCTCACACCTGTAACTGATTCTCTCTCTCTCCCTCACACCTGTAACTGATTCTCTCTCTCCCTCACACCTATAACTGATTCTCTCTCTCTCCCTCACACCTGTAACTGATTCTCTGTCTCTCCCTCAAACCTGTAACTGATTCTCTCTCTCTCTCACACCTGTAGCTGATTCTCTCTCTCTCCCTCACACCTGTAACTGATTCTCTCTCTCTCCCTCACACCTGTAACTGATTCTCTCTCTCTCCCTCACACCTGTAACTGATTCTCTCTCTCTCCCTCAAACCTGTAACTGATTCTCTCTCTCTCCCTCACACCTGTAACTGATTCTCTCTCTCTCTCTCACACCTGTAACTGATTCTCTCTCTCTCCCTCACACCTATAACTGATTCTCTCTCTCTCCCTCACACCTGTAACTGATTCTCTTTCTCTCCCTCACACCTGTAACTGATTCTCTCTCTCTCCCTCACACCTGTATCTGATTCTCTCTCTCTCCCTCACACCTATAACTGATTCTCTCTCTCTCCCTCACACCTGTAACTGATTCTCTCTCTCTCCCTCACACCTGTAACTGATTCTCTCTCTCCCTCGCACCTGTAACTGATTCTCTCTCTCTCCCTCACACCTGTAACTGATTCTCTCTCTCTCTCGCACCTGTAACTGATTCTCTGTCTCTCCCTCACACCTGTAACTGATTCTCTCTCTCTCCCTCACACCTCTAACTGATTCTCTCTCTCTACCTCACACCTGTAACTGATTCTCTCTCTCCCTCACACCTGTAACTGATTCTCTCTCTCACCCTCGCACCTGTAACTGATTCGCTCTCTCTCCCTCACACCTTTAACTGATTCTCTCTCTCCCTCACACCTTTAAATGATTCTCTCTCTCACCCTCACACCTATAACTGATTCTCTCTCTCTCCCTCACACCTGTAACTGATTCTCTTTCTCTCCCTCACACCTGTAACTGATTCTCTCTCTCCCTCACACCTGTAACTGATTCTCTCTCTCTCCCTCACACCTGTAATTGATTCTCTCTCTCTCACACCTGTAACTGATTCTCTCTCTCTCCCTCACACCTGTAACTGATTCTCTCTCTCTCCCTCACACCTGTAACTGATTCTCTCTCTCTCCCTCACATCTGTAACTGATTCTCTCTCTCTCCCTCACACCTATAACTGATTCTCTCTCTCTCCCTCACACCTGTAACTGATTCTCTTTCTCTCCCTCACACCTGTAACTGATTCTCTCTCTCCCTCACACCTGTAACTGATTCTCTCTCTCTCCCTCACACCTGTAATTGATTCTCTCTCTCTCACACCTGTAACTGATTCTCTCTCTCTCCCTCACACCTGTAACTGATTCTCTCTCTCTCCCTCACACCTGTAACTGATTCTCTCTCTCTCCCTCACACCTGTAACTGATTCTCTCTCCCTCCCTCACACCTGTAACTGATTCAATCTCTCTCCCTCATACCTGTAACTGATTCTCTCTCTCTCCCTCACACCTGTAACTGATTCTCTCTCTCTCCCTCACACCTGTAACTGATTCTCTCTCTCTCCCTCACACCTGTTACTGATTCTCTCTCTCTCCCTCACACCTGTAACTGATTCTCTCTCCAATTTTCCAATTTCCAATTAAAATGCTTTATTGGCATGAAAGTTTACAGAGAACCATATTGCCAAAGCTTACATAGCAAAAAGGTACAGTTTTCCAACATTCTGTAGGTGTCAATCGATTTGACATTTGTTGGGTACATACAATATTACTTTTAAACAATATTAATTTTAAACAGTCTTTGTACTTCATTTGGTACGTTCAATATTAATTTTAAACAGTCTTAATTTTAAACAGTCCTCAGGTTGTGACATGTTGTTACATATTTGGCCCCAAGGTATGGTCTGTCTCCTTCTCCTAGGACTAATCTCAATTTTGACAGATCATCCAATTCCTTGAAATCTGGGGTTGTTTGGCTTAGCTTGTTTAATAATATGTTTCTTGATGTGTTGAATTTTTCACATTTTAGGAGGAAATGCATTTCTGTTTCAACCTCGCCAGCCAGACATTGATCGCATATTCTATTCTCTCTAGGCTGCCAGGATTTCTTGTATCTGCCTTTTTCAATTTCCAGTTGGTGGTCGCTTAGTCTGTACCTGGTGAGGGTCTGTCTCTGTTTTGTGTCTCTGATGGTCGTGAGGTAGTCTGCCAGTTTATATTCTCTTTTTAGGGCCCGGTAACATTCTAATCTGCTTTGGCTTTCGGTTATTTTGTTCCAATGTTCCAGGTAGGTTTCTTTGCATTTTTTAATGATTTGGTTCACTCGGATTGGTGTTTGGGCGGCTGTGTTGGTCTGGGGCTGGTCAGGGTCCGGCTGAGTACTTAGTTTCCGTAGCAGCTGACTCAGGGGACTCTTTTCTGGGTTTAGCTCTTGGGTCTGTAAGGCTTTGAAATGAAGGGTGTCTGGGTAGCTAGATTTGAGGTGATTTAGGAAGTTTAGTGCTCGTTTTTGGATGTTTATTATCAGTGGGTATCTGCCTAGTTCGGCTCTGCATGCATTTGTTGGCGTTTTCCTTTGGGTGCGAAGGATGCTTCGGCAGAATTCTGCATGTAGGGCTTCTATTGTATGTTTTTCCCATTTAGTGTAGCTTTGGTGATTTAGCGGGCCCCATACTTCACTACCGTACAGTGCAATGGGCAGGATTATGCTGTCAAATATTTTGAGCCAGATTTTGATTGGGATTTGGATGTTGTAGAATTTTCTTTTTATTGCATATAGGGCTCTTCGGGCTTTTTCTTTTAGTGCATTCACTGCTATGCTGAAGCTCCCTGATGCTGTAATAGTTAGACCAAGGTAGGTGTAGCTCATAGTGTGTCCTATAGTGATATCACTGAGGGTAAACTGGTATTTGTTTTCCTGACATCTGGGCCTTTTTTGAAAAATCATGATGTTGGTTTTCTTTAGATTTACTGTTAGAGCCCAATTTTGGCAGTATTTGTCGAGTAGGTCTAGTTGTTGCTGTAATCCCTGTTCTGTGGGAGACAGCAGAACCAGGTCGTCCGCATAGAACAGGGATTTCACTTCTCCATCTAGGAGACGGAGACCTGGTGACTCGCTTTGCTCCAGCATGTCTGCTAATTCATTTATGTATATGTTGAACAGGGTCGGGCTCAAATTGCAGCCCTGCCGGACGCCTCTTCTCTGGGTGAAGAAATCGGTGCGTTTGTCTCCAATTTTGACCCCGCATTTGTTTTTCAGATACATTGATTTAATAAGGTTATAGACTTTGCCCCCTATTCCACATTGAAGAAGTTTATAATAGAGCCCTTCGTGCCATATAGAGTCAAAGGCTTTCTTGAAGTCGATGAAACAGGCGAATATTTTCCCATTTTTTGTTTGGTGTATATGTTTTTCAATGAGGGTGTGAAGGGTATAGATATGGTCGGCGGTGCGGTGTTTTGGAAGAAAGCCTATTTGGTTTTTTCTGAGGATATTATGTTTGTTAAGAAAATCAAGTAATCTACTATTTAGAATACTGCAGAATAACTTCCCTAGACAACTGTTGACACAGATGCCGCGGTAGTTATTTGGGTCTGATTTGTTTCCGCTTTTATATATGGGGGAGATTAGTCCTTGGCACCAGATATCGGGAAAACAGCCTGAACGTAATATGATGTTGAATAATTTGAGTACCGCACCCTGCATCTCCATATTGCTGAACTTGAGCATTTCATTTTTGATGTTGTCTGGGCCACAGGCTTTCTTTAGGTGGAGAGATTTTGTTTTTGTGGC
>NC_140998.1:15197526-15405026 GCF_052327205.1 Somniosus microcephalus
GATTCAATCAATTCTCTTTTGCCCCTCATGCCCTATTTAAATAATATTGGGCCAGAAATTCAGGTCCCCGCAGGTGAGTACACGCTGGGTACTCACGCGTAGGCCCAACAAAAGTGCTGGTTTCGTGCATGCACAGTGCATGCGCGGGAACCGGAACTTCCGTTCCCTCAAGGAAGGGGTTCACAGGTCGAACGCGTGCGCCAGAGAGGCAGCGCGTACACCTGGAACTTCCGGTTTTTTTCCAGGTTTCTCCGGGAGGGTAAGTCTCCAGCAGCTACGCTTTTAAAAAGCAGTCGCAAGGCCTGCTTTTAACAAGGTAAGTGGTGAATTAAGTAAAATTAAAAATTTAAATACTTTAAAGAAAGGTAAGTTTATTTTTAGCCCTGCTCAAAACTGTAATTCATTTTTTCAAAAATTTAAATTATTGTTTAAAATAGTTATTTTATGTAATTTATAGTTATTTTAAAAATGTGATTAAAAAAAAATTATTTGAAGTTTTAATTATGTTTTGGGGCCGAACTCTTTTCATAAATTTGACAGGTCTTCCTGTCAAATCTATGAATAGGGATTCCCTGCTACGATTGGCTCTCCATGGCCCACCTGATCCCAGGGGACGCTTCGAACTAACTGCGCCCCTGGGATACGCAAGCACTGCGTGCCAGCAGTTGGAGCAGGCCCAGGATCGGAATCCCACGTGGGCCCACAGCTCAACGGCCGGCGCGCTGGGTAAGTGCAGGTCGGGGGCTTGCACCCGCGGGAAGCCCCCGACCCGAATATACAATTAATCATTTTACTACTATTCTAGGGAGAACTCACTTACAAGCTAGCTGTCCCTAAACTTGCTGGTCCCTCACTTTGGTTAAAGGCCACACGTGTTTGTGCCTCAGCCTGGAGTCTCTTTCTCTCTCTCTGCCTAACCAGAGAGAAAGCTCTCTTTGTGTGTCTGCCTGTCTCAGACTCCCACTCCAGAGAGAGAAAGAGAAAACAAAGACTGTCCACTGACCCTTCCCTCACCTCTGAACTACCAATCAAAGTTACCATCTTGAATGAAAGGCCATCCTCTTGGTGTGGAAGCTGCGGCACTTGTACGCCTGGTTCAGCCAAGCCCCTTGTCGGGTATATTGAATGAAAACCCATTCTATCGGAATGGCAAGAAACGTCTAGGGCCATGCATTAAAAAAACCTATTGTCACAAAGCTAATGTAACTTGCAAAAGTAAACAAAGGGATATACATGCGTGCTGGCCCGTCTGTTATTCCACCCAGGAAGCATCCTACTCAACACTCTAAGTCATAGAGTCATAGAGTCATACAGCACAGAAGGAGGCCATTCGGCCAATCGAGTCCGTGCCGGCTCTCTGTAGAGCAATCCAGTCAGTCCCATTCCCCCGCTCTATCCCCGTAGCCCTGCAAGTTTATTTCCCTCAAATGCCTGTCCAGTCTCCCCTTGAAAACATTGAGTGTCTCCGCTTCCACCACTTCTGTCGGCAGCGAATTCCAGGTCCTCACCACTCACTGCATCCACCCCTGTATCTCTTGCCCAAAACCTTAAATCTGTGTCCCCTAGTCCTTGTACCATCAACTAGTGGGAACAGCCTTTCCCCGTCTAGCCTATCCAAACCCGTCATAATCTTGTACACCTCTATCAAATCACCCCTCAACCTCCTTTGCTTTAATGAAAACAAATCCAGCTTCTCCAACCTGTCCTTGTAACTAAGATCCCCCATCCCCGGAACCATTCTGGTAAATCTCCTCTGCACCCTCTCAAGGGCCTTCACATCCTTCCTAAAGTGTGGTGACCAGAACTGGGCGCAATACTCCAGTTATGGCCTAACCAGCCCTTTAGAAAGTGGCTTGTCTATCTAAAAATGAACTTGTTGTAAGCTGAATCTGACCTTGTATTGACAACATAACATGAATTAAAACAAAAGCACTTCTGTTAAGTATGTGTATTGTATTGAACAATTAACACAAAGACTTAAACGTATAACTCAAACAGGTCTTTACTGGTTGGAGGTAGGGACTACACATAGGTCTTTACTTCATGCCCACAGGCGGGAACTGAGGGGGATCAGTACCCACAGTACTATTTATACCCCTATGGCCAGGAGTGGTACTGCGTATCACTACGCCCAACAAGTAGTGCAGTCCTGTCCATAGGTTCAAAGTAGCACACATATTACATACACAACATTCCTCCCTTCCTAGCTTTACAGTCATCTCCCCATTTAACATAACGTAATAACATATATACATATATAACTTCAGGTTTACATAACAGAATAACATAGATACATAGATAACTTCATGTCAAAACAGATCACAGATTCAGTCTCTGCGGAAAACAGTTCACAGATTCAATCTCTGTGGTGGAGTCGGTTCACGTTGCTGGAGTGACTCATTCAATAGTCCTTCCATGGATTTAACAGTTTGAACTTCCGAACTGAATTGGCTCCGTTCGGAGGGACCACGTGTGTGATCTGGTAGAGGTAATAATGGTTCAGATGGGTCATCTTCTGTTTTGACTTTTCCTTTTCTGCTTCTTGGAGACTCTCTGGGCTCCACTGTCAGCTGCCAGCTGCATGCGCAGTTCCTCCTTCTCTCCCTCCTTTTTCCGTAGTAGAGCCACCTTCTCCCGATGTTCCGTAGACTTTCGGTGCTCCTCCATGATTTCTGTATGGTGGGAGTCGAAGTTACAAGTTGGGCAGGACAGGACATAGTAATATTCGGTGTCGTCTTGATCTAGGCCAGCGAGAGGGTCTTCTATTTCCTCCATACCCAGCTGGGCGTTAGCCAGCTTTTGTTCCAAGTCCAGACATCTTTCCTGAAGAGACTTCTTCATGCGTACCTCTTCATCCAGCTTTTTCTGGGCTTTCAGCAAGTCGTTTACTAATGACCTCATTTGAGATTTTACTACTTCAACTTCTTTTGGAGATTGATTGAACGGACTATTCAATCCCTCTACCGGAGCAGCTGTTTCAGCGGTCTGTTGTTCTACGTTGACGTGAGTCAGCGTACCTTTGGCATCCAAGGGCTGCTCTGTTGCAGTCATCTCAGTCTGTGTTGCCACCTCAGCTCTTCCAATAACCTTTGAGAGCTCCGAACCCCTTTCGTTTGAATATTGAAGTTCGTGTTCAAGTTTTTTCCATTTCAGAGTCCTGTCCTTCAGCATATGCAGGAGTTGGCTGACCGTTAACTCCTCTGACATCAGACGTTTTGTGTGCTCCTGCTCCATTTTCTCCATCAGCTGCTTCTGTTGTCTTTCCAGATTCTCCAACTCTATATCAAAGAACTCTTTCGTTGCATTCAACTCTTGCTCAAAACGGCGAAGCATTTGTTCTAATTGCTGTTGTAGTTTGAAATGGAGTTGAGTTCGAGCCCGGTGTCCCTCAGAAATGGGCACATCAGTAGACTTGCCAGACTCAGAATCCACAGTTAAACTATATTGTTGTTGCTCAGTGGAATTCTGTGCTGAAACTTTGTCTTTTGCACCTGAGTTGGGCTTACCATCATCCGTTCCAGAGTCTGGGCCGACTATCTTCACCGAGTTCTCACTCGTTATTGTTTGTAGGAAATGCCAGTCCATATTCATTTTCCTAATCCACTCCCGTCCTAGTAGTGGAGGACCTCCTTCAGATATCACATATAAGTCCATTATTTGACTGTCTTCGCCCTTGTGGACCACTGCAACCTCTATTTTCCCGATGGGGTACACTCTTTGCCCCGTGTATGTTTTCAATATAATCCCCGTATCCTGTAGGGGAATATGTTGGAATAACTTTCCGTAATCTTTCTTATTTATGACCGTCAATGCCGATCCAGTGTCCAATTCCAGTTTTACTTGGACTCCTTCTATCTGAAGAGTGACCCAAATTGTCTGGAGGTCTGCACCCTTACCAGCGTTGAGTACTCTTAAGCTAGCCAGTTCATTACAGCTTAAGCTAGCCAGTTCATTACTGCTAGCGTCTGAATCGGACTCCTGTTCGGCCACCTTGTGTACCTTTGCGTATTTCCCTTGCGGTGACTTCTTGTTGCTGGTCTTCTTCGCTGACCTGCATACTCTAGCTATATGTCCAAGCCTACCACAAGTTCTACATTCTTGGTTTTTAAACCAACACTGGTTCTGATCATGCGTTGTCTTTCCACAACGATAACATTTGCCAGAACTCACACCCAATTTGTGTGCACTGAGCTCCGGTGACCGTAGCTGCATTACTGCCGTGCCTCTCGCTGCGGCTTTGTGTGCTGCTGCCATAGTGACTGCCTTCTCAAGCGTCAGCTCATTCTCCTCGAGCAGTCGCTTTTGTGTATCCTGTTTAAATAAACCACACACAAATTTGCCTCGAAGTGCCTCTGTCAGTCCCGTTCCAAACTGACAATATTTCGCTAATTTACGCAATTCCAGCAAATATTCAGCATTGCTTTCATGCTGTAGCTGCCTTCTGTCGTAAAATTTAAATTGTTCCGCTAGCATCAGCGGCGTGGGGTTTAGATGATCTTTCAGGACAGTAACAATCTCATCGAACGTCTTATCCGCCGGTTCATCTGGCGATAACAGGTGTTTCAATTGCCCGTATGTCTTCGCACCCATTAAATTTAATAATGTTAGTGCTTTATCAGCCTCACGAATTTTATTGGCCTTACAATAATTTTTAACTCGTTCAACATATATGGCCCAATCTTCGATGTCACTATCAAAGTTGCTAATATTCCCGTGTTTAGGCATTGTAGTACTTTATCAGATTTGCAATTTCTCAGATTTTTTTTTTTTTTTTTTTTACTGCTATCCAAGATGGCGGCTTCCCGCTCTTGCCGTCGTCCTCCGCCCACAAAATGGCGGTTTTCCCACGCTTGGCGGTCTTCACCCGTCCCCCGACGCCGTCTCCCTTCAGCCCCGAGTGCGGCCCTTATCTCCGCCGTGATCGATGGCCCGCGCTTTTCACCGCGGCTCTCGCGCCTTCAGTGTCTGCCGACGCTGCGCCTTCCAGCCCGAGTGCGGCCCTTATCAGGGATTTCGATCGATCGCCCTTCTACCTCCGACTTCCCCCAGCCCTGTCTTTGCAGCCAACGCTGCTTGGCTTACCCACCACCGAGGTTGAAAAAGCTGCAGGATGTCTTCTGTCCTCCCGTTTTCAGTCGCTGATGGAGGCTTCAGGGTCCTAATGCCTGTCGCTTCCAGTGGGGTGGTGAGATTTGAAACCTCTCTTCAACGTCCTGTCTGTGGACGAAGCCGCCGTGGAATAACTGCCGCAGGGTAAGAACCTGACTCGTCGCCAGTGTTAAGTATGTGTATTGTATTGAACAATTAACACAAAGACTTAAACGTATAACTCAAACAGGTCTTTACTGGTTGGAGGTAGGGACTACACATAGGTCTTTACTTCATGCCCACAGGCGGGAACTGAGGGGGATCAGTACCCACAGTACTATTTATACCCCTATGGCCAGGAGTGGTACTGCGTATCACTACGCCCAACAAGTAGTGCAGTCCTGTCCATAGGTTCAAAGTAGCACACATATTACATACACAACAACTTCCATACCATAAAAGTTCCACAATGTTACATATATATTATATAAATTATAGCGAATTGCAGCCCAGTATACATTATAAAGAGTAGCAGATTTTGTATCTATTATGGAGCAGAGCAAGTCCTGTGGCCATTATAATTTAGTTGGATGGAATAGTCAATGCTGGGACCTACTTACATTTGTTCATTCTTCAGTTGTCCAGTGGTTCGCGCAGTTTGTCGAGCCAAACCAGAATGAAGCATTCCAACGTGTCCGTCGCGCTGAGCTACAGTTCGCTCTGCGATGAAAAAATGGATCAGATACTGCAGAAGACCAGCGAAGACGACTTTGATACTGACGTGGAGCTTGAAGGTGAGAAAGGGGCAATCACAAACAACTTGCTATTGACACAGAATACAGTGTTCCAAACTTACCCGGGGCCCCTGGATACGTAATAAGGGATGGGGTAGGGGGGACTTTTCAGCCCACCTCCGTTTACCTGTAGCCATTGGCAGACTTGCTAGTCCGTGCTCCCCAGGTGCAAACCCGTAGCCTGCCCCGATTGTGGGATTTGACCGAATTGAGCTTCAGTGCTGATGGCTCTGGGCCTCCAGCAAAGGAAAGAAAATTTGCATTTATATAGCACCTTTCACGACCTCAGAACATTCCAAAGCACTTCAAAGCCAATGAAGTACTCTTGAAGTGCAGACTCTTTTGTAATGTGGGGAAACGTGGCAGGCAATTTGCGCACAGCGAGGTCGCATGGGATCTTTTATTCCACCTGTGCGGGCACCTTAGTTTAATGTTTCATCGGAAAGACGGCACCTTCGATCGCGCAGCGCTCCCTCAGCACTGCACTGAAGTGTCAGCCTAGATTATGTTTTTCGGTAGAGGCGTTAAACCAAGGCCCCGTCTAACCACTCAGCTGAACATAAAAGATCCCGTGGCACTATTCCGAAGAAGAGCAGAGGAGTTCTACCCAGAGCACTGGCCAATAGTAATCCCTCAACTAACATCAGTAAAACAGATTTTCTGGTCATTATCTCATTGCTGCCTGTGAGATCTTGCTGTGCACAAATTTTTTTTATTCGTTCATGGGATGTGGCGTTGCTGGCAAGGCCAGCATTTATTGCCCATTCCTAGTTGCCCTTGAGAAGGTGGTGGTGAGCCGCCTCCTTGAACTGCTGCCGACGGTGTGGTGAAGGTACTCCCACAGTTCTGTTAGGGAGGAAGTTCCAGGATTTTGACCCAGTGACGATGAAGGAACGGCCGATATACTTCTAAGTCAGGATGGTGTTTGACTTGGAGGGGAACTTGGAGGTGGTGGTGTTCCCATGCGCCTGCTGCCCTTGTCCTTCTAGGTGGAAGAGGTCACGGGTTTGGGAGGTGCTGCTGAAGAAGCCTTGGCGAGTTGCTGCAGTGCATCTTGTAGATGATACAGACTGCAGCCACGGTACGCCGGTGGTGGGGGGAGTGAATGTTTAAGGTGATGCCAATCAAGCGGGCTGCTTTGTCTTGGATGGTGTCGAGCTTCTTGAGTGTTGTTGGAGCTGCACTCATCCAGGCAAGTGGAGAGTATTCCATCACACTCCTTACTAGTGCCTTGTAGATGGTGGACAGGCTTTGGGTGAGACACTCGATGCAGACTACACAGCCTCTGACCTGCTCTTGTTGCCACAGTATTTATGTGGCTGGTTCAGTTAAGTTTCTGGTCAATGGTGACCCCCAGCATATTGATGGTGGGGAATTCGGCGATGGTAATGCCGTTGAATGTCAAGGGGTGGTGGTTAGACTCTCGCTTGTTGGAGATGGTCATTGCCTGGCACTTGTGTGGCACGAATGTTACCTGCCACTTATCAGCCCAAGCCTGAACGTCGTCCAGGTCTTGCTGCATGTGGGCATGGACTGCTTCATTGTCTGAGGAGATGCGATTGGCACTGAACACTGTGCAGTCATCAGTGAACATCCCCACTTCTGACCTTATGATGGAGGGAAGGTCATTGATGAAGCAGCTGAAGATGAATCGGCCTAGGACACTGCCCTGAGGAACTCCTGCAGCGATGCCCTGGGGCTGTGATGATTGACCTCCAACCATCACAACAATCTTCCTTTGTGCTAGGTATGACTCCAGCCAGTGGAGAGTTTTCCCATTGACTTCAGTTTTACTAAGGCTCCTTGATGCCACACTTGGTCAAATGCTGCCTTGATGTCAAGGGCAGTCACTCTCACCCCACCTCAGGAATTCAGCTCCTTTGTCCATGTTTGGACCAAGGCTGTAATGAGGTCTGGAGCTGAGTGGTCCTGGCGGAACCCAAACTGGGCATCAGCGAGCAGGTTATTGGTGAGTAAGTGCCGCTTGATAACACTGTCGACGACACCTTCCATCACTTTGCTGATGATTGAGAGTAGACTGATGGGGCGGTAACTGGCCGGATTGGATTTGTCCTGCTTTTTGTGGACATGACATACCTGGGCAGTTTCCCACATTGTCGGATAGATGCCAGTGGATCAGCTTGGCTAGAGGCGTGGCTAGTTCTGGAGCACAAGTCTTCAGCACGATAACCGGGATGTTGTCAGGACCCATAGCCTTTGCTATATCCAGTGCGCTCAGCCGTTTCTTGATATCATGTGGAGTGAATCGAACTGGCTTAAGACTGGCTTCTGTGATGGTGGGGACCTCAGGAGGAGGCCGATATGGATCATCCACTCGGCACTTCTGGCTGAAGATGGTTGCAATTGCTTCAGCCTTGTCTTTTGCACTCACGTGCTGGGCTCCACCATCATTGAGGATGGGGATATTCATGGAGCCTCCTCCTCCCGTTAGTTGTTTAATGGTCCACCAACATTCACGACTGGATGTGACAGGACTGCAGAGCTTTGATCTGATCCATTGATTATGGTATCTCCTAGCCCTGTCTATAGCATGCTGCTTCCACTTTTTAGCATGCATGTAGTCCTGTGTTGCAGCTTCCCCAGGTTGGCACCACATTATTAGGTATGCCTGGTGCTGCTCCTGGCATGCTCTTCTACACTCCTTATTGAACCAGGGTTGGCTCCCTGGCTTGATGGTAATGGTAGAGTGAGGGATATGCCGGGCCATGAGGTTACAGATTGTGGTGGAATACAATTCTGCTGCTGTTGATGGTCCACAGTGCCTCATGGATGCCCAGTTTTGAGCTGCTAGATCTGTTCTGAATCTATCCCATTTAGCACGGTGGTAGTGCCACACAACACGATGGAGGGTGGTCTCAGTGTGAAGACGGAACTTCATCTCCACAATGACTGTGCTGATGTTCACTGCTACCAATACTGTCATGGACAGATGCACCTGCGACAGGTAGATTGGGTGAGGATGAGGTCAAGTGGGTTTTTCCCTCATGTTGGTTCTCTCACCACCTGTTGCAGGCCCAGACTGGCAGCTATGTCCTTCAGGACTCAGCCAGCTCCATCAGTAGTGGTGCTACCGAGCCACTCTTGGTGATGGAAATTGCATTACCCCACCCAGAGTACATTCTGTGCCCTTGCTACTCTCAGTGCTTCTTCCAAGTGGTGTTCAACCTGGAGGAGTACTGATTCATCAGCTGAGGGAGGGCAGTAGGTGGTAATCAGCAGGAGGTTTCCTTGCCCATGCTTGACCTGAAGCCATGAGACTTCATGGGGTCCGGAGTCATAGAGTCATAGGGCTAAATATTCGGTATCACCGCGCCAGGTCTTTAGTGCCCGAAATTTAGCGCTGGGCCGGATTCCCCTAGCGCCCGCCTGAAATTCAGTAGCGCCGCCCCAAGACGGAGGCGGGCGCTATTGGAGGGTTTGGCCGCCTCGTTTGGGGCGAAGAATGTCAGTTTCCGGCGCCCAGCTGCCGCTGCGGCAACCGATGCAGTGCGGCAGGCTTGGGTACTGCAGGCCTCCTCCTTCTCTTAAGGAGGAGCTGCCTGCAGCCGTGAGATCGCCGCTGGATTCCCCCGTCAAATGAGCCCGGCACCACGGAGAAGTGCCGGGCTCGCGTGAGTCACACACCAATGCCGCGGGGGGGCGGTGCAGGAGTCCGGGGAGGGAGGTGCGGCCAGGCGGCCGCCGGGAAAGCGGCCGGCCGCCCCTCCACCTTTATGCGGCGGCCTCTCGGAGATGTAAGGCACCGTTTTGCAAACGCTGTTTGCGGCCGCGACGGGCGAGGCAGCCACAACTGAATTTGGCCATCGGGACGGATTACCATTGGAACCGGGGCGCTGCGCACACCGATGACGTCATCGGTGCCGGCGCAGCGCTACCGGCTAACGCCGATGTTAGGGACCAACTCAATTTCGGGCGCTAAAAAACTTCCGGCGCAAACCACTTTATAGCCAATAAGTGGGCGCAAACGCGACTGAATTTCTAGGCCATAGAGCCATAGAGTAATACAGCACGGATAGAGGCCCTTCGGCCCATCGTGTCCGCGCCGGTCATCAAGCCCTGTCTAATCTAATCCCATATTCCAACATTTGGTCCGTAGCCTTGTATGCTATGGCATTTCAAGTGCTCATCCAAATGCTTCTTAAATGTTGTGAGGGTTTCTGCCTCCACAACCCTTTCAGGCAGTGAGTTCCAGACTCCAACCACCCTCTGGGTGAAAAAGTTCTTTCTCAAATCCCCTCTAAACCTCCCGCCCTTTACCTTGAATCTATGGCCCCTAGTTATTGACCCCTCTACTAAGGGAAAAAGCTCCTCAGCATCCATCCTATCTATGCCCCTCATAATTTTGTACACCTCAATCATGTCCCCCCTCAGCCTCCTCTGCTCCAAGGAAAACAAACCCAATCTGCCCAGTCTCTCCTCATAGCTGAAGCGCTCCAGCCCTGGTAACATCCTGGTGAACCTCCTCTGCACCCTCTCTAACGCGATCACATCCTTCCTGTAGTGTGGCGACCAGAACTGCACACAGTATTCCAGCTGTGACCTAACCAGTGTTTTATACAGCTCCATCATAACCTCCTTGCTCTTATATTCAATGCCTTGGCTAATGAAGGCAAGTATCCCATATGCCTTTTTTACCACCTTATCCACCTGTTCCGCCGCCTTCAGGGATCTGTGTACTTGCACACCCAGATCCCTCTGACCCTCCGTCTTGCCTAGGGTCTTTCCATTCATTGTGTATTCCCTTGCCTTGTTAGTCCCCCCAAAGTGCATCACCTCGCACTTTTCCGGGTTAAATTCCATTTGCCACTGTTCCGCCCATCTGACCAACCCATCTATATCGTCCTGCAGACTGAGGCTACCCTCCTCGCTATTTACCACCCTACCAATTTTTGTATCATCCGCGAACTTACTGATCATACCTTTTACATTCATATCCAAGTCATTATTGTAGACCACAAACAGCAAGGGACCCAGCACCGATCCCTGTGGTACCCCACTGGCCACAGGCTTCCAGTCACAAAAACAACATTCGACCATCACCCTCTGCCTTCTGCCACTAAGCCAGTTTTGTATCCAATGTGCCAAGGCACCCTGGATTCCATGGGCTCTTACCTTCTTGACCAGTCTCCTATGCGGGACTTTATCGAAGGCCTTACTGAAATCCATGTATACCACATCCACTGCGTTACCCTCATCCACACACCTAGTCACCCCCTCAAAAAATTCAATCAAATTAGTCAGACATGATCTTCCCTTGACAAAGCCATGTTGACTATCCCTGATTAATCCTTGCCTCTTCAAGTGGAGACAAATTTTGTCCCTCAGAATTTTTTCCAATAATTTTCCTACCACTGATGTTAGGCTCACTGGCCTGTAGTTCCCCGGTTTTTCCCTACTACCCTTCTTGAATAATGGTACCACATTAGCGGTTCTCCAGTCCTCAGTCAATGTTGAGGACTCCCAGGGCCACTCCTTCCCGACTGTATACCACTGTGCCGCCACCCCTGGTGGGTCTGTCCTGCCGGTGGGACATGACATACCCAGGGATGGTGAATTGGCTGCCACATTTCCTAGATTACAACAGTAACTACACTTCAAAAAGTTCTTCATTGATTGTAAAGTGCTTTGGGATATCCTGAGGTCGCCAAAGGCACCAAACTGAAGCCATTACACTCCTCAGTTTGTACTGAGTCAGTTGATCTTAGCAGGGGTGCAGTAGGGACACTATAATTGGTCTCAGTCTCCCTCGCTGAGGGAGAATGGGAAGGTGGGCGGGGGTGGGGAAATCAGCAAGAGTCTCTGGTCCTAATCTTCATTTCCTAATCCCTGTTGGAAAGTCATTGGTTGTGAATAAAGGGCGAGGACAGGATTGCCGTTGGATGTGATGCTCTCCATGGCCAAATAGCCTGCCATCACTCACCATCTAGGCTCGTTCGTGAAGAATGGGCAAGTTACTGGAGGGCAGCCAGTGCCTATGGGACATCATCACAGCAAGGAGTCAGAGGTAGGGAAAAACAGTGGAGAGAAAAATATATATTCAAAACATGAGAACATTAGAAATAAGAGGAGTCAGCTATTTGGCCCTTCGAGCCTGCTCCGCCATTCAGTAAGATCATGGCTGATCTTCTACCTCAACTCCACCTTCCCGAACTAGCCCCATATCCCTTGATTCCCTTAATATTCAAAAATCTATCGCTCTCTGTGTTGAATATACTCAACGATTGAGCCTCCACAGCCCTCTGGGGTAGAGAATTCCAAAGATTCACCACCCTCTGAGTGAAGAAATTTCTCCTCATCTCGGTCCTAAATGGCTGACCCCTTATTCTGAGACTGTGACCCCTGGTTCTAGACTCCCCAGCCAGGGGAAACATCCTCCCAGCATCTACCCTGTCAAGCCCTGTAAGAATTTTATAGTTTCAATGAGATCACCTCTCATTCTTCTAAACTCCAGAGAATATAGGCCTAGTTTACTCAATCTCTCCTCATAGGACAATCCCCCCATCGCAGGAACCAGACTGGTGAACCTTTGATATGGAAAACATATCAAAGGAACAAATTGCAGGGCTCTGGGGAAAGAACGGGGGAGTGGGACTAATTGGATAGTTCGTTGTGTATTTTAATAAACGGTAAATAGGGAGGTGGCAAAGACTTTAAACTAGTAAGACGGGGGGAGAGATCTACAAGAAATGAAACCAGCCTAAATATAAACAAAACAGCAAAGGAGAGAATGCGCCAGACTAAACTAAGGAGGACATAAATGGCCAGGGAATGAAGAGAGTTATGGAGCAGGAGTGTAAAAAGATGGTTAAAAATAAAGTGTGATGCACTGCTATTAAAAAATGAGTTAAGCTGTCTGTATAGCAATGCACACAGTGTTTGTAATAAAACAGGGGAGCTAGAGGCAATAATACATTGCGAGGAACCAGATAAAGTAAGGATTACTGAAACATGGCTATGGCAAAATCAGGACGGGGCATTAAACAGTGCAGGGTATAACATATTTAGTAAAGATAGAGAGGGGGAAAAGGGTAGGTGGAGCTGTACTTATTAGGGATAACATAATGACAGTAGAAAAAGTGACTCAGCCATCAGTAAGACAGAAATAGAATCCATGTGGATAGAGGTAAAAGATAATAAAGGATCAATCACACTAATAGAGGTAGTCTACAGACCACCTAAGGTGGAAGGAGGTGGAGGAAGAAATATGCAAACTAATTAGGGAAATGAGTAAAACACATTGACATGAATCAGTCATTCATGAAAGAAAGACTTATGAAATAATACTGAGCGGCCTGCGGGTGGCGCTGTCCAGGGAGAGTATAAATACTCGGGCACGGGCCCAGCTTGCGCAGGACATTCTTAACAGGAACTAGTGAAGGACACAACTAGACCTCCATGTTGTAAAACAGTTGATTAAAGCTTTGTTTAACGCTTAGACCAAGTGCCTCGTAGTTTTCTTACGTCACACATCAAAAAATAACCAGGGGGGATTTTAACAACCCTGAAATTAATTGGCCAGAAGAGGTAGTTAAAGGGGATAAGGGAATGGAGTTCCTACAATGTGTACAAGAATCCTTTCTAACCCAGTATGTAAGAATCCCAATAAGGAAGGATTTGCTACTGGATCTAGTAATGGGGAATGAACCAGTGTAGATAAGAGAAGTAAAAGTGGGAAACATCTAATATATTACGGTTTAGTATAATAATTGAGAAGGACTTAAGCATGGCAGGGTAATAGATTGGAGAAAAGCTGATTTTGATGGGTTGAGAATAGAACGTGGGAAAATAAAATGGACAACAATATTGGCAAACAATAATGTAGAACAGCTATGGGAAACATTTAAATCGGTGTTCAACAGAGTTCAGGAAAAATATATTCCGCTAAACAACAAGAACAAACTAAGCACTAATTAGACACTGTGGGTGAATAAAGACGTAAGGGATAATTGAGGGTATGAAAAGAGGCATACACGAAGTTCATGAACAGCAGGGGCGAGCATGAAAAGAGAGAATACGAAGAGATTAAGAGAGAAGTAAAAAAAAAACAATTTGGAAGGCAAAGAGGAATTATGACATTAAATGATTAAAGAACATAAAACAAAATAGTAAAATATTCTACAGGCACATAAATTTTAAAAAAAGGAAAGTCGGGATGGGAATAGGGCCAGTGAAGGACGGATAGGATAAAATCACAGGCAGCGACAGTGAAATGGCAGAAATATTAAATCATTATTTTGCTTCAGTATTTAACAGGGAGACAGATCAGGTGGACATGATATCGAAACATGAGATTAGAAACAATATAACCGCATTTAAAATAAAATAAGGAGAAGTATTAAATAAAGTAACCAAACTCAAAGAGGATAAAACCCCTGCTCTGGACAGATTACATCCGCACATTTTAAAATAATCTAGAGAAGAGATAACATAGAAACATAGAAAAATAGGAGCAGGAGTAGGCCATTCGGCTCTTTGAGCCTGCTCTGCCATTCAATATGATCATGGCTGATCCTGTATCTCAATACCATATTCCCGCTCTCTCCACATACCTCTTGATGACTTTTGTGTCTGGAAATCTATCTATCTCCTTCTGAAATATATTCAATGACTTGGCCTCCACAACCTTCTGTGGTAGAGAATTTCACAGATTCACCACCCTCTGAGTGAAGAAATTTCTCCTCATCTCAGTCCTAAATGTCCTACCTCGTATCCTGAGACTGTGACCCCTCATTCTAGACCCCCCAGCCAGGGGAAACATCCTCCCTGCACCCAGTCTGTCTAGCCCTGTCATAATTTTATACGTTTCCATGAGATCCCCTCTCATTCTTCTAAACTCTAGTGAATACAGGCCTAGTCGACCCAATCTCTCCTCATACGACAGTCCTGCCATCCCAGGAATCAGTCTGGTGAACCTTCGCTGCACTCCCTCTATGGCAAGTATATCCTTTCTTAGGTAAGGAGACCAAAACTGCACACAGTACTCCAGGTGTGGTCTCACCAAGGCCCTGTATAACTGTAGTAAGACATCCTTGCTCCTGTACTCAAATCCTCTTGCAATGAAGGCCAACATGCCATTTGACTTCCTAACTGCTTGCTGCACCTGCATGTTTGCTTTCAGTGACTGGTGTACCAGGACACCCAGGTCCCTTTGTACATCAACATTTCCCAATCTATCACCATTTAAATAATACTCTGCCTTTCTGTTTTTCCTACCGAAGTGGATAACTTCACATTTATCCACATTATACTGCATCTGCCATGTATTTGCCCACTCACTCAACTTGTCTAAATCGCCTTGAAGCCTCTTTGCATCCTCCTCACAACTCACAATCCCACCTAGTTTTGTGTCGTCAGTAAATTTGGAAATATTACATTTGGTTCCCTCATCCAAATCATTGATATATATTGTGAATAGCTGGGGCCCTGCGGTACCCCACTAGTCACCACCTGCCACCCCGAAAAAGACCCATTTATTCCTACTCTCTGTTTCCTGTCTGTTAATCAATTTTCAATCCATGCCAGTATATTACCCCCAATCCCAAGTGCTTTAATTTGCACACTAATCTCTTATGTGGGACTTTATCAAAGGCCTTCTAAAAATCCAAATACATCACATCCACTAGTTCTCCCTTACCTATTCTACCAGTTACATCCTCAAAAAACTCCAGTAGGTTTGTCAAACATGATTTCCCTTTCATAAATCCATGTTGACTTTGTCTAATCCCGTTGATATTTTCCAAGTGTCCTGTTATCACATCCTTTATAATAGTCTAGCATTTTCCCTACTACTGATGTTAGGCTAACCGGTCTGTAGCTCCCTGTTTTCTCTCTCCCTCCTTTTTTAAATAGCGGGGTTACATTTGCCACCCTCCAATCTGCAGGAACTGTTCCATAATCTATAGAATTTTGGAAGATGACAACCAATGCATCCACTATTTCCATGGCTACCTCTTTTAGTACTCTGGGATGCAGATTATCAGGCCCTGGGGATTTATCGGCTTTCAGTCCCGTTAATTTCGCCAGCACTATTTTTTTACTAATACTAATTTTCTTTAATTCCTCCTTCTCACTAGACCCTTGGTTCCCTAGCATTTCTGGGAAGTTATTTGTGTCCTCTTCCGTGAAAACAGAACCAAAGTATTTGCTCAACTGCTCAGCCATTTCCTTGTTCCCCATTATAAATCCTCCCATTTCTGACTGTAAGGGACCTACATTTGTCTTCACTAATCTTTTTCTTTTTACAAATTTGTAGAAGCTTTTATAATCCGCTTTTATGTTCTTTGCAAGTTTACTCTCATATTCTATTATTCCCCTCTTAATCAATCTCTTGGTCATTTTTTGCTGAACTCTAAACTGTTCCCAATCCTCAGGCTTGCTACTTTTTCTGGCAACTTTATATGTCTCCTCTTTGGATCTAATACTATCCTTAATTTCTTTTGTTAGCCGTGGTTGGGCCACTTTTCCTTTTGTGTTTTTGCACCAGAAAGGAATTTATAACTGTTGCAATTCATGCATTCGTTCCTTAAATGTTAGCCATTGCCTATCCACCATCATGCCCTTTAATGAAGCTCCCCAATCTATCATAGCCAACTCACTCCTCATACCTTCGTAGTTTCCTTTGTTTAGATTTAGGACCGTAGTTTCAGATTGGACTTCTTCACTTTCCATCTTAATGAAGAATCCTATCATGTTATGGTCACTCTTCCCTAAAGGACCCCACACAATAAGATTATTAATTAACCCCTTCTCATTGCACAATACCCAATCTAGGATAGCCTGTTCCCTAGTTGGCTCCTCAATGTACTGGTCTAAAAAAGCATCTCGTACACACTCCACGAATTCAACCTCCACAGTATTATTGCTAATTTGGTTTGGCCAGTCTAAATGTAGATTAAAGTCACCCATGATTACTGTAGTACCCTTGTTACATGCATCTCTAATTTCCTGTTTGACACCGTCCCCTACATTACCACTACTGTTTGGAGGCCTATAGACAACTCCCACCAATGTTTTCTGCCCCTTGGTGCTTCTTAGCTCCACCCAGACTGATTCTGCATCTTTATTTTCTGAGCCAATATCCTTTCTCACTATTGCTCTGATTTCATCCTTTACTAACAAAGCCACCCCAGCTCCTTTTCCTTTTCGCCTGTCCTTCCTAAATATCGAATATCCTTGGATATTCAGCTCCCAGCCTTGGTCACCCTGCAGCCATGTCTCTGTAATCGCAATTATATTGTACCTGTTTCCATCTATTTGCGCTGTTAATTCATCTACCTTATTATGAATGCGTCGCACATTCAGATACAGTGCCTTTAGATTTGCCTTTTTAACATTTTTAGACATCTTAACATTTTTTGTACTATGGCCCTATCTTTCTTACCCGGACCCTATTTGTTAGTGCACTCCTTTGTTTGTACGCTCTGTCCCTTCCTGACACAATCTGGTTATCCTTACCCCAATCACTTTCCTGCACTGCTTCCTTGTCTTTTCTCTTTAGCATTCTAGATTTCTCTCCACCGGGACCCTCCCCCCACCTTATTTAGTTTAAAGCCCTATCTACCTCCCTAGTTATTTGATTCGCTAGAACTCTGGTCCCAGCATGATTCAGGTGTAGTCCGTCCCAATGGAACAGCTCACTCTTTCTCCAGTAGTGGTGCTAATGCCCCACGAATCGAAACCCACTTCTCCCACACCAATCTTTGAGCCACACATTCATCTCCCTGATCCTATTGACCCTATGCCAATTTGCTCGTGGCTCCGGTAATAATCCTTAGATTATGACCTTTGTGGTTCTGCTTTTTAATTTAGTCCCTAGCTGCTCAAACTCTCTCAGCAGAACCTCTTTCTTTGTCCTATCTATGTTGTTGGTACCTGCATGGACCACGACAACTGGATCCTCCCCCTCCCACTCCAAGTTCTTCTCTAGCCTGGAGGAGATGTCCTTTACCCTGGCACCGGGTAGGCAACATAGCCTTTGGGACTCATGCTTCTGGCTGCAGATAACAGTGTCTATCCCCCTAACTATACTGTCGCCTACTACAACCACCTTCCTTTTTACTCCCCCCACTTGAATGGCTTCCTGTACCATGGTGCCGTGGTCAGTTTGCTCATCCTCCCCGCAGTCCCCGCACTGGTCCACAACCTTGAATCTATTGGACAAGTGCAGGGACTGAGGCTCCTTCAATACTACCTCCTGGATCCCCGTACCTGCCTCACTCGCAGTTACACCCTCCTGTCCCTGACCACGTGTCAATTCTAAAGTATTTAATCTAAAGGCTATGGCTGCCTCCTGGAGCAAAAGGTCCAGCTAACTTTCTCCCTCCCTGATGTCTCGCAATGTCTGCAGCTCAGGCTCCAGCTCCTCAACTCGGAGCCGAAGTTCCTCGAGCCGCAGACACTTACCGCAGATGTAGTTGCCCTGGACAAAAATGCCCACAAGCTCCCATATATTGCAGCAGGAACACATCTCCTGTTTCCCATTATTTTATTTATTTATTTAATTAGTTTAGTGTTAATCAAATTATTTACCTCGTTCAGTTTATTAAATTAATTAAATTAAGTTTAGTTTTTAAAATTTAGTTATATGTTATATGTTAACTTAAAACTTAGCCCACAGTCACTACCAATCACTTACCTGTCTTGCCTGTGACATCACACTGCCATTTTCTCTTGTTGATGCAGGTCTGCTGCTGCTTTTATCCCCGCTCTTGGGCCTCGGTCTGCTCCCACTCTGGTCCGTCGCCGCTCTGCGGGAGAAGTTAGGAAAAGCAAGCACCTCCTTCCCCCACTTCACCGAACTCCCACACTTACCAAACTCCCAGTTGTTCATTCTAGCAGAAACACTATTACACATATTTAATAATTCATTAGAAAAAGGTGCAGTGCCATACAACTGGTGGATAGCTAACATTATACCTATATTTAAGAAGGGAGGTAGAACATGTTCAGTGAACAATAGACCAGTCAGCTTAACATCAGTGGTAGGAAAGATAATGGAATCCCAACTAAAGGAGGACATTGAAAAACATCTAGAAACAAAGCATATAATAATGAATAGTCAGCATGGATTTCAAAATGGAAAGTCTTATTTGACCATCCTCATTGAATTTTTGAAGAAGTAACAAAGAGAGTAGACAACGGTAATGTAGTAGATGTAATATATCTAGATTTACAAAAGGCCTTCGATAAGGTACCACATAATAGATTAATGAATAAGGTCAGAGCATATGGAGTCAGGGGACAAGTAGCAGAATAGATAGCTAGCTGGCTGCAAGACAGAAAGCAGAGAGTAGGGGTAAAGGGTAGCTATTCAGAGTGGCAGAAGGTGGGAAGTGGGGTCCCACAAGGACCAGTGCTGGTACCACTGTTGTTCACAATTTATATTAATGATTTAGACTTTAGAAGCAAAAAACAATTTCTAAATTTGTGGATGACACCAAATTGAGGGGATAGTCAATACTGAGGAGGACTGCAACAAATTACAAGAAGACATTAATGAACTTGCAGAATGGGCATATGATTGGCAAATGAATTTCAACATAGATAAGTGTGGGGTATTACATTTTGGTAAGAAAAATAAGGAGATCACATATTACTTGGAAAATAGGAACCTAAATGGGGTAGAGGGCAAAGGGGTCTGGGAGTACAAATACACAAATCACTAAAGATAGCAGCACAGGTTAATAAGGCCATAAAAAGCAAACCAAGCACTGGGGTTTATTTCTAGAGGGATGGAATTGAAAAGTAGTGAAGTTATGCTAAACTTATATCGAACCTTGGTTAGACCACACTTGGAGTACTGCGTACAGTTCTGGTCACCATATAATAAAAAGGATATAGAGGCACTGGAGAGGGTGCAAAAAAGATTTACAAGGATGATACCAGAAATGCGAGGTGAAACCTATCAGTAAAGGATGAACAGGCTGGGTCTCTTTTCTCTTGAAAAGGGAAGGCTGAGGGGTGACCTAATAGGTCTTTAAAATTATGAAAGCTTTTGATAGAGTGGATACAGAGAGAATGTTTCCACTTGTGGGGAAGAGCAAAACTAGAGGCCATCAATAGAAGATAGTCACCAAGACATCCAACAGGGAATTCAGAAGAAACTTCTTTACCCATAGAGCGGTGAGAATGTGGAACTCGCTACCACAGGGAGTGGTTGAAGCGAATAGTATAGATGCATTTAAGGAGAGGCTAGACAAGCATATGAGGGAGAAGGGAATAGAGGGTTATGCTGATAGAGTTAGATGAGGAAAGACGGGAGGAGGCTCGAGTGGAGCATAAACACCGGCATGGACTGGTTGGGCCGAATGGCCTGTTTCTGTGCCGTATATTCTATGTGATTCTATGTAATTATTTTTATCCTGAATTGTTTAAAAGTTATTTTAACCCCCCTGCTGCCCTCCCCCCCCCACTCCCTCCCCGCTTTAAAAAGTGAAAGCCAGTGGAGAAACTATGACTGAGGAGCAGGTCTATCGCTTGGCATGTGAGGATGTTGGAGTCAGCCCGATATCTTACTACATTCGGCACCACCGTGACACTCACCTTAACCTGAGCTACCGCTGCATTTCACCCAAAGCTCTGAAGGCCCTGTCGATCGCACTTGTGGTAAGTGTCTGGTATCCCAGGAGAGGGTTTGGGACAGCCAATGTGTGTCTGAATCCGGCTTCTAACCATTCAGGTTCAAACTGCACCCGGAAAGCCTAGGAATAACAACAGAAAATGCTGGAAAAACTCAGCAGGCCAGGCAACATCCGTGGAGAGAAATTAGAGTCGACGTTTCGGGTGAACCCTTTTTTAAAATTCACCCGAAACGTCGACTGTAATTCCTCTCCACGGGTGTTGCCTGGCTTGCTGAGTTTTTCCAGCATTTTCTGTTGTTATTTCGGATTTCGAGCATCTGCAGTATTTTGCTATCGTGGAAAGTCTAGGTTTGGGTGTCTGAAATGACAAGTGCCCCCATCCCCCAGCACTGGTATCTCATACCTTTGGCGAGCACAAGCATTCACAGAAAGAAACTTAAATTTTTTTTTTACAGAAACCTAACGGAATAAAAATCAAAGAAAATGAGAGAGTTAAGACAGATTCCTGAATGCAGAGAATCACAACAGTCAGAGAGAAGAAAAGAGACAGAGTGAAAGAGAGACAGAGGGAGTGAAAACAGAGTGTGAAATTGGCGTTGAATGTTAGGGCAAAGCGGACGGTAACGTATCGGCAACCTGTTTTAAAGCCTGCCGGATTTTCTTTCCCATTGGACAGGCGGGCTGTAAAAACGAGCTGTCGATTCGCTTCTGCCTGTTGTGCGCTACCACCCGAGTCCAATTTCACCCACAGAGAGCCTGAACACAGTGCGAGCCCAAATGTAGTGTGATAACCTATAGCGAGAGAGAGAGGACGAAGCCTTGGTTTATATGGGTGGGGGGTGGGGCGGGGAGTGGAGCGGCGTGCCGGGAGAGTGTGGGGGAGAACGGTAGCGGGTGGTGAACCCGGACAGGTCGGGGACGTGGGGGGGGGTCCTGTCGATCTGAACAGCAGGACCTCATTTAAACTAACACTTCCCAGATTCAACACCTTCCCGGTGGGCGGGAGCGTGAATTCAGCCGCGGCCGGGGGACCCGTGGGAACAGTCTCTGGCAGTCAGTGGGTGGAGGAGTTCCAGGGTAATCACGGTGGGGTCGGGGAGGACTGCGGCCTCGGTCTCTGGTATCCTTTTTAACCCCACCGACATCCCCCCTCCCCTTGACGGGCAAGGAAGACCGTAACAAGCGAGACTCGAGTGTTTGATCACAGTGAGAGAGCTGGAGACTGAAGACAGAGACTCTGAACAAAGAGAGACAGAGAGAGAGTGAGAATGAGGGAGATAGTGAACACAGTCCTTGTTGTTCTGCAGACTAATACGGCAGTGACTATATTGGAGCTGGAAGATGATGGGATTGATGCAGAGGGAATGCAATACCTGATGGAAATGTTAGCCGAGAATTGCTTCATCCAAACTCTGGTAAGACCATCTGATTTTTTTAGAAGTGATTGTAGGTGACTCGTTGTTGGTCACATAGCTCTTATGTGTTTAAATGAGTTTGGCAATGTGTATATTGTATATTCTTTCATAGGAACAGGAGGAGGCCATTCATCCCCTTGAGCCTGTCCAGTTAGATCATGGCTGACAGTTACAGGAATCTTTAGGTGGGGTGCAGTGAGGGGTAAGGAGAACGTTGAGCTGTGGAGTGAGCAATGTTGCAGGAATCTTGCCCGTTTTGGTCGGACATATTCCTGGAGGTCTCAACACCCGACCTCCATCCAGCACGCCCATACACGCGCCTTCCCACGGCCATTTGGGAAGCGAATAGACTCTCTCTCAACGCTCCCGCCAAGCTGCGCAGCCGCGCTGCTCTCTGGAGGTCCCGCGCCAGCTCACCATCCCCGATGGTTTTCTTTTCCTCCCGGGTGTTGCTCGCGGCGACAGCATCCTGGAGATTTAAGGGGAATAATTCGGTATTGCCCATTTTGGGGTGATATTATCGGCTGGGTGCAAAGTTTAGCGCCCGGCGCTAATTATTGCCTCCGACTGCAAAATTCGCCTCTATCGGCCCTGGAGGTGATTTGAGCGCTAAATCAGACGCTACACACCTCTCTTAAGGCGCAAACGTCGGGGAGCGAGGCGCTACCTCAGAGCGCTACCGAAGCTCAGGCGATGCCAGTTACCATGGAAGCCAGACAGACTGGTGCCGTCCAGTTCTTAAAGGGGAGGGGCCATCTTGCTGGCTAGCCACACCCTGCTCATTGCAGCCTTGAATCTCGGCCTGGAGAGACCTCAAAAGCAATTGTGTGGAAGCACTAATGGATAGGCCCAGGGAAAGAGCTCGGCACTTAGGAACCTCAAAAGTGGTGCTGAGGGCCAAAACTCCTGAGGACAGCATTAAAAACAAAAATGTTGCCGACAAGAAAAGGCAGGAAGTGCCCACATTTAAATAGCGCTCCCCCAGCCCCTTCCCAACTTGAAAGCGTTCCCCTCTACCTGTCGTTCCTAGCAGCAGGCACTAAGACATGGGGCGCAACTCAATATCTGGTCTGGGCGCTACCGGGGCGTTGCACGCTTGACTGACGTCACGATCTGCGGGCGCAGGAGATCGTGGCGGTAGTGTTTAGCGCCGCCGCATAAAACGACTGGTCAAAATTCTAAATTTGCTTGGGGACCATATGCCGAGAATCTGTAAAAATAACACCGTCAATGCTCACACGCCTTTCACGCTTTCCGTTTAATGTGTTTTTAGTATTCTACTATACCCTCAAGTTAAGCTTTGGCAAGCTCGTGTCCTGCTGTGCTTTCAGTATAATTACATGGCATTGGCCTATATTCAGGCTGTGTTGTGTTGACAGCTTTTCTCGATGTCGCTGAGCCAGCTTTTGCTAGTTTTCTAGGTGGTTTTAAGTGCCTTTCAGTAGGTGTGTGCGCATCTGTGTGTGTGTGTGTGTGTGTATGTGTGTGTGTGTGTGTGTGTGTGTGTGTCTGTGTGCATGTGTGTGTGTGTGTGTGTGTGCGCGCGCCTGTGTGTGTGTGTTGTGTGTGCGCGTCTATGTGTGTGTGCGCGTCTGTGTGTGTGTGTGTGTGTGTGTGTGTGTGTGTGCGCGTCTGTGTGTGTGTGTTGTGTGTGCGCGTCTATGTGTGTGTGCGCGTCTGTGTGTGTGTGTTGTGTGTGTGCGTGTTGTGTGTGTGTGTGCGTGTTGTGTGTGTGTGTGTGCGTGTTGTGTGTGTGCCTGTGTGCGTGTTGTGTGTGTGTGTGTTGTGTGTGTGTGTGTTGTGCGTGTGTGTGTGCGTCTATGTGTGTATGCACGTCTGTGTGTGCATGTGTTGTGCGTGTGTGTGCGCGTCTATGTGTGTATGCACGTCTGTGTGTGTGTGTGTTGTGTGTGTGTGCCTGTGTGTGTGTGTGTGTGTGTGTGCATGTTGTGTGTGTCTGTGTGTGTGCGTGCCTGTGTGTGCCTATGAGTGTGCGCATGCGTGTGTGTGTGATGTGTGTGTGTGTGTGATGTGTGTATGTGTGTGTGTGTGTGTGTGATTTGTGTGATATATGTGTGTGTGTGAGTGTGTGTGATGTGTGTTGTGTGATGTGTGCATGTGTGCGTGTGTGTGTGTGTGTGTGTGTGTGTGTGTGTTTGTTTGGGGCCTGTGTGGACTCACTGCCTGGGGGTCGATTTAGACTTTGTACAATAGTGTAAAATGGGTGATAGTGAACCAGCAGCCCATTTTACGTTTATCCTGAATTTTATTTCTATTGACTTCAATGGGAGAGATGCAAAATGGGCTGCCGATTCACTATCACCCGTTTTACATTATCGCACAAAGTCAAAATTACTCCTCTTGAATTTTGGTTTTTATTGCTCCAAACCTCTCACACTGTGCTATATTAACTCCTGGCATTTCAGAATTTGTCCAACAATGAGTTACGAACATGGGGAGTGGAAGTGTTGTGTAGAATGCTTCCGCTGAACATCTCCCTCAAGTGCATCAAACTCGCAGGTAAGCACTGTGCTTATATGAAGATGTGAACCTTCCTTTTCTACAATACATTTCACTGATGGCTGCTCCCAGAACATGACTGATCCAGTATTGTTATGGAGATTGGCGAAGCTGAAAATTACTCCGATCACTCTCCTGAGTCACATTAACCATTTCATGTTGTGCTTAACATAAGAAAACTACTAGGCACTTGGTCTAAGCATTAAACAAAGCTTTAATCAACTGTTTTACAACATGGAGGTCTATTTGTGTCACAGAATCACAGAATCACAGAAACCCCACAGTGCAGATAGAGGCCATTTCGGCCCATCGAGCCTGCACCGACACATATCCCACCCGATCCTCGTAACCCCTACACCAACACATATCCCACCCTATCCCCGTAACCCCACGTATTTAATCCCCCTGACACTAAGGGTCAATTTATCATAGCCAATCAACCTAACCCGCACATCTTTGGACTGTGGGAGGAAACCGGAGCACCCGGAGGAAACCCACGCAAACACGGGGAGAATGTGCAAACTCCACACAGACAGTCGCCCGAGGCCGGATTCGAACCTGGGTCCCTGGCGCTGTGAGGCAACAGTGCTAACCACTATGCCACCGTGTCCTTCACTAGTTCCTGTTAAAGAATGTCCTGAGCAAGCTGGGCCCATGCCCGAGTATTTATACTCTCCCTGGACAGCGCCACCAGCAGGCCGCCCAGTATTATTTCATAAGTCATTTCCACATGAATGACTGATTCATGTCAGTGCTGTTGTCAAGTAACTGAGCATGTCTGAGACCCGTTCGTTAGCGCAAATTCGCCATGCATGCTAATTACCTCACATTTGCACACAGACACCGGTATCCCAATATCATGCCACATGTGATGTCTGATACAAGCCATCCTTGGGCTATCAGGTGATATATAAACCTGATGGGGGTATCTGGAGATCTTTGCTCATCTCCCCCTGAATGGTCCCGCTATCTCAGGTAGTGGCAGGCTAGAATGTTAGAATGTTTTAAGATGATTTAAAAAGTCTGTCTATCCCAGCATTCCTTTCTTTTTGCATTTTTAGTGGTAGAGCAAATGTGAGAGAAAGGGAATTTAATCTTGTCTCGATATATGAACAACAGGTCTAGGAAACGGGATAATCATTTGGCCTAAGCACTTACTGTACTATAAACAAAGCTTGTAGCATAGAGGCAAAGGCTGAAGAGATTGTAAGTTGGGTAAACACCTAAATATGAGGCCTCAGCTAAATGTGCAAACTACGTATTATGTAAGCACAGGCCAAGGTTGTACTACAGTATAAGAATAGAACCAGGTCCCCTTTAACTTCAAGGCGTTCTCGAGGACCAGGAGCAATGCAGCCGCATGGAGGGACTGGAGGGCGGGAGCTGGTCACTCCAGGACTTGTGTTGTTCTCTGGCATCAGAAAGCATTCTCCGAGGCAGTCGGAGTCTGGGAGCCAGGTTGTATTATTTACATGTCATTAATATAAATGGGAGACCAAACCAGTCACTGTAATCAAGCTTATTATTATAAAAACCACTCGTGCATGAATCAGAAGTGGAGTTATTGTCGCCGGACTAACAACCCTTTGTTGCGTCGGTAACCAGTAAGAAATCCATTAACATTAACTGTGACATGAATCAGTCATTCATGAAAGAAAGACTTATGAAACAATACTGAGCAGCCTGCGGGTGGCGCTGTCCAGGGAGAGTATAAATACTCGGGCACAGGCCCAGCTTGCGCAGGACATTCTTAACAGGAACTAGTGAAGGACACAACTAGACCTCCATGTTGTAAAACAGTTGATTAAAGCTTTGTTTAACGCTTAGACCAAGTGCCTAGTAGTTTTCTTACGTCAAACTGTGCTATTTATTTTGGTTTTTTTTAGTGAGGCATGTTAGTGCTGGGGAATGCAAAGTTCATTTTGTGCCAAGCATTCCCAGATCAAGCACAACACATGTTAAGTGCAGCATATACCCCGCCTCCTGGACTCTATTCCTAGAATGGCCTTGAGTTACTGCAGCCCCAGTGACTCGGGTTGACAACTCTGGTTCAACTTATTCCTGGAGCTTTCATCACATGACCTCCCGCCTCCAACTGCCCCGCCCCCACACTCCCGCCATTGGTCGCCCATCCTCGCGGAGTCCCCGCCTTCCCGCAGCATGAGATGGTCAATGTGGCTCAGGAGAGTGAGACAACCTTTCAAAGCACCAAGGCGCTGACACATGCTCCATAGAGAAACTCTCTAATTAATGAAACAATCAGGACAGAGTTAAACACACTGGTACTTGTCAGAGGGATTGATGTTGAAGTTGAAATGGAGAGGGATGTAGAATTTGGATTGGGACACTTGAGAGCTAGAGAGAAACAATACTTAGCTAACAGACTTTTCATTACCTGAGTGGATGATTCTTGACTGTCAAAGTCAAACAGCCTTTTCACTCATCTCCAATATCTTTACAGCTAATAAGCAAAAGTGTTCAAAGAAAATAACATAGAAACTCACAATTTTCTTTTCGCGTCCCCAATGATTTCTTTCTCTTGGGTTGCTCGCAGAATGTCCTGGAGATTGTGCTTTCATTCCTGGAGGCTCCTGGATAATCCCATAGGCTTTGCAATCCTACCAGTGACACACTCCCAGCGCAAGTCATCTAGGAGCGCAGTGCAGTGGAAGGCCAGGGAATTGGGTCAGGACCGGGTTCCAGCTTTCGCTGGCAGTTTCCGAGGGGGCCTGTTTTGGGCGCATCCACACCAAACATGGCCCTTGGCGTCAGAACACGTGTGCGTTGGGGCAAGGGCCACAAGAGGGAAACTCCCCAGTCCAGGAATTTCCTGGCCACCTGCCCTTGTGTTACACCAAGCGACCAGTACACCGAGCTCGACCGGGCATGCCAGACCTCGGCCAAGAGGATGTGGGGCCCCCGCCTGGGAGCCCCGGGTCCCGTTGTAAAGGGAGACCATGAGCCTGTTTAATTACACTGCCGGCGCCAACGGGGCGTGCAGCTCAGCGAGCAGCTCAGTGAGCAGCTGGCCTGGGCCACATTTCCTGCTCTTCCTCTTTTAGGAGGTGTCTAAGATGCACCCATGGTTATCGCAGACGCTCACCTGCATTATTGAAATGAGGGAATCACACAGCGCAGAAGGAGGCCATTCGGCCCCTCGCGCCTGTGCCGGCTCTTTGAAAGAGCCCTCCAATCAGTCCCACTCCCCCCTGCTCTTTCCCCAAAGCCCTGCACATCTTACAGGAGGAAAGTCCCTCTGAACCCGGACACTTCAGCAGGTGGGGTCCCTGGTATATAGGGCAGCAGGGCGGTCCTGCTGAATTTCGGCCAGTGTGTCTCTACATATACTCAGAAGGCTGCCTCCTACTGTCCCAGTTTGATGTTTCTATTGCCGATCTTCATGAGTGAGGCTGGCAATTTGTGCTGAACTGTGAGGAATTAGAAGTGGAGTATTTTCAGGAGCAGGAAAATAATTAAAATTATGAGGGGCCTAGATAGAGTGGATAGGAAGGACCTATTTCCCTTAGCAGAGCGGTCAATAACCAGGGGACATAGCTTTAAAGTAATTAGTAGGAGGGTTAGAGGGGAGTTGAGGAGAACTTTTTCACCCAGAGGGTGGTGGGGGTCTGGAACTCACTACCTGAAAGGGTGGTAGAGGCAGAAACCCCTCATCACATTTAAAAAGTACTTGGATATGCACTTGAAGTGCCGCAACTTACAAGAGCTGGAAAGTGGGATTAGGCTGGATAGCTCTTTTTCGGCCTCCTTCTGTGCCATAAATTTCTATGATTCTATGACATGGCCATTAGTTCCATAGATCAACCCCACCGACCTGCCTTTCCACCACAACCCTCTCCACAAACACCTATGATTGTCTAACAACAAGTGACTAGACTCCAGTAACCTAGTGACTAATTCCACAACTCCATCACCCTTTGGACGATAAGGTTCTGCCCAACTTTCAGTTCTGTTCTGTTGGTCCACACACACACACACACACACGCACACTTGGAACTGCACTGAGACTGCCCAAGCTCATTACAGCCAGCAGACAGAGTAGACTTTCAGCCCATCAGTCTGGGCTAGGTCTGAACACAAGTCCCAAAGGTGAAAGGTCAAGTGTCGAATCCAGTTCCCTGGCCCACACATTATTCCCTGGCCCACAGGCAGCGACAACAGAATCTATAACCCGCAGCACTGTGCACTACCAAGTACTCACAGGATGATACCCAAAGGGTAATTCAAAGCAACATTACTCCCTCAATGCTTTTTCTCTCCTTCCTGCAGGAAACAAACTGATAAACAATGATGCTGCATTTTTTGCCGATGCTTTATCCGTAAGTAAAGAGGAAGACTTTCGGTGAAATATTCCACAGTCTATTTCCAGCTGAGTTATTTTTGGTTGCATGTTTCTCTATTAGACAGCCTAGTTGGACCAACTGTTGGAGTGTTTCATTCTATATGATTTTTTTTGTTTTAGGTATTTATATTATATTCCCCCCCCCTTTTCTCTTTATTGGTGTTCCCCAGATGCAATGTACCTTCAGCAACCAGGATGGCAGCCAGATAATTGTTTCCTGGGCTGATCCCATCAAAGATAGAGCTTGGATAGATATTTGTTTTGGGATGGGATTTGAAGGTTCCAGGGATATTACAGACATGGTCAAATACTCCATGGAACATGATGGTTCCAGGGATATTACAGACATGGTCAAATACTCCACGGAACATGATGGTTCTTGAGATGCTGGGACATTTGCAGTTATCGTGAGTGGGCGTAAAGATTCCTTCTGGAGGCGGGGTAAACTTGTCAGCCGCTGTGCTTGGGAAATGAAATGGGTTGGGTAGAGTTCATGGTGTACAGCAAGGTGCACATGGTCAATGCCTGATGGGTCAAGTGGCCTTTATAGTAATTGGCTGGATTAGATTTGTTCTATTTTTTTGTAGGTAGGACGTACCTGGGCAATTTTACACATTGTCAGGCAGATGCCAGTGTCATAGCTGCACTGGCACATCTTGGCCAGGGTGGTGGGGGGGTGGAAGGTTGTCAACTGTTTCTGGGAGACAGATTTTCAGCATTATAGCCGGGGCCTTGTCAGGGCCCATATCCCGTGTTGCGTTCAGTGGGCTCGACCGCTTCTTAATGTGACTTGGAGTAAACCAAATGGGCTGGGCACTGGCATCTACAATGGTGGAGACCTCGAGAAGAGTTCTTAGTTAGGTCACGAGCTGGCAGATCCAAGGTTCCTCAAACTCTTGTTACTGAGTTGCTGTTGCATCGCAGTTACTAAGCTAGGAGGGAACATAATAAGTGTACGTTTTGTTAATTTGATGGCAGATTCAAAACCTTATCTTTAGTTATTTTGCTCCAATTTGCACCTATAGTCTAATTTCAGAATTTCAGAGTTGGATCTCAGTTACAATGCGTTTGGAGACAAAGGGGCAGAGTTCCTGGGACATATGATAGGTGAGCATTAACTCCACAGATACCGTTTGATCATTCATTTAGTTTTGTTCTTTTGTGCAATACAGATTTCTTCCTGTAGGTAGGAGGGTGAGAGTTGAACGCACTTGTTTCTCTGATCAACAATGTGCTCAGCAGGCTAAGGAATGATCCTTTCTTTCCCCACTCCTCTCCACATTCAGCACCAGAGACACCAGCAATCACCCTCCGACAGATATCCTGTCCAATAGGCCACTCTTCACGTCTGAGCCGAGACAGTGAGGAGGCTGTTTCAACAGGAAAGGCATCATAGCTTAGCACAATCCTGTCCTCACTGGACTTTAGAAGAATGAGAGGTGATCTCCTTGAAACATATCAAATGGATAAGGGGTCGGCCATTTAGGACTGAGATGATCTTATTGAATGGCGGAGCAGGCTCGAAGGGCTGTATGGCCTACCCCTGCTCCTAATTCTTATGTTCTTTAATTCTCACCCACACATGTGCATTTTCCTACAAGAGTCCCTGAGTACTGGTCGTGAAAGCAAACGCTCCTTCCCGTGACAGTCGCGCAGGTGCCAATTGTAAAATCCAGGCTGTAGGAATTAACGAATTCCTACGAATAACTGAGATCGACACCAGAGAACGATTAAACAGGTCTTTACTCAACGGAGATGCCACGAGGACTAACTGGGCAGTCCCGTGGTTTGCGACGTGACGTCATCGCGTTTGCCCGCGTTTTCCTGCGATCTTAAAGGGGCCACACCCCGTACATGCAAACTCTATATACAAAACACAGTAATGCCTAACACAATGGTACAGGTTTAGGCTGGTGTTAGAACCTCGTTAAAGAGAATTATATACAGTTAGCCAAAGTCATTTGGTGGTTCTGCCACAAGGCTTAGATTACCTAACCAAGAGATCAAGAATTGAACTTGCAAAGCTCTGAAGGGTTCAATCCTGCACCTCAGAGTGCATTTATCTACTAAGCCATCGTGGAGGCCCAGGAGACATGCTTACAACCAGTGTCGCCTCCTTTCTCCCTCTCCGAGGAGCTCACCACAGTTATCATTATGAAGTACGGCATTCCCACAGAATAACCATTCACAAATGGTAGCGCTCAGGCAGATACAAGTGACAGATTTAATTTTGCTACTTTCTCCTTTGCTTGAGGGGGGGCGTGTGTACAGCGTGACTCCAGTTATAAGAACATAAGAACATAAGAAGTAGGAGCAGGAGTAGGCCATACGGCCCCTCGGGCCTGCTCCGCCATTCAATAGGATCATGGCTGATCCGAATCTAGACTCACGTCCACTTCCCTGCCCTCTCCCCGTAACCCCTAATTCCCTTATCTGCTAGGAAACTGTCTATCTCCATTTTAAATTTATTTAATGTTGCAGCTTCCACAGCTCTCTGGGGTAGCAAATTCCATAGATTTACTACCCTCTGAGTGAAGAAGTTTCTCCTCATCTCAGTTTTGAAAGGGCAGCCCCTTATTCTTAGATTATGCCCCCTAGTTCTAGTCTCACCCATCAGTGGAAACATCCTCACCGCATCCACCCGATCAAGCCCCCTCACAATCTTATATGTTTCGATAAGATCGCCTCTCATTCTTCTGAACTCCAATGAGTAGAGTCCCAACCTACTCAACCTTTCCTCATACGTCAACCCCCTCATCTCCGGAATCAACTGAGTGAACCTTCTCTGAACCGCCTCGAGAGCAAGTATATCTTTTCTTAAATATGGAAACCAAAACTGCACGCAGTATTCCAGGTGTGGCCTCACCAATACCCTGTATAACTGCAGAAAGACTTCCCTGTTTTTATACTCCATCCCCCTCGCAATAAAAGCCA
The DNA here is from genome assembly GCF_052327205.1 of Somniosus microcephalus. Classification (NCBI taxonomy): domain Eukaryota; kingdom Metazoa; phylum Chordata; class Chondrichthyes; order Squaliformes; family Somniosidae; genus Somniosus; species Somniosus microcephalus. Next base: position 15,229,238 of record NC_140998.1, read on the forward strand.
AGATTCCATTGGCCTTCCTGATCACCTGCTGCACCTGCATACTAACTTTTTGTGTTTCATGCACCAGGACCCCCAGATCCCTTTGTACTGTAGCACTTTGCAGTTTCTCTCCATTTAGATAATAACTTGCTCTTTGATTTTTTTCTGCCAAAGTGCATAACCTCACACTTTCCAACATTATATTGCATCTGCCAAATCTCTGCCCACTCACTTAGCCTGTCTATGTCCTTTTGCAGGTTTTTTATGTCCTCCTCACTCATGACATGCTGTTGATATTTTAACAACCCTCCCTCACCCCCCACCACGACACACGTCCCCTTCTCATCGGGCTCAGGGATTAAAGCAGGGCCATTGTTGTCCTTCCAAAGTTTTGTTGTGTTTGGAATAAGTATATTGAGCTTCATAACACTAAGGTGAAGCACTGGTTGTTGCAGGTCAGTCTCAGGTGGAGACGGTGAAGGTGGTAATGATGGGAGCAATTTGATAGGTTAAGAGCGTCACACTAGAAGTATAGTGCACGATATTAAAAGAAAAAGAAAGACTTGTATTTCTATATCACCATTTATGACCATCGGATACCCCAAAGCGCTTTACAGCCAATGAAGTACTTTTTGAAGTGTAATCACTGTTGTAATTTAGGAAACACAGCAGCCAATTTGTGCACAGCAAACTCCCACAAACAGCAATGTAATAATGACCAGATAATCTGATTTTTTTTGTGATGTTGATTGAGGGATAAGAACATAAGAATTAGGAGCAGGAGTCGGCCATTTGGCCCTTCGAGCCTGCTCCACCATTCAATAAGATCATGGCTGATCCTCGACCTCATCTTCACTTTCCTGCACTATCCCCATATCCCTTGATTCCCTTAATATTCAAAAGCCTATCGATCTCTGTCTTGAATATACTTAACGACTGAGCCTCCACAGCCCTCTGGGGTAGAGAATTCCAAAGATTCACCACCCTCTGAGTGAAGAGATTTCTCCTCATCTCAGTCCTAAATGGCCAACCCCTTATTCTGAGACTGTGACCACTGGTTCTAGACTCCCCAGCCAGGGGAAACATCCTCCCTGCATCTACCCTGTCAAGCCCTGAAATAAATTTGTATGTTTCTATGAGATCACCTCTCATTCTTCGAAATGCTAGAAAATATAGGCCTAGTCTACTCAATCTCTCCTCATAGGACAATCCCCCCATCCCAGGAACCAGTCTGGTGAACCTTCGTTGCACTCCCTCTATGGCAAGTATATCCTTCCACCAGGGCCCTATATAATTGCAGTAAGACGTCTTTACTCTTATACTCAAATCCTCTTGTAATAAAGGCCAACATACCATTTGCTTTCCTAATTGCTTGCTGTACCTGCATGTTAACTTTCAGTGATTCGTGTACAAGGACACCCAGGTCCCTCTGAACACCAACATTTCCCAATTTCTCACCATTTATAAAAATACTCTGCTTTTCTATTTTTCCTACCAAAATGGATAACTTCACATTTCTCCACATTATATTCCATTTGCCATGTTCTTGCCCACTCACTGAGCCTGTCTATATCCCCTTGAAGCCTCCTTGCATCCTCCTCACAACTTACACTCCCACCTAGCTTTTTATCTTCAGCAAATTTGGATATATTACCTTTGGTTCCCTCATTCAAATCATTGATGTAGATTGTGAATAGCTGAGGCCCAAGCTGATCTTTGCGGTACCCCACTAGTTACAGTCTGCCAACCCGAAAATGGCCCGTTTATTCCTGCTCTCTGTTTTCTGTCCATTAACCAATCCTCAATCCACGCTAGTATATTACCCCCAATCCCATGAGCCCTAATTTTGTTTAATAACCTCTTGTGTGGCACCTTATCGAATATCTTCTGAAAATCCAAATACACCACATCCACTGGTTCACCCTTATCTATTCTGCTAGTTACAACCTCAAAAAACTCTAACAGATTTGTCAAACACGATTTCCCTTTCATAAATCCGTGTTGACTCTGCCCAATCCTATTATTATTTTCTAAGTGCCCTGTTAACACGTCCTTAATAATAGATTCTAGCATTTTCCCGACTACTGATGTCAGGCTAACTGGTCTGTAGTTCCCCGTTTTCTCTCTCCCTCCTTTCTTAAATAGTGGGGTTACATTTGCTACCTTCCAATCTGCGGGAACCATTCCAGAATCTATGAAATTTTGGAAAATGACAAGCAATGCATCCACTATCTCTATAGCCACCTGTTTCAAAACCCTAAGATGTAGGCCATCATGTCCAGGGGATTTATTGGCTTTCGTCCCATTAATTTCTCCAGTACTATTTTTTTACTAATACTAATGTCTTTCAGTTCCTCATTCTCGCTAGAGCCTTGATTCTCCACTATTTCTAGGAAGATTTTTGCGTCTTCTTCCGTGAAGACAGACACAAAGGGGGAGAAATTGGGTGAGTAGCGCCACCTGTTAGTGCCTAAAGAGGCAGTCAGTGGCTGTAGCGCCACTGGCTGCGTCTCCGGCGATATTCAGTAGGGGCGCTAATGGTGGCGTTAGGCATTTGCGCTGTGCCGCCACCGATGACGTCATCGGTGTGCGCAGCGCCCCATTCGTGCCCCGTTCGCGATATTTGGTAGTGAACGCCGCAGTTGCGCCGCTCGCTACCCGCGCCCGGTTCACGGGGCCTTACTGTGCCGGCAGCGGCGCAAGTTAAGGTGAAGGTGCGGGGCGGCCGCTTTTTCGGCGGCCGCCTGCCAGCACCTCCGTCCCCAGCCTCCTAACCGCCCCCCCACGGCATTGCCGGCTGTTTCCCGAGAGCCCGGCACTTCTCCTTGGTGCCGGGCTCATTTGCCGGCACTCGTGAGCAGGGATCACGCTGTTGCAGGCACCTCCCCCTTAACAGTGGGAGGAAGGCCTGCAGTACCGCAGCGTGCCGTGCCGCAGCATGTGGCGCTGCGGCACGTTGCGCTGCGATAATCAGTTTCAGCGCCCTAAGAGGGATGCGGAGCGCCTCGAGCCTCGCCCCGTGTCCCTCGAGGGGCAATGAAACTGAATTTCTAGCGATCGGTATCACACCGATCGCTGCGCTAAATCCTGCGCTTAGCCGACTTTTGCGCCCCAACCCAATTTCTAGGCCAAAGTATTTGTTTAATTTCTCTGCCATTTCCTTATTATAACTTCTCCTGTCTCAACCTGTAAGGGACCCTCATTTACTTTTGTTAATCTTTTCCTTTTTACATAACTATAGAAGCTTTTACAGTCTGTTTTTATGTCTCTTGCTAGTTTACTCTCATATTCTATTTTCCCTTTCTTTATCAATTTCTTGGTCCTCCTTTGCTGAATTATAAAATCCTCCCAATCCTCAGGCTTACTACTTTTTTTGGCAACATTATAAGCCTCTTCCTTTGATCTATTGGCCCAGAAATTCGGGTCTCCACGGGTGAGTGCGCACGGGATACTCACCCGTAGGCCCAATGGAAGTGCCGGTTTCCTGCATGCACTGCGCATGCATGGGAAACCGGCACTTCCGTTCCCCTGAACGAAGGGGTTCAGAGGTCGAACGCGTGCGCGGGAGAGGCTGCACGTGCGCATCAAACTTAGGTTTTTTTTACAGGTTTTCCCGGGAGGGTAAGTCTGCAGAGGTTAGACATGTAAAAAGCAGGCGTAAGGCCTGCTTTTTACAAGGTAAGTGGTGAATTAATTAAAATTAAAACATTTTTTCCACAGGTTTATTATTTTTAAATACTTTAAAGCAAGGTAAGTTTATTTTTAGCCCCGTTAGAAAATAAAATTATTTTTTTCAAAAATTTAAATTATTGTTTAAAATAGTTATTTCATGTAATTTATAGTTTATTTAAAAAATGTGATGTTTTTTAAAATTTATTTGAAGATTTAGTGCTATTTTGGGGCCGTAGTATTTATAAGTTTTGACAGCTCTTCCTGTCAATCTTATGAATGGAGCATTCCCTGCTCCGATTGGCTCCCCGTGGCCCACGTAATCCCAGGGGACGCATCGAACTAACTGCGCCCCTGGGATACACAAGCACTGCGCGCCAACAACTGGAGCAGGCCCCAGATCGGAATTCCACGTGGGCACACAGCTCAATGGCCGGCGCGCAAGGTAAGTGCAGGTCGGGGGCTTGCACCTGCGGGAAGCCCCCGACCTGAATTTCTGGGCCACTATCTTTAACTTCTCTTGTTAGCCACGGTTGGACCACTTTTCCTGTGGGGATAAATATTGGCCAGGACACCAGGGATAACTCTTCCTCGAAATAGTGCCCTAGGATCTGCCTGAGAGGGTAGATAGGGCCTTGGTTTAACAGCTCATCCAAAAGATGGCACCTCCAACAGTGCAGCACTCCCTCTGTAGTGCACTAGATTTTTGTGCTCAAGTGTCTGGAGTGGGACTTAAACCAACAACTTTCTGACTCAAGGGTGCTGCCAAATAAGCCACAGTAAGTGTGTTTCTTCCTGTAGAGAATTGGTATCAGTAACAACACTCTACCACTTCTTGTACCACAATGGATTTGGTACTGATATTGGGCTATGCCCGTCTTCCTATATCCAAATAGTACTTTTATTTTTTTTGTTACTGTAGTTACAATTTAAAGAGTGTTCCATCTGCTTATTTTTTTTTCTTTTTCTTTGCTTGAAGCAACCAACGAAAGTTTGGAAATACTAAACCTGAGCTGGAACCAGATCCAAACGCAGGGCGCAGTGGCTTTGAGCGCAGGATTACGGGTGAGAGCACACACCCTTTCACTTAACGCCAGACAACGTTTGCTTTTCTCCCCTCTGGCCTCTTCCCCTGAAGGCAGTGCCTCATGTTGGGGTACAGTTCCAACGATGCAGGCAGACCTCCAGCACTTCAGCCTAGTGGCCGTAAGTGAGTCCAGACATCGAGGGGGTGATTTTCATCGAACTCGCTGGGCGGGAAACCCAGGGGATTGGGAGGAACTTGCACAACATTAAAAGAAACCGTTGACTTTAATAGAGAGTAAAATCGGGCGTGGTTGTAAAACCAGTGTTGCCCCCGTCAGGTGTGAATGTGCTGCCTGAAAGGGCGGTGGAAGCAGAATCAATCGTAACTTTTGACATGAACCTTGTCATTCATGTGAAAATGACTTATGAACTGATACTGGGCGGCCTGCTGGTGGCACTGTCCAGGGAGAGTATAAATACTCGGGCATGGGCCCAGCTTGCTCAGGACATTCTTTAACAGGAACTAGTGAAGGACACAACTAGATCTCCATGTTGAAAAACAGTTGATTAAAGCCTTGTTTAACGCTTAGACCAAGTGCCTAGTAGTTTTCTTATATCAACTTTCAAAAGGGAATTGGATATATACTGGAAAAGGAAAGATTTGCAAGACTGTAGGGAAAGAGTTGGGGGAGTGGGACTAATTGGATAGGTCTTTCAAAGATCCAGCACAGGCACGATGGGCCAAATGGCCTCTTTCTGTGCTGTAAGATTGTATGATTCTATGCATGGAAGGTGAAAAGAAAATTACAGGACCAGTAGTTCATTAAACCTCTACGTCCCGTGTTTTAATAGACCCATTCACAGTGCTAGACAAGCTATTTCCTAGAGTGATGTTCTGCTTTCTCTCACAACACAGAGAGGGAAAATACAGAGTCTCCCAGCTCTACCTCTATCCCTCAGCAGGTGCGGGCTATGAATTGTGGCCCGGACACTCAGGGAGAAGCAACTCTGGTGCTGGCCGTAGCTGAAGGTGGTCCTTGCCTGTATTTGTAGCCTCACTGGAGCACTGGGTCAGCACAGAAACTATTGTTACGTGTTCATTACCGCAGTCCTACTAAATACAGTCTGCCATTTCCATACAGTCGCAGCGTGTCTTCTATCTTTAGATCAATATGAACCTGAAGGTCCTCGATCTTTCCTATAATGGCTTTGGAAATGAAGGAGCATTCGCCATCGGAGAGACGCTGAAATCCAACAACACCCTGCTCGAGATCAACCTCAGCACCAACCACATCAACAACGAGGGGGTCACCATGTTGTGTAACGGGCTGGAGATCAATGACACGGTTAAGAGGTTGTATGTACGTTTCGCTTTGAGTAAGGTGGTAAGGTCAGATAACAACATAACAACAACTTGCATTTATATAGCACCTTTAACATAGTAAAAATGTCCCAAGGAGCGTGATCAAACAAAAAATCTGACACCAAGCCGCATAAGGAGATATTAGTAAAGGATGACCAAAAGCTTGGTCAAAGAGGTCGGTTTTAAGGAGTGTCTTAAAGGAGGAGAGAGAGGCGGAGAGGTTTAGGGAGGGAATTCCTGAGTTTAGGGCCCAGGCAGCTGAATGCACAGCCGCCAATAGAGAGGTGAAGGAAATCGGGGGAAACACAATTCATAATTCCGATCCCAAGAGAAATATAAGCAGAGGACTGGATGGCTCAGGGAGCCAGCACTCAGGCCTTTTAGCCCTGGTTTCTGGATTCAAATCTAGCTCAGGCTGATGGATGAAAGACTCTCTGACTGGTTCTAGGGTCCGACATTCATTGAGTTTAGAGTCATCTCAATGCAGCTACTGGTGGATGTGAGTTCATTGCACAGAACAGTGCATAATTTATCACTAAATTATCAATCAAGTAATCAGTTAACTAACTAAGCTATAAGCTAAGTTAATTCAATATATGGGGGAGAAATTTGTGTGTTTTGCGCCACACGGTAGCAAGATGGCGCTAAAATGCCATTCAGAGCTCTACCACCACCTGATGCTGGTTCCAGCGCCACTTGCCGTTTTGGTCTTGCCGGTAGCGCTGCCGCTGAACTTGATCACCGGGGACCTCGCCATCATGGAGATCATGACCTCAGTGAGTGCGGAATGCTCACTAGACGCCCGATCACCCAACTTTGTCATAGCCATTGAACTTACCAGCTGCAGAAAATGACGACAGCTTGAGGTGGCGGCAGCAGCAGGAAGCCGGCTCCAGATCCACTATTTAAAGGGATCATCACCAACTCCTGCTGCAGAGAGAGTCAGTGACCTCCTGGATGCATCGATGGGCGGCGAACTATGAAATGAAAGCTATGTCTGCTGCTGTAGACTGGAAGGATCTGCTGGTGAAGAAATTGAGGGCCACGGTGACCTTGACTGCCACTGGGAGAGCCGTGGTCACCCTGGTCTGAGGTTGGAGGTCTGGTTGCAGGAGGTGGTAATGTTCTGTGACCACCTCCTTGGCGAACTGGGTTTGTGAAGTTTGAGTGGCTGTGTGCTACTTCCTGCTACTGCTACAGTTTTCTTTAGTCATTTCAAGGTTCTTTGGTATCAGGAGTGCTCTGGCAAGTACAAAACTCCATAATTATTTCTGAAACACTTCAACCTACCACACTTGCTAAAAGTCATGGGGGCTTACTGGCAGTTGACCTCGCCCAACGGCAGAGGGAGCGGAGGCAGCGAGAATGATGGGAATATATCCGCAGAGAGAGGAGTAGGGCCATCAGGGCTCTCAACAGGAGGCCTTACCCTCCTAGGGTCTTCTGACACCTCTTCTCCTACCTTCAATTAAGCGAGGAACAATGTATTAGGAGGCTCCCGCTTCACCAAGGAGGTGGTCACAGAACACTGCCACCTATTGCAACCAGACCTCCAGCCTCAGACCAGGGTGACCACGGCTCTCCCAGTGACAGTCAAGGTCATCGTGGCCCTCAATTTCTTCACCAGCGGATCCTTCCAGTCTACAGCAGGCGACATAGCTTTCATCTCATAGTTTGCCATCCATCGATGCATCCAGGAGGTCACAGAGGCTCTCTGCAGCAGGAGAAGGGACTACATTTCCTTCCCCATCACCAGAGAGAAGCAGGACGAGCATGCACGTGGCTTTGCCAGGATAATGGGATTCCCCATGCTGCAGGGCTCCATCGACTGCACCCGCGTGGCTTTGCGGGCACCGCAAAATAATCCTGAGATCTTCCGTAATCGCAAAGGCTACCACTCACTTAATGTGCAGTTGCTGTGCGACCACAGACAGCGAATCCTCAACGTCAATGCCCGCTATCCTGGCAGCATCCACGATGCCTTCATCCTGCACCAGATAGGTGTGTCAGCAGTCTTTCAGCCACCACATCAAGCTCGCAGGTGGCTGCTCGGAGACAAGGTCTATCCACTCTCCACCTGGCTCATGACTCCCCTCCGTAACCCTAACACTCCTGCCCAGCACTCATATAATGAGAGCCATGCTGCCACCAGGAACATCATCGAGCAGACCATCGGCCTGCTCAAGCAATGCTTCCGCTGCCTTGACAGCTCGGGAGGAGCCCTCCAGAACACGCCGGAGCGGGTGTCCCATTTCGTGGTGGTCAGCTGCATGCTTCACAACTTAGTCATCATGAGGGTGCAGCCCTTGCCAGCAGGGATTGTGGGACCACCTCAGGAGGACGACAAGGCAGAGGAGGATGAGGAGGAGGACGAGGAGGAAGAGGACGAGGAGGAGGAGGAACAGGAGGGAGGGCAGAGGCAGCAAGACAATTGGCCTTCCGGACGGGCTGTCCATGACCGGCTCATCAGACTCCGATTTGCATGAATGAAACCCCAGATCCCCGTAGCTCACCACATCTCCATCATACCATCCCCGTCTCATGGCATATCACAGCATCCTCCTGGGCGCAAAGGTGAAATGAGTGAGGCCACAAAATATTCCAAACACAATTAATAAATGTATCTATAAAAATATCACACATATCACATGAATTCTAATAACTAATGACCCTTGTGCCTGCCATAGTTGAATAGTTTGCAAGGTGTGAGATGTGGGTGTGAGTGTTGCTAGGTAGAGATTGTTGGCGGGTGAGTGCCGGGGGTGTGGTGCATTGAGCAGTGTGTGAAACTTGTGGTACAGATGGAGGTATTTAGCATTTGTTGAAGCAATCACTCACCATGACCACCCGTGTGAGGTCATTAAACGTCCTCCTGCACTGGGTGTGGGTCCTGGGGAGCACAGCACAGTCTGTGATGTGGTGTGCCTCCTCCCCCCACATAGTCCGGCAGACTTGACGCGAGGGCCTCCTGTCAGTTGTTGGGTACAGGACCGCCCACCTTCTCTCCACTGCTGAAACCAATGCCTCCAATGCTTCATCGGAAAACCTCCGGGCTCTCTCCCTGGGGCGGCGATCTGCCATCAGGATTTGTAATTAAGAGCTATTTCTCCTTGTCCTTCTTCTTATGATTGTTGGGGCAGCTGCACACCCAACAATGCTGAGAATGAGGAGCTGCAGCATCAATGAACCTCCCCTTTAAGTAGTGAAAAAAGCCTGTGGCAATCATTACTTGTGTTTAGACTGCCCCCGATATTGGTCCAGCTTTTCAGTGTAACGCCAATGATCTTGAGTTTGTCGACGAGAATCATGACTGCAAACATTTTAGGAGTGAGGATGTATCCGAGATGAGTTTCAGTGGTGCTATTTCAACATTTTGGGGGAGAAGTTCGGTATCGCCCCGTTTGGGGCGCAATTATCGGCCGGGCGCAAAGTTTAGCGCCTGGCGCTAATTATCGCCCCCGACTGCAAACTTGGCTTCTATCACCCCTGGAGGTGATTGGAGCGCTAAATCAGGTGCTACACACCTCTCTTAAGGCGCTAACGCCGAGGAGCGAGGCGCTACCTCAGAGCGCTGGCGAAGCTCATGTGATGTCAGTCAGCAATGGAACACAGACACACTGGCGCCGGCCAGTTCTTAAAGGGGAGGGTTGATCTTGCTCTCCATCCACACCCTACTCATTACAGCCTTGAATATCGGCCTGGAGAGACCTGTACATCAATTCTGCTGGAAAGAACAATGGAGAGGACCAGGGGAACAGCTCAGAGTGCAGCCCCCACAGTCTCTTCTAAATCGATGCAAGGAAGGGCAAATCAAAATGAATCTGCAAAGTGCAGCTCAGAACCCAAAACTCCTTCACACAGCGTTGAATCTCTCCAGAAGTCTCTCTCTCTCTCAGAATGCGTGATGCAAAAATGTCGCCAACAAAAAAAGGCAGGAAGCGGTCGCCTTTAAATAGCACTCCCCCAGTCCCTTCCCGACTGCAAAATGCTCCCCTCTGTAGTGTATGTATCCGTCTACCTTTAAGAAAACCATTGTATGTAACCGTTCACCTTTAAGAGAACTATTTTAGGTGTGGCACTACTTTGTTGGCTTCTGTATACTGTAATACCGACGGTGACCACACCGGTATATAAGTGCTGTGTCAGGATTTATTTGGCAGATTCAACCTGACCTTTGAATAGTAAAGTCCTGTTTTAAGTTACTCTGGTAGTCTGTGTATTAATTAACTAAACAACTCACAGACTTTACAGTGGCGACGAGTCCGATCGTACCCTGCGGCAACAATACTTCCGAAGCAGTTAACGAGCGTCGAGAAGAGGCAACCGCCCTCGTCGTTCTGCTGGGAGAAAACTCGAGGCTGCAGAACTAGAAAGGAAGAAGAAGTTAGAGACAAAGACTTCCATCAGCAACAGGCACTGACTGTCCCTTCTGCCACGGTGAGGAGTGAGCCGATCAGCACGAGAAGCAAGGCGGCCACGGTGACTGTGAGTAAGGGAAAGTAAAAAGAATAACCGGAGGATAAGGGCGGTGCACTCGACCACGGTCGAGGGGGAAAGGAGCCGGACAGAAGTCGGGTCCAGAGGCGCTGAGACTGGGGCAGCGTGGAGCAAGGAAGCCGCGGTACAGACAGGCTGGGGGACGCAACGGCATCATGAGACAGCTAGACCGCGACCGGCGAAAAAGGCCGGGCAGCGACCGAAGCCACGAAGCGCTGCGACCGGGAGCGTAGGCGCGGGAAGAGATAAACTCAGCCGCAGCCGGGGAGGGAAGCACCGGACTGCGAGAGGGCTGGGAGGCGCGATTGGGAGCCGAGTGAGCGGGAGAGGCAGAGCCAACCAAGGGGGAACTGAGCGAGAGCCAGTCCAGCGGCTGAAACTGTTCTCCGTCAACGGGGTGTACCCAGCGCCGGTAGAGCCGAGCGAGCGGGAGAGAGACAGAGCCCGAGCAAGGGGAACCGAGCGAGAGCCAGCCCAGCGGCTGAAACTGTTCGCCGTCAACGGGGTGTACCCAGCGCCGGTTGCCCTGCCGAGAAAAGGGAAAGCCCTGAAGCCGACGCGCAGGCTGTGAACCTGAAAGCCAGCGGCCGTCGCCCGTGGGGAAAGTGTACCCCTCCCGCTAGGGAAGAAACGCGGGAAGCCGCCATTAGGCGGGGAAGAAGACAGAAGCGGGAAACCGCCATTGAAGTGGGCGGGGAGAGAAGATAAGCGTGGGAAACCGCCATTTTCGCGGGAACCGCCATCTTGGAAAAAAAAAATTAAAAGAAAATTTAAAGAAATAATTCGTGGTGTTATCAGGAAGAGAGGAAGATGCCTAAGCGTGGTAACATCGACGATTTTAATTCCGAGGTAGAAGACTGGGCCACGTATGTGGAATGCATTGAGATCTATTGTGAGGCCAATAAAATAGAAGAAGATGACAAAGCTATAACCTTGCTAAACTCGATGGGCGCGAAGACATACGGGCTCTTGAAGCATCTACTAGCACCAGCTAAACCGGCGGATCAGACTTTCGATGATATTGTGACTGTTCTGAAGGATCACTTGAACCCCACACCGTTGATGTTGGCGGAACGATTCAAATTCTATGCGAGAATGCAAAGGAAAGACGAAAGCAACGCAGAATACTTGGTCGAACTGCGTAGACTAGCGAAACACTGCCAGCTTGGAGAGAATCTGATAGAGGCATTGCGAGACAAGTTCGTGTGCGGGTTGTCAAAGGAAGGAACGCAAAAGCGACTACTCGAAGAGAACGACCTTACACTTGACAGGGCTGTCCTTATTGCAGCATCGCACGAAGCCGCAGCGAAGGGAACTGCGGAAATGCAGCTAAAGGCAGCGGCACTCAGTGTGGATCAAATTACCTCGAGTACAACAAAATGCTATCATTGTGGGAAGACAACACACGACCAGAACCAATGCTGGTTTAAGAACCAGGAATGTAGGAAATGTGGCAAACTGGGTCACATAGCTAAGGTATGCCGGTCAGGGAAGAAGACCAACAACCAAAGGAAGCCATCACAGGAAAAGTACAACAAGGTACACAAGGTGGCTGAGAAGAGTTCAGACGAACAGAATTCGGACTCAGACCCAAACGGCCAGGAGCTGGGCAGTCTGAGAATTCACAATGTGAGTAAGGAAGCTGACCTACAAACTATCTGGGTCATGCTAAAAATAGCTGGAGTCCAAGTGAAAATGGAGTTGGACACTGGATCAGCTCTATCAGTCATAAATCGAAGGGATTACCACTGGCTATTCTCACATATACCCTTAAGAGATACCAAGTTCGTATTGCAGACATACACGGGGCATAAAGTATACCCCATGGGGAAGGTAAGAGTCAAGGTGAGAGATGGGGGTAAAGAACACCCAAGAATGAACTTATACGTACTACCTGAGGGAGGACCACCACTTCTGGGACGGGAGTGGATCAAGAAAATAGACATGGAATGGCACTATCTAAAAGCCATAACGAGTGAGGACTCGGTGCAGACAATCAGCTCAGATTCTGAAACGGATGACGATAAGACCAACCCAAACATGAAAGACAAGGCTAAAATGGACTTGCCGACTAAGGTTGGAAGAACGAAGGCATGCATAAAGGCTTATGCTCCAGAGAAGAACAAAGTTTCAGAACAGAACTCCACCGAACAACGACAAGATAGTTTGACAGAGAATTCTGAGTCTGTTCAGTTTACGGACATATCCATGACTGACGAACACCGAGCTCGGACTCAACTTTATTTCAAATTACGACAGCAAGTAGAACAAGTGAGTTACCGTCTCGAACAAGAGATGAAAGCAATGAAAAAGTTCTATGACACCGAATGGGAGAATCTGGAAAGACAACAGAAGCAGCTAGCTCAAGCAGAGAGCGACCATAAAGCCATTGTGACCAATTACCGATCACATCTCCCTTATGCTGTTCAGGAGTTAGAATATTTGCAGGAAGGAGCAAATGAAGAGGAATCTTCAGGAAGCCAGGATTTTATTCCCGTTCTTCTCTACGACTCCTTACAAGCAGAGTTTGAGAAGTTGAAGGAACAGTATGAACAGGCCCAGGCTACAATCCTGGAGGGGATTAACTCGGCAACCTCCGAAAAGCTAGTTTCAGTAGAAGCATATGAGCAACTAAAGGTTGAACATGAGCAAGAAGTCCAAAGGCTGCAGGAAATTCTTGATGAGCTCAAGGCCAAGGCAGACTCATCGGTAGAAGTTCCATCCATAGATGAGAAATTAGAGGTGAAAGACATGGCAGAACATGAAAGACAAGATGTCCAAGAACTCATAAAAATATTGAAGGAAACCCAAGACAAATATGAGGCGGCAATGACCGAGGTTCAACAACTTGAAGAACAGATTCAACTGGGAATCCTTTCAGTGGAAGAAAAGGAAACTGTAAGAAACACAGAGACTGTAAGAATGGCCCCTGAACATGAGCTAGAGAGCATCAAGGCGCAACTACTCCGAGCGCTGAAAGCCAAAGTACAAGAGGAAAAGAAGGTGAAAGCATTGGAGGAAAAGGTGGATGAAATGGAGAAGACTCTGATCCACAGTGTTCCCGTGGAAGAGTTAACGGTCAGCCAACTCCTTCATATGCTGAGGGACAAGACTCTGCAATGGGAACAATCTGAACATGAGCTTCAATCTTCAAAGGGAAGGAGTTCGGAGCTCTCAAAAGTTATGGAAATAGCTGAGGTTGCAACACAGATTTTACTGGGATGCCAAAAGTACACTGAATCACGTCTATGTGAACAACAGAATGTTGAAACAGCTGCTCCAGTAGAAGGATTGAATAGCCCGATCAATCAATCCCCGATGGAAGGGGAAGTATTGAAATCACAAATGAGGTCATTAGTGAAGGATTTGCAGGAAACCCAGGAAGAGCGGGATGAATATGAACGCATGAAGAAGTCTCTTCAGGAAAGATGTCTAGGGAGGGAACAACAGTCGGCTAACGTCCAGTTGGGTAAGGAAGAAGTAGCAGGCCCTCTCGCTAGACTAGTTCAGGACGACACCGAATATTACCATGACCTGTTGAGTGACACAGAATATTACGAGGACTTGGTCTGCCCAGCTTGTGATGAAAACTCCCAAAGTGCAGAAATCAGGATGAAGCACTTAAAGTCTAAGGAACATAGGGAGATGGTGGCGCTACAGCTGGCAGCTGATAAGGGAGCCCCGAGAGTCTCCAAGAAGCAGAAAAGAAAAAGACGAAGCAGAAGGTGATAACCATCTAAATCATTATCACTTCTACCAGATCATGTACGTGGGCCCTACGAAGGGAGCCAAATCAGTTGGCAAGTAGGAGAAATTACCAAGGCAGTCCAGCTGTTTGTAAAAGTCAGCACTGCTGGTTCAGCAGGACGGAAGTTCAAGCTGTTAAGTCAAGGGAAAGACTATTGGATGAGTCACGCTAGCAATGTGAACCGGCTACACCACAGAGATGTTGTTTGGACCGAGTCAAGACCAGAGACTGAATCTGTGAACTGTTCCCGCAGCGACTGAATCTGTAAACTGTTTCCCGCATAGATTATACCTGTGAATTGTTTTACATGAAGTTGAATATATGTTATGTTTAATGGGGGACTAAGTATGTTGTAAGCTAAAAAGGGAGGATTGTAGTGTATGTATCCGTCTACCTTTAAGAAAACCATTGTATGTAACCGTTCACCTTTAAGAGAACTATTTTAGGTGTGGCACTACTTTGTTGGCTTCTGTATACTGTAATACCGACGGTGACCACACCAGTATATAAATGCTGTGTCAGGATTTATTTGGCAGATTCGCCCTGACCTTCGAATAGTAAAGTCCTGTTTTAAGTTACTCTGGTAGTCTGTGTATTAATTAACTAAACAACTCACAGACTTTACACCCTCAACCTGTTGTTGCTAGTGGTAGGCGGTAAGGCAGGGGCCGCCCACTCAATATCCGGTCTGGGGCACTACCGGGGCGTTGCACGCTCGACTGACATCACGATCTGCGGGCACAGGAGATCGTGGCGGTAGTGTTTAGCGCCGCCGCAAAATGTCTAGTTAATTTCGTGAGCGGCGCAAACATCACCGCGCCCGGGCGCTAGTTGCTTTGCGCCCCATTAGGTCGCTAACGGGAGGTGCAAAGCAACCGATTTTTTCCCCCCTTTTAGTCTAAACACTGCCCATTTCTTGGCTATAATTAATTTCTAGTTCATAAACGTTAATTAATTAAATAAATAAAGCAATAGGGATGGCAATGCATGTGGTGTGCTGCAACGGCAGCATGTGGGAGTTTGCGGAGAGCATCGCGATCCCGGACGACCATGTCTGCAGTAAGTGTTTGCATCTTGAGGAACTTCAGCTCAAAGTTGTTGAGCTGGAGTCTGAGATGCAGTCATTATGGGGCATCAGGGAGGGGAGAGTTACCTGGACACTTTGATACAGGAGGCAGTCACACCCCTTAGGTTAGGTAGTGGCACAGGTCTGGTCAGTGGTCAGGGACAGGAGGGTGTGACTCCAACTCAGGCAGACAAGGGGACCCCAGGTGCAGTGCTGGAGGAGGCTCAGCCTTTGCCCTTATCCAATAGGTACGAGGTTCTTGCTGCCTGTGTGGATGAGGGCTGGTTTGATGAGCAAACTGACCACGTCACTGTGGTACAGGAGGCCATTCAAGTGGGGGAAGTGAAAAGGAATGTTGTAGTGGGAGGGGACAGTATAGTCAGGGGGATAGATACTGCTCTCTGCAGTCGCAACAGGGAGTTCCGAAGGCTGTGTTGCCTGCCCGGTGCCAGGGTTAAGGATATCTCCTCGCGGCTGGAGATGAACTTGGAGTGGGAGGGAGAGGATCCAGTTGTCGTGGTCCATGTAGGAACCAACGACATAGGTAGAAATAGGAATGAGGTTCTGCTGAGAGAGTTTGAGGAGCTAGGGTCCAAATTAAAACACAGAACCTCACAGGCAATAATGTCTGGATTGTTACCTGAGCCACGTACAAATTGGCATAGGGACAAGCAGATCAGAAGATTAAATGCATGGCTGAAAGAGTGGTGTGGAAGGCAGGGGTTCGATTCATGGGGCACTGGCAGCAGTACTGGGGTAAGAGGGAGCTGTTCCTTGGATGGGCTCCACTTAAACCAGGCTAAGACCAGTGCCCTGGCAAATCAAATAATGAGGGCAGTAGACAGGGCTTTAAACTAATGAAGTAGGGATGGGAGGATTCAGGAAAAGGTCATTCAAAAGAAGTAAGAGAAATGTCAAGGCTCTAGTTCAGTGTAGTGATTGGGTAAACATAAGCAGAGTGGGTCAGGAAGGAACAGAGCTTAACTAAGGTAATAGGGCATCAGTGACTAAGGTGACATCAGGGAATAATGGAAAAAAGTTCAAGCTAAAGGCACTATACCTGAATGTGTGGAGCATTCACAACAAAATAGATGGATTAATAGCACAGATAGAAATAAATGGGTTTGATTTAATAGCCATTACGGAGACATGGTTGTACAGTGACCAAGGCTGGGAGCTAAATATTCCAGGATACTTGACTTTTAGAAGAGATAGGCAGAATGGAAAAGGAGAGGGACAGGGTAGCCCTGATAATAAAGAGTGGGATACAGACAGCGGAGAGAAAGGATCTTAGCTCAGAAAAACAAGATGTAGAATCACTTTGGGTGGAGCTAAGAAACAGCAAGAGGCAGAAAACACCAGTGGGAGTAGTTTATAGGCCCCTAACAGTAGTTGTAGTGTCAGGTGCAGTATAAATCAGGAAATCGGTGTTGCATGTAACAAGGGTAATACAGTAATCATGGGGAACTTGAATTTTCATGTAAGCTGGGCAAACCAAATTTGCAGTAATAGTGCAGAGGTAGAGTTCATGGAATGCATTTGAGATAGTTTTCTAGATTAGTATGTCAAGAAACCAGCTAGGGAACAGGTTATTTTAGATCTAGTATTGTGCAATGAGACTGAGTTAATTAATATCCTTGTAGTAAAGGAGCCTCTGCGGAGCAGTGATCATAATGGGCCAGAAATTTGGGTCGGAGGCTTCCCGCAGGTACAAGCCCCCAACCTGCACTTACCTAGCGCACCGGCTGTTGTGCTGTGGGCCCGCGTGGGATTCCGATCCTGGGCCTGCTCCAGCTGCCGGCACGCAGTACTTGCGTAACCCAGGGGCGCAGTTAGTTTGATGCGTCCCCTGGGATCACGTGGGCCATGGAGAGCCAATCGTAGCAGGGAATCTCTATTCATAGATTTGACAGGAAGACCTGTCAAATCTATGAATAGAATTCGGCCACAAAACATAACTAAAACTACAAACACATTTTTTTTTTAAATCACATTTTTAAAATAACTATAAATTACATAAAACTATTTCAAACAATAATTAAAATTTTTGAAAAAATTAATTAGTTTTTAACAGGGCTAAAAATAAACTTACCTTTCTTTAAAGTATTTAAAAATAATAAACCTGTGGAAAAAATGTTTTAATTTTACTTAATTCACCACTTACCTTGTTAAAAGCAGGCCTTGCGACTGCTTTTTAAAAACATAGCTGCTGGAGACTTACCCTCCCAGAGAAACCTGCAAAAAAAACGGAAGTTCCAGGCGAACGCGCTGCCTCTCCGGCGCACGCATTCAACCTGTGAACCCCTTCCTTTAAGGGAACGGAAGTTCCAGTTTCCCACGCATGCGCAGTGCATGCACGAAACCGGCACTTCCGTTGGGCCTACGCGTGAGTACCCAACGCGTACTCACCCGCGGGGACCCGAATTTCTGGCCCAATATGATAGAATTTTATGTTGAGTTTGAGAGTGATTTAGTTAAGTCCGAAACTAGGGTCTTAAATCTGAACAAAGCAAACTACATCGGTATGAGAGGTGAGATGGCTAAGGTAGGTTAAAAGATATGATGGTAGATAAACAATGGCAAACAGTTAAAGAAATAATTCATAATTCACGACATATATGCATTCCTTACGGAATAAAAACTCCACAGGAAAAATGGTCCCACTGTGGCTAACAAGAGATGTTAAAGATAGTATTAGATTAAAGGAAGAGACTTATAATGTTGCCAAAAAGAGTAGTAAGCCTGAGGATTGGGAGGATTTTAGAATTCAGCAAAGGAGGACAAAGAAATTGATAAAGAAAGAGAAAATAGAATATGAGAGTAAACTAGCAAGAGACATAAAAACAGATTATAAAAGCTTCTATAGATATATAAAAAGGAAAAGATTAGCAAAACTAAATGTGGGTCCCTTACAGGCAGAGACAGGGGAAATTATATTGGGGAATAAGGAAATGGCAGAAAAATTAAACAAATACTTTGTATCTGCCTTCACGGAAGAAGACACAAACAATATTCCGAAAATAGTGGGGAGCCAAGGGTCTAGCAAGAATGAGGAACTTATTGATATTAGTATTAGTAAAGAAATAGTACTGGAGAAATTTATGGGACTAAAAGCCAACATCGTGATGGCCTACATCCTAGGGTTTTAAAAGAGGTGGCTGCAGAGATAGTGGATGCATTGGTTTTGATCTTCCAGAATTCCCTAGATTCTAGAACGGTCCCCGTGGATTGGAAGGTAGAAAATGGAACCCTCCTGTTTAAGAAAGGAGGAGAGAGAAACCAGGGAACTATAGGCCAGTTAGGTTGATATCAATAGTAGTGAAAGTGCTAGAATCTGTTATTAGGGATGTGGTAACAGGGCACTTAGAAAATCATAATATGATTGGGCAGAGTCAACACGGATTTATAAAAGGGAAATCGAGTTTTCTGAGGTTGTAACTAGCGGGATAGATAAGGGGGAACCAGTGG
Source organism: Somniosus microcephalus (assembly GCF_052327205.1). NCBI lineage: Eukaryota > Metazoa > Chordata > Chondrichthyes > Squaliformes > Somniosidae > Somniosus > Somniosus microcephalus. The sequence goes on from NC_140998.1 coordinate 15,248,054, forward strand.
ATGTGGTGTATTTGGATTTTCAGAAAGCATTTGACAAGGTGCCACACAAGAGGTTATTAAACAAAATTAGGGCTCATGGGATTGGGGGTAATATACTAGCATGGATTGAGGATTGGTTAACGGACAGAAAACAGAGAGTAGGAATAAACGGGTCATTTTTGGGTTGGCAGGCTATAACTGGTGGGGCACTGCCAGGATCAGTTCTTGGGCCTCAGCTATTCACAATCTATATCAATGACTTAGATGAGGGGACCAAGTGTAATATATCCAGGTTTGCTGATGATACAAAGTTAGGTGGAAAAGCAAGTTGTGAGGAGGATGGAAAGAGGCTGCAAAGGGATCTCGACAGATTAAGTGAGTCGGCAAGAACATGGCAGATGGAATATAATAGAAGGGAGCATCATCCGTGGCCAACTAAGGAAGGAAAGGATGGTATTAAATTGAAAACGAAGGCATACAATGTTGCCAAGATTGGTGGGAGGCCAGAGGATTGGGAATTTTTAAAAAACCAGCAAAGGATGACTAAAAAAATAATAAAGAGAGAGAAGTTGAATTATGAGAGTAAACTGGCAAGAAATATTAAAACAGATAGTAAGTGTCAGGGTTGCTGTCCCGGGGCCGTGTAGACACGGGGCCGAGTTGTCAGGGCGAGGCTGGTTCTGGACCCAAGTGCAGACAGACGAGGCGAGAAGCAGGTATGCAGTCTTAAATAACAGTACTTTACTAGAATCACACAGGTAAACAGTTGCAAAACATAAGAGCTCAAGACAAGCTACCACATAGGCAAATGGCTAGTCAAGATAGGAACTCAAGACAAGCTACCATGAGGCAACCGGCTTGTCAAGACTGAGCTCAAGACAAGCTACCACAGGGCAACCAGCTTGTCAAGATAGGAACTCAAGACAAGCTACCATGAGGCAACCGGCTTGTCAAGACAAGCTACCACAGGGCAACCAGCTTGTGCAAACTGAGCACCTTATCAAGACTGAGCAACTTGTCAAGACCTTGTCAAGACCGAGAACAAAGGGAAGAACCACAGAACTTAAATACAAGCAAAAACATAACACAGATAAACAGTTATAGACATAGGAGCTCAAGACAAGCAACCACTAAGGCAAATGGCTTGTCAAGACTTAGCCCAAGACAAGCTACCCCTAGGCAACCGGCTTGTCAAGGCAAGCTACCACAGGGCAACCGGCTTGTCAAAACTGAGCACCTAGTCAAGATAGAGCACCTTGTCAAGACTGACTCCCTTGTCAGGACTGAGCCCAGAGGGAAGAAACCACAGAACTTAAATACAAGCAAAAACAGGTGAAACCAATAAACCAGATAAAAGGCAGTTAAATAATAAACACAGGAGAAACTAGTGACAATTAACAAAGGGAAACCAACCAGTGAAGGTGCCATCTAGGGGTTACTGAAGGAACTGACCGGCACCCTCACAGGACCCCCTCCCCTAGGAACGGCTCCTGACGTTCCTCCTGGACGATTAGGGTTTCGACGGCGAAAATCCCTGATGAGTTCAGGATCCAAAATGTCCCGGGCCGAAACCCAGGAACGCTCTTCAGGACCATAACCCTCCCAGTCGACCAGGTATAGAATGCTCCTCCTAACCCGGCGACTATCAAGGAGGCGACGGACCGTGTAGGCTTGCTGACCTTCAATCATGCGGGGTGGTGGGGGGGGGGGAAGTCTGGAAGCCGGAACCAAAGGACTGATAAGGTGGTACTCATGGTCCTGGTGTACAAAACTCCATGCCTGTACGGCCAAAAAAGCGTCATTTAGCACAGTCATTGCCTCTACATTAAAAACACTCAGCTTCAAGCATTAAAAAAAACCACGAGATCAATTACTCGAGACAGAACTACCAAGAGCACATTTAGCAAAATAAAAAAAACACAGAAAGCTTGCTGCCCAAGAGCAGTGGTGAAATGGCCAATACACCTCCTGCAATTTGGGTAACCAGCAACATGAGAGCAAACAAGCAGCAAAACATTGCTCAAGACAAACCATAAAGCACAAAACCAGAAACAGACAATTAAAAAATGGCCCTCGTTTCATTATAAAAACATAAGGCACAGGATAATCATTTAAATGAAAATAGAGCATATGCTTAAATTATCCACACTTCTATATTATAGTGGTATGGATACCCAAGGGGGGAAAAGACTTAAAAGGCTCAAACTTGATAAATCCGAAGTCACAGTCACACGTGTACAACAGTAGCCAGCCACACACCCTCCTGGGCATTTAGAACTAGAGGTCAAAAATGAAAAAGTCTGTATTAGTACACATATCGAATTTTCTTGGCTTTTCAAGCAATGATATTTCCCATTGCAACTGATCACGAACTGCAGATGTTCAGAAATCTCAAGACAAAATCATCCTCCTCATCCACTAGCGGCAGGTACATGTCGTGGTGATCATATGATCATAATCTTTGTAAGCGACAGAGCCATTGTTTTCCAGAGTTAGCACGCTCAATGGGTTATATTCCGAAGGGACGCAAGAAGGGCGAGGAAAGCACCTTAACGGACGAGAATAGAACGAAATTCCTCCATCACTGCTGGGTCCATACTGGCTCAGTCCTACTGTCAGGGTTGCTGTCCTGGGGCCGTGTAGACACCGGGCCGAGCTGTCAGGGCAAGGCTGGTTCTGGACCCAGGCGAGAAGCAGGTATGCAGTCTTAAATAACAGTACTTTACTAGAATCACACAGGTAAACAGTTGCAAAACATAGGAGCTCAAGACAAGCTACCACATAGGCAAACGGCTAGTCAAGATAGGAACTCAAGACAAGCTACCATGAGGCAACCGGCTTGTCAAGACTGAGCTCAAGACAAGCTACCACAGGGCAACTGGCTTGTCAAGATAGGAACTCAAGACAAGCTACCATGAGGCAACCAGCTTGTCAAGACTGAGCTCAAGACAAGCTACCACAGGGCAACCAGCTTGTCCAAACTGAGCACCTTATCAAGACTGAGCAACTTGGCAACACCTTGTCAAGATTGAGAACAAAGGGAAGAACCACAGAACTTAAATACAAGCAAAAACATAACACAGATAAACAGTTATAGACATAGGAGCTCAAGACAAGCAACCACTAAGGCAAACGGCTTGTCAAGACTTAGCCCAAGACAAGCTACCCCTAGGCAACCGGCTTGTCAAGGCAAGCTACCACAGGGCAACCGGCTTGTCAAAACTGAGCACCTAGTCAAAACTGAGCACCTAGTCAAGACCGAGCACCTAGTCAAGACCGAGCACCTTGTCAAGACTGACTCCCTTGTCAGGACTGAGCCCAGAGGGAAGAAACCACAGAACATAAATACAAGCAAAAACAGGTGAAACCAATAAATCAGATAAAAGGCAGTTAAATAATAAACACAGGAGAAACTAGTGACAATCAACAAAGGAAAATCAACCAGTGAAGGTGCCATCTAGGGGTTAATGAAGGAACTGACCGGCACCCTCACAGTAAGAGCTTCTACAGGTATACAAAAAGGAAGAGAGTAGTTAAAGTAAACGTTGGTCCCTCAGAGGATGAAACTGGGGAATTAATAATGGGGAATGGGGAAATGGCAGAGACTCTGAACAAATATTTTGTATCTGTCTTCACGGTAGAAGACACTAACAAGATCCCAATAATGGGTAATCGAGTGGCCACAGGCAGGGGGGAACTAAAAACAATCACTGTCACTAAGGAAAAAGTACTTGGTAAAATAATGGGACTAAAAGACGACAAGTCCCCTGGACCAGATGACCTGCATCCCAGGGTCTTAAAAGAAGTGGCTGCAGAGATAGTGGATGCATTGGTTGCAATATACCAAAATTCCCTGGACTCTGGAGAGGTCCCAGTGGATTGGAAAACCGCTAATGTAACACCCCTATTTAAGAAAGGAGGGAGACAGAAAGCAGGAAACTATAGACCAGTTAGCCTAACATCTGTCGTTGGGAAAATGCTGGAGTCCTTCATTAAGGAAGCAGGCACAGGGCATTTGGAAAATCATAAAGCAGTCAAGCAGAGTCAGCATGGTTTTATGAAAGGGAAATCATGTTTAACAAATTTGCTGGAGTTCTTTGAGGATATAACGAGCAGGGTGGACAAAGGTGAACCAGTGGATGTGGTGTATTTGGATTTCCAGAAGGCATTCGATAAGGCGTCACATAAAAGGTTACTGCATAAGATAAGAGCTCATGGAGTTGGGGGTAATATATTAGCATGATTGAGAGTTGGCTAACTAACAGAAAGCAGAGAGGCGGGATAAATGGGTCATTTTCTGGTTGGCAAGCGGTAACTAGTGGGGTGCCACAAGGATCGGTGCTGGGGCCTCAACTATTTACAATCTACATTAATGACTTGGATGAAGGGACCGAGTGTAATGTAGCCAAGTTTGCAGATGATACAAAGATGGGTGGGAAAGCAAGTTGTGCAGAGGACTCAAAGAATCTGCAAAGGGATATAGACAGGCTAAGTGAGTGGGCAAACATTTGGCAGATGGAGTATAATGTGGGAAAGTGCAAGGTTATACACTTTGGCAGGAAAAATAAAAAAGCAAATTATTATTTAAATGGAGAGAGATTACAAAATGCTACAGTTCAGAGGGACCTGGGGGTCCTTGTGCATGAAATACAAAAAGTTAGCATGCAGGTACAGCAAGTAATCAAAAAGGCAAATGGAATGTTGGCCTTTATTTCAAGGGGGTTGGAGTATAAAAGCAGGGAAGTCCTGCTACAACTGTACAGGGTATCGGTGAGACCACACCTTGAGTACTGCGTACAGTTTTGGTCTCCTTATTTAAAGAAGGAAATACTTGCATTGGAGGCAGTTCAGAGACGATTCACTAGGTTAATTCCAGAGATGAGGAGGTTTACTTATGAGGAAAGGTTGAGCAGGCTGGGCCTATACTCATTGGAATTTAGAAGAATGAGAGGTGATCTTATTGAAACATATAAGATACTGAAGGGGCTCGACAAGGTAGATGCAGAGAGGATGTTTCCCCTCGTGGGGAAATCTAGAACTCGGGGGGTACAGTCTCAGAATAAAGGGTCGCCCTTTCAGAACTGAGATGAGGAGGAATTTCTTCTCTCAGAGGGTCGTGAATCTGTGGAATTCTCTGCCCCAGAGAGCTGTGGAGGCTGGGTCATTAAATACATTTAAGATGGAGATAGACAGATTTTTGCAAGATAAGGGAGTGAAGGGTTATGGGGGAGCGGGCAGGGAAGTGGCTTTGAGTCCAAGATCAGCCATGATCTTATTGAATGGCGGAGTAGGCTCGAGGGGCCAAGCGGCCTGTTCCTGCTCCTATTTCTTATGTTCTTATGTAATATAATGTGGAGAAATGTGAAGTTATCCACTTTGGTAGGAAAAATAGAAAAGCAGAATATTTTTTTAATGGTGAGAGATTGGGAAATGTTGTTATACAGAGAGACCTATGTGTCCTTGTACACGAATCACTGAAAGCTAACATGCAGGTACAGCAAGCAATTAGGAAAGCAAATGGTATGTTGGTCTCTATTACAAATGGATTGAGTATTGTAGTAAAGAAGTCTTACTCCAATTATATAGGGCCCTGGTGAGACCACACCTGGAGTACTGTGCACAGTTTTGGTCTCCTTACCTAAGGAAGGATATACTTGCCTTAGAGGGAGTGCAACGAAGGTTCACCAGACTGATTCTTGGGATGGGGGGTTGTCCTATGAGGAAAGATTGAGTAGGCCTATATTCTCTAGAGTTTAGAAGAATGAGAGGTGATCTTATGGAAACATAAAATACTTACATGGCTTGACAGGGTAGATGCAGGGAGGATGTTTCCCCTGGCTGGGGAGTCTAGAAATAGGGTCACAGTCTCAGGATAAGGGGTCGACCATTTCGGACTGAGATGAGGAGAAATTTCTTCACTCAGAGGGTGGTGAATCTTTGGAATTCTCTACGCCAGAGGGCTGTGGAGGCTCAGTCGTTGAGTATATTCAAGACAGAGATCGATAAATTTTTGGATATTAAGGGAATTAAGGGATATGGGGATAGTGCAGGAAAGTGGAGTTGAGGTAGAAGATCAGCCATGATCCTATTGAATGGCGGAGCAGGCTCCAGGGGCCGAATGGCCTACTCCTGCTCTTATTTCTTATGTTCTTAATTTCACTCGGACGGAAGGAGGTTATGCTTCAGTTGTATCGAGCCTTGTTCAAACCCCATCTGGAGTACTGCATACCGTTTTGAGCACCGTGCCTCAGGAAAGATATACTTGGCTTTGGAGATGGTGCAGCACAGTTTCACCAGAATGATACTGGGGCTCAGAGGGTTACATTATGAGGACAGGTTGCAAAAACCTAACTTGGATTTTCTTGAATATAGACAACTGAGTGGTGATCTGATCGAGGTGTTTAAAATGATTAAGGGATTTGATAGGGTAGATTTGAAGAAACTATTTCCTCTGGGGAATCAAGAACAAAGATACCTAGGCCGGAATTTTAACCTGGAGACTCACTGAGAGCAGGGTGGCCTGCTAGCGCGTGGGAAACTCGGAAGTAACCGTCTGTCAGTGGCTTTTTAACCCAGCCACTGCATTTGCATCTGACTCCCGGGTTTCCCAACCAATTAGCACGAGTGGGCATGATGATAACATGCTTGGGTCTATCCCAGCTGAAGTATTTAAAGAAACACTGGAAAGGTGACAGCTGAAGGATTGTGGAGGTGGAGGAAACAGAGGAAGGAAGGGTGGACTCGCACGGTGCCAAGGATGCGCCTCGATTCACTGATGCCTCCATGGATCTGATGCTGCGATGTAGAAAGTCCCGCAGTTCCCTGCTGACGGGAGGAAGGAGCCAACCTCGGAGACCAAGAAGGTGTGGCTGGAGACTGCTAAGGAGGTCAGCAGCAAGAGTGTGGTGCCACGCTCCCAGATACAGTGCCGGAAGCAGTTTAATGGCCTAATGAGTGCAGGAAAGGTGAGTGCAATGGCACATTCAACTAGATCCTGATGTGTGTGTCACCCCAACCCCCTCACTCTGCCTTCCCAAGCTTACTGCTGCACATCCATCACTCCTCACACCAACGTACCTTACAGGTGCACCCATCCCTCTCTGTCTATGCACTTCCTCACATCCCCATCTGACCATCCACCACTGACACTCACCCCCATCTTAATGCAATGTCACGCCTCTCCCTCATAGTCCCCCTCAGCAAATGTTGTCTATCCATCCATTCCACTCATACCATGACTCTCACTCAAAGGTCTCTTGTTTCGCTCCTTGCAGGAGAAGAGAGGACGGAACACCAGGGAGAGGCAGAGAACTAGAGGTGGACCTCCAGTCATCGCCACACTGACAGCTGCAGAGGAGATGCGCTGGAGATAAGCCAAGTGTCGGCGTGCCTGGTGATCGGAGATGGGGAGATGGGGGCCTCCCAGTTACCTGGTGATAGAATTAAATATCACACAGCCACATGGCATACAACACTCACTCATGTTGACTTGATGTCAGCAGCCAGTGAAATATGATCATGTGCATAATGTTCACTGAAAGCATTCTTACCGTGACAGTCCTAATTCATGTCTTTAATTTCCCACAGGCCCATCAAGCGTCCCACAGGAGGTGGTGCCGGAGGAGGATGACAATTCCTCAGAGGAGGTCACTCACTCTGAGGCTGCACCGTCACAGGCCTCATGCAGACCATGCACCAGCTCAGATACACACACATGTCGGTAGGACCAGTAAGATAGTTGTGTTGTCACCTGGTGACTCACACATCACATGTGAGCAAGAGCAGATGGTGGAGACTGGGACCGCGGTGGAGTGTCCACATCGGAGGGTGCAGGACGCTCCAAGCTCTGCTCAGCTGGAGGCAGATGCTGAAACTCGGGGGCCGTCGACAAAGAGGACAATTCTGGAGCAGCAGCAAAAAATGTGAGGTTCTGGCAGGATTTCCGGCCGCACTGTGCACGCCTGCAGCATGAAAGGAGGAGTCCGTCTCAAGCATGAGTGGCTTGATGCCACAGGCCTTGCTATGATGTGTTCGTCCATGGAAAGAGTGACTAACTGCACGGAGCATCAGACACAGCAACCACACGCGAGCAAGCAACGGTTCACACATTCTAAATGCCACCTTAACTAGGATTGATCAAGATCTAACCTTTTGCCATTCAGCACCCCACTGACGTGCAGCAAAGTGTTCTCCGGCTCATTGCTAGCAGGAGGTGCGGGTGGGCCATGAGAGGGATGATGGAGAAAGGGGACATGGAAGTGGGGACTCTGCTCAAAGCATTTCTCCTTCTCACCCATTGCACCCTGCCCACACCCCCCCCACCCCACCTCAATCAGCGCCCCACATTCTGCCTCGTGTCCCAATAGCCGAGTCTGCCCCAGCACAGATGCAGGTGGAACAGTCTTTGGCAGGGCCCTCACGGGCTCCAAAACCCAGAGGACGTCGGTCAAGAGCAGCTCAATGGTCAGAGCAGGGATTTGAGTAGCCTGCCCCTACCTCTGGAGCCACAGGGGTTGCACCACGGAGGAATAGTAGAAAAAGGAAGATGAAAGATTTGTAGTTGCACAAGGGTGTGTTACACTGTGTTACACTGTTAAGTCTATGTTTAAATTTTAAGCCACATAAAAATGATTTCTTTGCAACACTTTCCCGTCTTGCCCATTTTTGCCTGCAGCCTGGCAAGTGGCCTTCTCAGTTCTGAGGAATGGTAAGACAAGACTTAAATCCGAGCAATGGGTGTCTGTGAAAGGGTTTCTTTGTTGATTGCAGGATTGCTTTCTGCTGGGTGGGTGAAGGGGGGGTGGGGTGGGGGGAGTGGGTATAGCATGTGGCTGCCAGATGGGTACAGTGGCACCACCTAACTAAATCTTGCCATTCTGAGTCCATCCCGGGCAGCACTGTGCGCCGCTGCTGGTGCCATGGCCACATGACGTTCCTCCTCCTCCTGTCCCTCCTCTGAAGAGGCTGTGCGCCCTGCGCCTCACTCCTCCTGCAGCTCCAATTGTTGCTGCTGCGTTATGTTGTGCAGAGCGCAACACAGCACGATCACTCTGGGGACCCTGGCTGGTGCGTATTAAAGGGCGCCTCCGGATCTGTTGAGGCACCTGAAGCGCATCTTCAACATCCCGATTGTTTGCTCAGTGACACATCTCGTCATCATATGGCTTTGACTGTTGCACTCTTGGGCCTCATTGCTTGGGCTCCTCAGGGGCGTCATCATCCACGTTTTAAGTGGATAGCCCTTGTCTCCAAGCAGCCAGCCGGTAAGTCTGTTCGGAAGTGCAAAGAGCTCAGGGAGGGTAGACTGGCGCAGGACGAATGAATCATGGCAGCTCCTTGGGAACTTTGCACACACCTGCATAATGATCATGTTGTGGTTGCAGACGAGCTGCACATTGACAGAGTGGAAGCCCTTACAGTTCACAAACACTCCTGGGTGATCTGGGGTGCCTTGATTGCCACATGTGTGCAGTTGATGATGCCCTGCAACTGTGGGAAGCCAGCTAGAGCCGCAAACCCGAGTGCCCGCTCATTCTGACTGCCTTCATCGGTGGGTAAAGTGTACATAATAGCCTGCCCTGGCAAACATGGCATTGGTCACCTGGGTGATGCATTTGTGGGCGGCCGACTGCGAAATCCTGCAAATGTCTCCTGCAGATCCCTGGAAGGAGCCCGAGGTGAAGAAGTTGAGGGCGGTGGTCACTTTGACAGCCACTGATAAAGGGTGGCCACCAGGTCCAGTTGGCAGCAGGTCTTGTTCCAGTAGACTGCAAATGTCTGCTGCAACCTGTCCCGATACCCTGAGACCCCCCCGAGGCACTGGTGTTCGGACATGTCCAGGAAGCTGATCCTCTGCCTGTAGGCCCTGCGTTGCGGGTATCGCCTCCAGCGAGCTGCACCTCTGTGCTCATCCCCTCTCTCCTGTGGAGTGGCAGGTCTGTGACGAGAAGGTTGCTGCTGTTGCTCCTGATCACCTTGGTCCTCATCTGAGGTCCAAGGTGAAACAGCATAAGTGGCACCCATGCTGATCTGATATATGACAGATGGAAAGTGGAGATCAGACACACAAATCTCCAAAGCAGTGAGAGTGACCAATGTTGTAGAAATCACCTCCTATGTTGTAGAAATCACCTGCAAAGTACTGAAAGCAAACCCTCAGAACAAGTGCTATGAGCAAAAGTTTTTCACTTGGGCAAGGAAACAGGTGTGAGGTCTCAGTACGTCTGGGATTTTTTTGCCTGTCATTTGTTCAGCCCCCTCAACTGCCACAGCGCTCTCGCCTTGCTTTCACTGGCGAGCTTCAGGAAGCCCAGGAAACCCGTGCACCCACGGTTAAAGTTGAAAACCCCTGTTTTAAAAAAGCTGAAAATGACCTCTTAACTACTGCTTAACATCTTTAAATTGGCAACCCGCCTCTCTCCGAAGGGGGTTACTCGCACGCAGCCAAACGTGCTCCAGTTAAATGTGAAAGTCGGCAGGTTGGAGCCAGTTTCTCAATGTGCTGTCAATTTCAGCACTTTTAACCGGTCACCCACTCCCAAACCCACTCACTCTTTGCAGTTAAAATTCCCCCCCCCCTCCATAACCTTAAAATTAGAGCCAGGCCATTCAGGAGCGCAATCAGGAAGTGCTTTTTCACATAAAGGTATAGTGGCAATGTTGAATTCTCTTCCCCTAAAAGTGTGTGGATGCTGGGGGTCTATTTGAGATTTGCAGACCGGGATAGATAGATTTTTGTTAAGTAAAGGTATCAAGGGATATGGAGCAGAGACGGGTAAAGGGAGTTGAGGTACAGATCAGCTGTGATCTGATTGAATGGCGGAACAGGCTCGAGGGGCTGAATGGCCTCCTCCTGTTCCTAAATGACAAAAAAGTGTAAATAAATTCTACATGATATTACTTGTAAGGTACTTTCAGTTTCAGTGTCAATTTCATCACCAGTATAGATAATATATGCACATGAAACTTTCATATACACTAGAAATAGGTGTTCCACAGGGATCGGTGCTGGGACCACTGTTGTTCACTTACATCAATTACTTACATCAATAATTTGGACTTGGGAATCGGAAGTACAGTATCAACATTTGTGGATGACACCTAATTGGAGGGTATAATGAATACTGAAGTGGACTGCGACAAAATACAAGAAGATGTTAATGAACTTGCAGAATGGGCGTGTAAATGGCAAATAAACTTCAATGTAGGTAAATGTGAGGTGGTGCAATTTGGCAGGAAGAATAAGGAGGCTACCCACTCCTTGGAAAGTAAGAGTCTAAATGGAATAGAGGTGAAAAGTAGTAAGGCAGGTTGACAAAACCATAAAAAGTGCAAACAAAGCACTGGAGTTCATTTCTAGAGGAACAGAATTCAAAAAGCAGAAAAAGTGATGTTAAGCCTATATAGAACATTGGTTAGACCACACTTGGAGTACAGGAATCCCTCCCGAACCGCAGGGGGTACGTCCCTGAAAACCCCTGTGGTTGGCAAATACAGTATAAATGTTGAAATAACACAATAAAAAAGAATATAAAAGCAATAAAATCATGTTATTTACCTTAATCCTAAATTAAAAACCGCATATACGCAAAATTCACTGCCGCGGTTGGCAAAAGTTGTCGCAGAGAGGAAACTGTGTATACGTGAAATCCACGTATGGCAAAACCGCGGTTGGGGCGGGATTCCTGTATTGTGAACAGTTCTGGTCATATTACAAAAAGGATATGGAGAAAGTGTAAAAAAGATTTACAAGGGTAATACTAGAACTAAGAGGGTACAATTATCAGGAATAACTGAACAGACTGCAAGGTGACCTGATAGGATGTCTTTAAAGTTATGAAGGAGTTTTGATAGGGTAGACATAGAGAAAATGGTTCCACTTGTGAGGGAATCCAAAACTAGCAGCCATCAATATATGATAGTCCTTAATAAATCCTGAAAGTGAATTACCGTCCATGACATCCACCTCTTTTGTTGTCATGTAAATATAAATGTGCACTAGCCTGAGAGGCCAGCGCTCATTTTGGCCACTCTCTGATTGACCTTTCTTTCCTGCTTCAGCTGTCCAACAATCCTATAACAGTGGCGGGTGCCCTTCGTCTTTTAGAGGTCATGAAGAAGAATGATAAATCAAGCTTGGAAATGATCAGCATTAAAGTGAGTCTCACCCTTTATTTACATGATTTGCGACAGTATTGAATTGATAATAGCTAGAGTAACTAAGCGATTGCAGAATACAGTTCACATACTGTGGGGGTGGATTTTTCCTCTTCCCGCCCCCTGTTACTCTGAATCGCCTGGACACAGCGAATACAGGAAAATCAGGTAAGGGAGGAGTGCACGCCCATAAGGGAGCTCGCCCGATTTTCCCATGGAAGGTAACAACAGTACAGAAGGGAAATAAGCAGTAAGAATATAGAATATAAATACAGCCCTCTGGACTCAACACAGAGTTCAACAATTTCAGAATATAACCTCGGCCCCTATTCACATATATATATTTTCTTTTTTTTATCCACACTTTTTGTTTGCCCCCCCCTTTTTTCTTCTTCCCTCCGACATGGCAGCTATCTTTCATTCTGCCAGCGCAATTCACACCTCATCTATAGCCATCCTTTATTCCTTAACCTGTCCCATTACCACCTCCTCTCGCCTTGAATAGCTCTTAATGTCTCTCAATGTCTCTTAATCTCTCCTGCTTCCTATCCTATCACTGACCTTCCCTTTTTGTTCTTTCATCCCCTCCCCCTTTTCCCAGCCGCCAAACTTGCTTTCCATTTCCTGCTTTTTTCCAGTTCTGATGAAAGGTCTTCGACCTGAAACGTTGACGCTGTTTCTCTCTCCATGGATGCTGCCTGGCCTGCGGAGTTTTTCCAGCGTTTTCTGTTGTTATTTCGAATATAAATGGCTGTAGGCTTCAGGAGACAAAAAGGAGAGTGCTCTTAGAGGCATTGGTGCAGTGTGTGACAGCAATGAGGAAAAGCTAATCAGATCGTGGAGTGTATAGTGAGAGGGGCAGAGCACCAATCCCAGGATTGAGGAGATAATTAGTCTACATCCGGCAGTGGTGCGGCTAGTGTACCGAGTACAGTTCTGCTTGCAAGCCAGGATAACCAGACATTTCAGACAGTGCAGAAAAGGGCAGCCAAACTGATTACCTAGCGTAATAAAAACAGAAAATGCTGGAAATAATCAGCCGGTCAGGCAGCATCTGTGGAAAGAGAGAAACAGAGTTAACGTTTCAGGTCGATGACCTTTTGTTGTACCGAGCACCAGTCATCTGAGCTACGAAGAGAGTCAACACATTCAGGATGGTAGAGAATTGAGGAGAAAAAGACATGGATTGTGGCTTTTGGAGATATTTGTGGCCAGTGAGTTACAGAAACATTCCACTGTCTGATGTGTAATGTATTCCTTTTGTTTGCAGAATGTACTGGTCAATGAAAGCTTCATGGAGCTGCTGAAGAGCATTACTCATGATTGTCCACAGTTTCAGATTGAAACGAAAGGAGTTGGAGGGTTCATTGTTGGGAGTCGCCAACGTCGACTTGATCCAATGAAAGTGATCCAGGTAAGAAAAGCCTCTGAATGTACACCCTAATTAAAGTAGGTCCTATGAGTGTAGACCCTTATTAAAGTAGGACCTGTGAGTGTAGACCCTTATTAAAGTAGGTCCTGTGAGGGTAGACCCTTATTAAAGTAGATCCTGAGTGTAGACCCTAAGTAAAGTAGGTCCTATGAGTGTAGACCCTTATTAAAGTAGGTTCTATGAGTGTAGATCCTTATTAAAGTAGGTCCTATGAATGTAGACCCTAATTAAAGTAGGTCCTATGAGTGTAGACCCTTATTAAAGTAGGTCCTGTGAGTGTAGACCCTTATTAAAGTAGGTCCTATGAGTGTAGACCCTTATTAAAGTAGATCCTGAGTGTAGATCCTTATTAAAGTAGGTCCTATGAATGTAGATCCTTATTAAAGTAGGTCCTATGAGTGTAGACCCTTATTAAAGTAGGTCCTATGAGTGGAGACCCTTATTAAAGTAGGTCCTATGAGTGTAGACCCTTATTAAAGTAGGTCCTGTGAGTGTAGACCTTTATTAAAGTAGGTCCTATGAATGTAGACCCTTATTAAAGTAGGTCCTATGAGTGTAGACCCTTATTAAAGTAGGTCCTATGAATGTAGACCCTTATTAAAGTAGGTCCTATGAGTGTAGACCCTTATTAAAGTAGGTCCTATGAATGTAGACCCTTATTAAAGTAGGTCCTATGAGTGTAGATCCTTATTAAAGTCGGTCCTATGAGTGTAGATCCTTATTAAAGTAGGTCCTGTGAGTGTAGACCCTTATTAAAGTAGGTCCTGTGAGTGTAGACCCTTATTAAAGTAGGTCCTGTGAGTGTAGACCCTTATTAAAGTAGGTCCTATGAGTGTAGACCCTTATTAAAGTAGGTCCTGTGAGTGTAGACCCTTATTAAAGTAGGTCCTATGAGTGTAGACCCTTATTAAAGTAGGTCCTGTGAGTGTAGACCCTTATTAAAGTAGGTCCTATGAGTGTAGACCCTTATTAAAGTAGGTCCTGTGAGTGTAGACCCTTATTAAAGTAGGTCCTATGAGTGTGGACCCTTATTAAAGTAGGTCCTATGAATGTAGACCCTTATTAAAGTAGGTCCTGTGAGTGTAGACCCTTATTAAAGTAGATCCTGAGTGTAGATCCTTATTAAAGTAGGTCCTATGAATGTAGATCCTTATTAAAGTAGGTCCTATGAGTGTAGACCCTTATTAAAGTAGGTCCTATGAGTGGAGACCCTTATTAAAGTAGGTCCTGTGAGTGTAGACCCTTATTAAAGTAGGTCCTGTGAGTGTAGACCTTTATTAAAGTAGGTCCTATGAATGTAGACCCTTATTAAAGTAGGTCCTATGAGTGTAGACCCTTATTAAAGTAGGTCCTATGAGTGTAGACCCTTATTAAAGTAGGTCCTATGAATGTAGACCCTTATTAAAGTAGGTCCTATGAGTGTAGATCCTTATTAAAGTAGGTCCTATGAGTGTGGACCCTTATTAAAGTAGGTCCTATGAGTGTAGACCCTTATTAAAGTAGGTCCTGTGAGTGTAGTCTCTTATTAAAGTAGGTCCTATGAGTGTGGACCCTTATTAAAGTAGGTCCTATGAGTGTGGACCCTTATTAAAGTAGGTCCTATGAGTGTAGGCCCTTATTAAAGTAGGTCCTGTGAGTGTAGTCTCTTATTAAAGTAGGTCCTATGAGTGTGGACCCTTATTAAAGTAGGTCCTATGAGTGTAGACCTTTATTAAAGTAGGTCCTGTGAGTGTAGACCCTTATTAAAGTAGGTCCTGTGAGTGTAGACCTTTATTAAAGTAGGTCCTATGAGTGTAGACCTTTATTAAAGTAGGTCCTGTGAGTGTAGACCCTTATTAAAGTAGGTCCTATGAGTGTGGACCCTTATTGAAGTAGATCCTATGAGTGTAGACCCTTATTAAAGTAGGTCCTATGAGTGTAGACCCTTATTAAAGTAGGTCCTATGAGTGTAGACCCTTATTAAAGTAGGTCCTATGAGTGTGGACCCTTATTAAAGTAGGTCCTATGAGTGTGGACCCTTATTAAAGTAGGTCCTATGAGTGTAGACCCTTATTAAAGTAGGTCCTATGAGTGTGGACCCTTATTAAAGTAGGTCCTATGAGTGTAGACCTTTATTAAAGTAGGTCCTATGAGTGTAGACCTTTATTAAAGTAGGTCCTATGAGTGTAGACCTTTATTAAAGTAGGTCCTGTGAGTGTAGACCTTTATTAAAGTAGGTCCTGTGAGTGTAGACCCTTATTAAAGTAGGTCCTATGAGTGTGGACCCTTATTAAAGTAGGTCCTATGAGTGTAGACCTTTATTAAAGTAGGTCCTATGAGTGTAGACCTTTATTAAAGTAGGTCCTATGAGTGTAGACCTTTATTAAAGTAGGTCCTGTGAGTGTAGACCTTTATTAAAGTAGGTCCTGTGAGTGTAGACCTTTATTAAAGTAGGTCCTGTGAGTGTAGACCTTTATTAATGTAGGTCCTATGAGTGTCGACCCTTATTAAAGTAGGTCCTATGAATGTAGACCCTTATTAAAGTAGGTCCTATGAGTGTAGACCTTTATTAAAGTAGGTCCTATGAGTGTAGACCTTTATTAAAGTAGGTCCTATGAGTGTAGACCTTTATTAAAGTAGGTCCTGTGAGTGTAGACCTTTATTAAAGTAGGTCCTGTGAGTGTAGACCTTTATTAAAGTAGGTCCTGTGAGTGTAGACCTTTATTAATGTAGGTCCTATGAGTGTCGACCCTTATTAAAGTAGGTCCTATGAAAGACTTACATATAGAAAGCAACTTATGCATTCCCAGGATGTACTTCACAAACAATAAGCTATTTTGAATGGTACTCACTTTTGTTTTGTAGGCAAACATGGCAGCCAATTTGTGTACCGCAAACTGCAATTAATCTGTTTTGGTGGTGTTGGTTGAGGGATGAATGCTGGTCAGTATGTTGGGAGAATCCCCTGCTTTTCTTCAAAACAAGTGCCACCGGTGATCTTTAAATCCACCGAGGTAGACAGACGGGGCTTTGGTTTAATATCTCATCTGAAGGACAACACCTCCAACCATGGAGCGCTCCCTCAGTACTGCACTGGAGTGTCAGCCTGGAGGATGCGTTCAAGCTGCGGAGTGGGGCTTGAACCTTACAATCTTCTAACTCATGAGTGACTCCTACCACTGAGTCAAGCTGACATTTTATGTGGTGCAAATGAACCATTTGGCTCTAGATCAAAAAACAACAACAACAACTTGCATTTATATAGCACCTTTATAACGTAGTGAAACATCTCAAGGCGTTTCACAGGTGCGTTATCAAACAAAAATTTTACACTGACCCACATAAGGAGCAACATTCCCTCTACGTGCGGCCGCGCAGCTCTGCCGGTCCGGCACAGCCCCGGACCGACTTTCTCAATGTTAAATTTCACGCATGCTCAAAACTGTGAATGTGCACCCAAAAATAAATTAGGGGAACATTGATAAAGAGATACCAGGACAGATGACCAAAAGCTTAGAAAAAGAGGTAGGTTTTAAGGAGTGTCTTAATGGAGGAGAGAGAGGCGCACAGATTTAGGGAGAGAATTCCAGAGCTTAGGGCCTAGGCAGCTGAAGGCGTGGCCACCAATGGTAAGGCGATGGAAATCAGGGATTCACAAGTGGCCAGAATTGGAGGTGCTCAGAGATCTCAAAGGCTTGTAGGGCTGGAGGAGGCTACAGAGAGAGGGAGGGGTGAGGCCATGGAGGGACTTGAAAACAAATGAGAATTTTAAAATTGAGGCGTTGTCAGACCGGGAGCCAAAGTAGGTAATAAATGATCTGAAATGACACTGGACATTGAAGCTAATTGTAGTCATCACAGAAGCGTTAGCAAACAAAATATGATGCCGAGCCACACAAGGACTTATTAGGACAGGTGACTAAAAGCTTGGTCAAAGAGGTTGTAAGACACGTCTAAAAGCAGAGGGAAGGCTGGATGCAATCAGAAATGCACCCACTCCCAAGAATGTCTCTGAATTTCGATCATTTTTGAGTCTTCTGAATTATTACGGAAAGTTCCTCCCAAACTTGGCTACATTGTTGCATCCACTGAATGAGCTGTTGAGAAAACAGGTCCCTTGGAAGTGGTCAAAAGAATGTGACACAGCATTCAAAGAGTGTGAAAGCCAGTTAGTAGAGAGTACAGGAAACTTTCTGGTATCCGGCACTGACGGGACCGAGCTGGTGCCGTTAGATCAAAACTGCCGTATAAACCAGCGGCAATGTTAAAACATACAGAGCTTTTCAGCTCCGTGTGAATCAACAAATCCTGTCCTGTTGCTTAGCAACAGCTTCAAAACAGTCGGCTGCAGCTGCAAGCGTCTCTAGCTGAAGCTGTTGCTTAGCTACAGACCTTGCAGAGCCTGACTGGGGAAAAAAAAGCAACAAGAAGTAAAAAAACTTATAGAAAACGGCTCCTGAATTTTGCCGGTAGATAGAGCTTTCCGGACATTTAACCTCCGGTTAAACGAAAGTTTCCTGTACCATGTTAGTTCACTATGATGTATCTAAGGAGATCAAGCTAGCATGTGACGCCTCTCCGTACGGAGTTGGGGCAGTGATCTCTCATGTACTAGATAGTGGGGAGGAGAGACCAATTGCTTTTGCTTCACGCACACTCAGTGCCAGTGAGCGGAATTATGCACAGATCGAAAGGGAAGCTTTGTCATTGATTTTTGGGGCCAAGAAGTTTCACAAATACTTGTTTGGTCGTAAGTTTACCATAATTACTGATCATAAGCCCCTGACAGCAATCCTCCATCCAAAGTCCTCAGTTCCAACCTTAACTGCAGCTTGAATGCAGAGATGGGCTTTGATTTTGTCCGCGTATACGTATGACATTGAGTACAGACGGTCAGCTGATCACAGTAATGCTGATGTTATATCCAGGTTGCCATCCCGATTATAAGTTACACCCAATAAGGAAGAAGTGTTCTATTTCTCATACATTGATGAGCTGCCAGTCACAGCTGAAGAGATTGGTAGGGCAACCAAACGTGACCTAATTATGTCAAAGGTGTATGATTACATAGCAAATGGATGGCCAAACCAGGTATCAGAGGAAGATTTCCATCCATACTTCATTCGTAGGAATGAATTGTCAGTGGTTAAAGATTGTATCATGTGGGGAGCAAGAGTGGTTATCTCAAATAGGTTCAGATCTAAATTGTTAGGTGATCTTCATGACCAGCACCTGGGAATGTGCTTGACCAAGAGCTTTGAACGCAGTTACTTATGGTGGCCAGGCTTAGATAAAGAGAGAGTACATAGTCAGTCGGTGTACAACATGTTAATCGGCGAGCAAGAAACCACCATTACAACCATGGAAATGGCCTCCCAGAGTGTGGCAAAGGTATGAGGAGTATATCAGAGGAAGATTTCCATCCATACTTCATTCCATAAGTTCATATCCTTTGTTTGTGTTACAGAATTCTATAGTAGAATTTGGAAACATAAAATGGGTTCCATTTGAGAAATGTATACCAAGAGTTGTGTATACCATGCAAGTAGTGGTATGAGGAGAGTAGTAAACCAGCAGAGTTGTTTCTCAAACGACAGCCATGAACCAGGTTCTCGTTGTTAAAGCCAAACTTGGCACAGTCCGTAGAAGAGAAATAATCAGGGCAGAAAGAGAGTCATGATAAAGATAGAGTTAGAGAGAGAAGTGTGAAGTTGAACCAGAAGGTTAGAGTGAAGAACCATCACCATAAATGGTTAAAGTGGTTACCAGGAAGAGTAGTGAAGATATATGGCCCTCGCACATATTTGGTCAAGATGTTTGATCATGGAAAGGTCAGGTTTGTTCACACTGATCATATCTTACCTACAGATGTGGAAGGAGCTGAAAGCTGGGATGATTCAATTTATTCTGATGAGTCAGATAGTCTTGTTACAAGTACAGTACCAGTAGCAAATCCTACATCAGACGTACCAGAAACAAGTCCAAGACAGAGTCAGAATTTAAGTCTGAGCCCGAGTCAGGCGGACAAACAGTCTGAAAGTGTAGAGAGTCCAAATGTAGATCAAGGTCAGTCCTTGGAGAAAAATTCTCCACAAGCTCAGCCTAGAATGAGGCAAAGTCCGACAACAAGATCTGAAAGTTCTGTTCAAGAAAGAAGGTATCCTCTTCAAAACAGAAAACCAGTGGTTAAGTTTAATCTGTAAATATGGAAAATAAGTTCATATCCTTTGTTTGTGTTACAGAATTCTATAGTAGAATTTGGAAACATAAAATGGGTTCCATTTGAGAAATGTATACCAAGAGTTGTGTATACCATGCAAGTCATGTACAATGATTATTTGCTATAATTAACTTCAATAAGGAGGGAGAAGTATAATAGAGCCACCTGGTGGACGACTGATGTATACAATAATAAAGCCATATGCAGTACAGTTCTTACTGGAAGCCATGTTGTGCTGTTGTGTATATATATGCTGTGTCTCAAGATATCACAGAGAGAGCCAGAGGTATTTAGGGAGGGATTTCCAGAGCTTAGGGCCTAGACAGCTGCAAGCATGGCCACCAATTGTGAGGTGGTGGAAATTGGGGATGCTCAAGTGGCCAGAATTGGAGGAGCACAGAGATCCTGGAGGGGTAGGGCTGGGGGAGGCTACAGAGATAGGGAGGGACGAGGCAATGGAGGGATTTGAACACAAGGATTACAATTCCCTTTCAAAACCGCTGTTAAGTCTGTGTGTTATATTGAGAATTACTACACAGACCACAAGAGTAAACTTTAACAGGTCTTTACTAGTTGAAGGTCAGGGCGGAACTGCCCAATAAATCATTATACAGCACTTATATACCGGTGTGGTCACCACCGGTATTACAGTATACAGCAGCCAAGATAAAGTAGTGCAACTCTTAAAATAGTTCTCTTAAAGGTGGAACGGTTACATACACCACAATCCTCCCTTTTTAGCTTAACAGTATATATTCCCCATTAACATAACATAATAACATATATACACAACTTCATGTAAAAACAGTTCACAGATTCAGTCTCTCTGGAGGCTTCCTGACTCGGTCCGGATGACGCCTCGGTGGTGTAGTAATTTTCGGTGGTGTAGTAGGTTCTTTTGGCAAGGTCGATTCGGCTTGAATGCCAGTGTCGGGTTCATCTGATTCCAGTATCACCGGATCGGAGGTAGCTCCTATGGGTATCTCTGCTTCATCATTAGGCGTATAGAGTTGTGGAGTAGGTTGTCCCTTTTCAGATGACTCTATGATCTGGTCAACATGGCGCTTTATTATGCTTTCACCAATGTCCACGGTATACATCAGCGGTCCTAGTCGTGTGCAAATAGTTCCAGGCTGCCATTTCTGGGTACGGTAGTCCCGGGCCAAAACTTGTTGACCTATCTGGAAGGTTCTAGTTGGCCTTTCATTCATGCCTTGAAATTACCGGTTCTCTACGTCCCTTCTGATGTTTGGCTTGATCAAATCCAGCCGGCATCTTAGTCTTCTATTGAAAAACATCATGGCGGGAGTTTGGTTTGTAACCGCATGTGTTGCATTCCTGTACGCCAACAAGAAGTTATCTACCTTATGTTGTAGATTTATGTCTTCCTTACCCATGGCCTTTATGGCCTTCTTGAAGGTCTGGACAAACCTTTCAGCTAATCCATTGGTGGCGGGATGGTATGGGGCGGACGTGTAGTGCTTAACCCCATTGTTTTTCAAGAACTTCCTGAATTCTTCGGACACAAATTGCGGTCCATTATCAGAACAGATCTGTTCCGGCAGCCCATTCCTGGCAAATATGGTCCTTAATACTGTGATGGTTTTTTCCGTGGTGGTGGAGGACATCTTTATTACCTCCGGCCACTTGGAGTGTGCATCCACCGCGATTAGGAACATTGAGTCCATAAATGGACCAGCAAAGTCGATATGTACCCTTTGCCATGGAGATGAGGGCCACTCCCATGGCTGTAGGGGAGCTTGTGGTGGGGCGTTTTGGACCTTCTGGCATCCTGGACAGCTTTTGGTCATTTCTTCGATGTCTCCATCGATACCTGGCCACCACACAAACGCTCTGGCTAGGTTCTTCATTTTCACTCCACCCAGATGCCCCTCGTGAAGCTCCTTTAGCACTTTGTGCTGGAGTTTGGGTGGAATCACCACTCTGGATCCACACATCAAAGTTCCTCGGCACACTGACAGCTGTTCTCTTCTTTGCGAAAATGCTGGCAACAATGGTTCGCCATGTGCTGGCCATCCCTTCACCATTAAATCGTAGACTCGTGAGAGAGTCGGGTCATTTCTTGTTTCCTTTTTGATCGTAGAATTTGTTACTGGTAGACATTCCACTATGGTTGAGTGGAACATCTCCACTGGGTCCACTGTAGGCGCCTCTTCTACCGTTGGCAACGGTAGGCGCGATAAACCGTCAGCATTCCCATGCCGTTTTGATCCTTTGTATTCTATGTCATATTGGTGGGCCCCTAGGAAAAGGGACCACCTCTGTAGCCTTTGCTCTGTCATAATGGAAACGCCCTTTTTAGGGTTGAATATGGATACCAACGGCTGGTGGTCTGTCAGCAGTGTAAACTTCTGGCCCTGCAGGTAATGATGAAACTTCTTTACTCCCCACACCAGGCTGAGAGACTCCCTATCTATCTGAGCATAGTTGCGCTCAGCGGAGGTCAATGATCTGGATGCAAATGCGACTGGCCTTTCCGAGCCATTTGGCAACTTGTGTGAGAGTACAGCTCCAATACCATAAGGAGAAGCATCACAAGCTAAACGAATAGGTAGCGTTGGGTTGAAGTGAGCCAACACTTCCTCTGAGGTGATCAATGCCTTGCTTTTGCGAAAGGCCTTCTTACAGTCCTCGCTCCACTTCCATGGTACTTCTTTCTGCAAAAGAGCATTCAGCGGGCGCAGCACCGTGGATAGATTTGGCAGAAACTTATGGTAATAGTTAATCAACCCTAGGAACGACCTCAACTGGGATACATTTTCCGGAGCGGGAGCCTTCACAACAGCTTTGATCTTGTCAGGTGACTTGTGCAGCCCCTCCTGGTCAATGACATGACCACAGTACGAGATCCGTTTCTGAAAGAACTCACATTTCTGGCGATTAACTCGAAGGCCATATTCCTTCAACCTGGTGAGCACCAGTTTCAAATTTGCAAGGTGTTCCTCATCGTCATCTCCTGTAATCAGGATATCGTCCAAGTAACATTGAGTGCTTGGAATTCCCTGTAATACCTGCTCCATGGCCCTCTGCCAAATTGCTGGAGCCGAAGCCACTCCAAAAACCAGTCTATTATATCGATACAAGCCTCTGTGCATGTTGATTGTGAGATACTGGCGCGACTCTTCCTCAACTTCCATCTGTAAGTACGCTTGCGCCAGGTCTATCTTGGTGAAGTGTTTCCCGCCAGACAATGAAGCAAAGATATCCTCAATCCGCGGAAGCGGATATTGCACCGTGTGAAGCACCGGATTAACTGTGATCTTGAAGTCTCCACAGATGCGGACCTTCCCCGGTTCCCCTGGCTTGTTACTCGATGAACGCTTCATGACGGGAACAATGGGCGTGGCCCACTCACTCCAGTCCACCTTAGACAGCACTCCTGAACGTTCAAGTCCTTCCAGCTCAGCTTCCACAGCAGGTCGTATCGCATAAGGTACCGGTCTGGCTTTGAAAAATTTTGGGTTTGCATGTTCTGCAATCTGGATTTTTGCCTTAATTCCTCTCAGTGTTCCCAGTCCCTGTTGGAACACCTCTTTAGCTTCATCCAATATTCTGGACAATCGTTCAGGTTTGACATCTTTTTTCTTTCCGGAATCTACCGTTATTGCATTTAGGGAGTGCCAGTCCATATTTATTTTCCTGATCCACTCCCGTCCCAGAAGTGGTGGACCTCCCTCAGGTAGTACATATATGTCCATTCCTTGGTGTTCTTTGCCCTTGTGTATCACCTTGACTTTTATCTTTCCGATGGGGTATACTTTTTGCCCCGTGTATGTCTGCAATACTATCTCCGTATCCCGTAGGGGAATATGTTTGAATAACTTTTTGTAATCTTGCTTATTCATGACCGTCAACGCCGATCCGGTGTCCACTTCCATCTTCACTTGGACTCCTGCTATCTGCAGTGTGACCCAGATAGTTTGTCGGTCAGCTTCCTTACTCACGTTGTGAATTCTCAGACTACCCAGTTCCTTGCTGTTGGAGTCTGAATCCGAATTCTGTTCATCCGAACTCTTCTCAGCCACCTTATGTACCTTTCTGCACTTTTCCTGTGGTGACTTTTTGTTGCTGGTCTTCTTTCCTGACCGGCATACTTTAGCTATGTGACCAAGCTTGCCACATTTTCTACATTCCTGGTTTTTAAACCAGCATTGGTTCTGATCGTGTGTTGTCTTCCCACAACGATAACATTTCGTTGTACCCAAAGCCATTTGATCTACGCTGAGTACCGCTGCCTTCAGCTGCATTTCCGCGGTGCCTCTCGCTGCAGCTTCGTGCGATGCTGCAATAGTGACAGCCTTATCAAGTGTAAGATCATTCTCACAAGCAACCGCTTTTGTGTTCCTTCTTTCGACAATCCACACACGAATTTGTCTCTCAGTGCCTCTGTCAGGCTTTCCCCAAACTGACAGTTTTTCGTTAGCTTACGCAGTTCAATTAAATACTCCGCGTTGCTTTCCTCTTTCAGTTGCGTTCTCGCATAAAATTTAAATCGTTCCGCTAACATCAGCGGTGTGGGGTTCAAATGATTCTTCAGGACAGCAACAATATTAGCAAAAGTCTGATCCGCCGGTTTAGCTGGTGATAGAAGATGCTTCAATATCCCGTATGTCTTCGCACCCATTGAGTTTAGTAAGGTTAGTGCTTTATCTTCCTCTGATATTTTATTTGCCTTACAATATATCTCTATGCGTTCTACATACATGGCCCAATCTTCAACATCGGGATCGAAATCGTTGATGTTACCACGCTTAGGCATCCTCGCGATCTTCTTGAGAAACAAAATAATTATTTTTTTTTTTATTTTTTTTACAAAATGGCGGTTTCCCGCGCTTGTCTTCTTCCCCCGCCTCCGAAAATGGCGGCTTCCCGCGTTTGCCTTTCTCCCCTGCTGGCTGTAATGGCGATTGCCGATTTGCTGCGTTCGCCCTCCCCCAGCGGTTTTCAAATCCTGCCTCCCAGCCCCTCTTGCAGTCCGGTCCTTTCCCCCGGCTGCGGCTGAGTTCTCCGCGTTTTTTTAAATTTTCTCCCGCGCTTTACGCTGACCCGGTCGCTGCGCCTCGCGGCTTTTTCACGGGTCGCGGTCGAGCTTGCAGTCCGGTCCTTCCCCCCCCCGGCTGCGGCTGAGTTCTCCGCGATTTTTTAAAAATTTTATTTTCACCCGCGCCTTACGCTGCGCCTCGCGGCCTCGCTAGCTGCCCGGCCTTTTTCACCGGTCGCGGTCGAGCTCTCTCTCGACGCTGTTGCGTCTCCCAGCCCGCTTGCAGCCCGGTCTCTCACACCGGCTGCGTTTGTATTCACCGCGGCTTCCGTGCCTTACGCTGCCCCAGTCTCAGCGCCTCTGGCCCCGACTTCTGTCCGGCTTCTTTCCCCGGCCGTGGTCGAGTTCTCCGCCCTTATATCCTCCGTTTTTTTATTTTTATTTTGTCCCCTACTCACAGTCAACGTGGCCGACTTGCTGCTCGTCGCTGATCGGCTTACCCACCACCGTGATAGAAGGGATGATCACTGCCTATTGCTGATGGAAGGCTTCGTGTCAGAATCCTTCCTTCGCTCTGCAGACCCGAGTCTTTTCTCAGCAGAATGATGAGGGCGGATGCCTCCTCTCGACGCCCGTTAAACTGCCTTGGATGTATCTCTGCCGCAGGGTAAGATCGTACTCGTCGCCACTGTTAAGTCTGTGTGTTATATTGAGAATTACTACACAGACCACAAGAGTAAACTTTAACAGGTCTTTACTAGTTGAAGGTCAGGGCGGAACTGCCCAATAAATCATTACACAGCACTTATATACCGGTGTGGTCACCACCGGTATTACAGTATACAGCAGCCAAGATAAAGTAGTGCAACTCTTAAAATAGTTCTCTTAAAGGTGGAACGGTTACATACACCACAACCGCCATCACCTCCTCCTCAAAAACCCGCCCTCAACTCTCTATTCTTGCAAACTATCACCCCATCTCCAACCTTCCTTTCCACTCCAAATCCTTGAACATGTTGTCACTTCCCAAATCCGTGCCCATCATTCCCGCAACTTCCTGTTTGAATCTCTCCAAAGCACCAAAACGGTCCTAACTACAGATACAAACCACATTCTCTGTGACTGTGACCCTTCTCTGCATCCTTTGGTTGAGCACATTATCCTCCTTCAATGCCTCTCCTACGTTGAGCAGCTCAGTTTGAACCTCCTTCACTTGGTTCCACTCTGGTCATAGCCAGAGCACCTCCTTCCCACCCCTGCACCGTTGCCTCAAGAGCACCCAAAGATCTATCCTTGGCTCCCTCCTCTCCATGTTGCCCACATATAGGCTGACGACACCCAGCTCTACCCCTCTACCACCTCTCTCTGCCACTCTACTGCCTCGGTGATGTCAGACTGCCTGTTTGACATGCAGTCTTAGATGAGCCACAATTTCCTCCAGTTAAAACATATGGAAGACCTCATAACTCCTTCATTGGCTCGGCATCCATTTTCTGATTACGGCTCTGTGAAGCACCTTGGGATGTTTTTCTATGTTAAAGGCGCTAAATAAATGTAAGTTTTTATTGTTCTACAAGAACCTATTAAGCTAGATATGATTGCTGTATGCTTTCTCTACCTCAAAAGGGTGTGCATGCTCAGTCGTTGAGTGTATTCAAGGCTGAGATCGATAGATTTTTGGACTCTAGGGGAATCAAGGGATATGGGGATCGGGCGGGAAAGTGGAGTTGAGGCCGAGGATCAATCATGATCTTATTGAATGGCGGAGCAGGCTCAAGGGGCCGTATGGCCTACTCCTGCTCCTAATTCTTATGTTCCTTATGCTCTTATGAATATAACCTGATTAATGTAACCCTATAAATCAACCCCTATTACTAAAGCTCCCATGAATGCAGGTCCTATTTGTGAAATTAGAGAACTAGCATTGATAGTCCACCTGGCAGTAATTTTAACATCCATCTACCACCAAATGAGTGATCTATGGTCGGGCAAACAGAGTCCATGATAACAGCCATTCATCCTTTGCCACATGGGTGTAAAGGAGTGGTTAAATTTTAATAGGGGTGGCCCAGCCGCAGCATTTGAACCAATTATTGTAGTCACTGAATCACACAGCACAGAAGGTCATTCAGCCCATCGTGCCTGAGCCGGAAAACTGAGTTCTCAAACTACCATGGTGGGATTTGAACTCATATTCTACTAGATTATTAGTCCAAGTCCCTCGATTACTAGTGCAGTGACATAACCTGTGGGACCTGGATTCAAATCTAGCCTTGCAATGATGGGATGGAAATTTCCTTTGGTTATAAGAGCGCTCTGTGAAATTATCTTGGGGAGTCCCAGGGCGCACATTGCAAAACTGCCCTGAATGAGCTGAGGCACGTTATTGGGACAGAGTTACTCTACATCCGACTGTGCCATATCCGACCTGGCAGTGCTTGATGCTGACGATGGAAATGGGCAAGTGTTCCATGACCCAGCACTACCATCCCTCACCTTGATGAACACGGAGCGAAGATCAACCAGTGTTACCTCCTTGTGGGCTCCATTTTGTGGTGTTACTACTGCAGCATATGATGTTAGCATACATTAGAAAATTTAATGGCTCTGGTAGGCCGAAAGATTTGAATAGTGACATTTGGTGCACTGGCAATAATTTAAATGCAACTATGACCCATTTCAACCAGGACTGTATGAAATGGCTCAACACCCACTGAGTACAACCAAGAAATCTTCAATCTTTTACATTAACTTACTCATTTACAGTTTGCATCTCTCCAATGACTTCATGGGTGAATGCGCCAATATGGTGTTGTACTTACCTGCCCGTATAGGGCCTAAGTCTGGTTTCATCTGAAGTGGCCAGATATGGGAGGGGTGCTACAATTGGCATCAGCTCTCCAAGGGCCGGGAGGGGGAATCATTTTACAATGACTCCTGCTGGAAGGTGTGGGTGTGTGGATATTAGGGGAGGATAGAATTGGGCTTTGCTGCGATGCCTTCCATAATCAAGCCTGACACCCGGGCCCTGAAATGCTGCAGGGGTTCGACCGGTTGCAAGGGCGTAACCCTGGCGGGAGATTGGCAGAACCCCTGGGAAGTGATGGCTATATTCAGCCTCGAGCGCCATGCCCCGGATTCCTGCCAGAGCTACAGCAGGAGACTGGTGGTACCCAACTCTTTCCCCCCCCCCCATCCCCCGCCACCCACCCCAGCAGGGCCTCACTGCCTAGGCTCACATATGAAGAACTCACTCTTGGGACTGTATCCCCGCAGCAAGGCGGCAACACCTTCAGGAAAGGAGGCAAGAAAACAATAAAAAGAAACGAAAAAGAAAGACTTGCGTTTCTATAGCACCTTTCACAACCTCAGGACGTCCGAAACGCTTTACAGCCAATGAAGTACTTTTGGAGTGTAGTCACTGTTGTAATGTGGGAAACGCAGCAGCCAATTTACGTACAGCAAGCTCCCACAAACAGCAATGTGATCATGACCAGATAATCTGTGACATGAATCAGTCATTCATGAAAGAAAGACTTATGAAATAATACTGAGCGGCCTACGGGTGGCGCTGTCCAGGGAGAGTATAAATACTCGGGCACGGGCCCAGCTTGCACAGGACATTCTTAACAGGAACTAGTGAAGGACACAACTAGACCTCCATGTTGTAAAACAGTTGATTAAAGCTTTGTTTAACGCTTAGACCAAGTGCCTAGTAGTTTTCTTACGTCAATCTGTTTTAGCAATATGTATTTAATAAATATTTTGACGTTGTCCCTGTCCGCTGTGCCATTGTTTTCTAACAGGATTACCTTGATAAGCGCAAGCTCCGACTCTCCGATTTCTTTCGAAACATGGACAAAGCTGGAAATATGAGCGTGCCCGTCACTGACTTCAGGAAAGCCTTGCAGGTTTGGGGAGAAATTCACATAAATACACTTCTGAAAATGTACACGTCCCAACAAAAAAAAATTGTATTAGAAATGAAGGTTTGGACAGCCAGCACTGTAGAATCCTAGGTGTGGGAATTTCAGTCTGAGCCATAGACTGAGGTGTTAGCCGAAATTATAAACATAATAACTAAAAGCAGCAACCTTAAAATGCTGACGAAGGGTCATCGACCTGAAACGTTAACTCTGTTTCTCTCTCCACAGATGCTGCCCGACCTGCTGAGTATTTCCAGCATTTTCTGTTGTTATTTAACCTTAAACTTAGAGCCAGGCCACTCAGGGGTGATGTCAAGAAGCATTTCTTCAGACAAAGGGTAGTGGAAATGTGGAAAACTCTCACCCAAAAAGCTGCTGAGGCTGGGGGTCAATTGAAGAGGGGCTGAATGGCCTGCTCTTTTTTTTAATACTTACTCATTTACGGGATGTGGGTGTCGCTGGCAAGGCCGGCATTTATTGCCCAACCCTAATTGCCCTTGAGAAGGTGGTGGTGAGTCGCCTTCTTGAACCGCTGTAATCCGTGTGGTGAAGGTATATCTCCAAGTCAAGATGTTGTGTAACTTGCAGGTGATGGCGTTCCCGTGCTCCTGCTGCATTTGCCCTTCTAGGTGGTTGAGTTTGCAGGTTTGGGAGGTGCTGTCGAAGAAACCTTGGCGAGTTGCTGCAGTGCATCTTGTAGATGGTACACACTGCAGCCATGGTGCGCTGGTGGTGGAGGGAGTGAATGTTTAAGGTGATGGACGGGGTGCCAATCAAGCGGGCTGCTTTTTCCTGGATGGCGTCGAGCTTCTTGAGTGTTGTTGGAGCTGCACTCATCCAGACACGTGGAGATTATTCTGTCACACTCCTGATTGTGCCTTGTAGATAGTGGAAAGGCTTTGGGGAGTCAGGAGGTGAGACACTCGCCGCAGAATACCCAGCCTCTGACCTGCTCTTGTTGCCACAGTATTTATGTGGCTGGTCCAGTTAAGTTTCTGGTTAATGGTGACCACCCAGGATATTGATGGTGGGGGATTCGGCGATGGTAATACCGTTGAATGTCAAGGGGCGGTGGTTAGACTCTCGCTTGTTGGAGATAGTCATTGCCTGGCACTTGTGTGGCGCGATTGTTACCTGCCACTTATCAGCCCAAGCCTGAATGCGTCCAGGTCTTGCTGCATGCGGGCATAGACTGCTTCATTATCTGAGGAGTTGTTACTTGTAACCATTCTGTGATTCTATGATATAAACTTCCTTTTCCCCCCTGTCTACTCCAGTCTGTGTAGCTGAAAATTTAATTTGGAGGCAGCTAGGGAGCGGGGGTGCCGGGAAGCGGTTGGGTAGTCCGGGAGAGCGGGTTTCCCGCAGGGACTGGTTAGCATTTGGAATCTCTGTTTCCCGTCCGCAGCAAGCCAAATGGAGAGGCTGGCTGGCTCTTGGATGGTTAGGCCTGCGGCACCAGGCTGCAGAGAGGAGGAAGGGAAGAATCAGTGTGGGGCGGATCGGAGGCCGGAGGGGAGAGGCCGGAGGGTGATTGGGGCCCGGAGCGGGATAGGGGGAGGAAAGGCTGAAGAGATCGGCGTGTTGGGGTGGGGGGGAGGGTGGAAGTGGAAGCCAGAGGGTGATCCGGACCGGGGGCTGGGTGGATGGGGTGGGACCGGAGGGTGATTGGGGCCAGATTGTGGAGGTCAGAAGGCCGGAGGGGGGAATTGGAGCCAGAGGGTTGAAGGCAAGAGATCGGAGGCATTGTGGGGCTTGAGGGTGGGGGGGTGGGTGGTCAGAGGCCTTGGTGGGGAGGTCGTGGGGAGATCAGAAGGGTGGGGGAGGAGTGCGATCGCTGGGGGTTGGTGAGGCAGGAATGCCAGATCCAGCAGGCAAGTGGAAAGGCACTTACCTCCTGGATCCAGCAGACCTCGCCTCCCTTTAGCTGTCGGGTTTCCGGAGTCCTGGGAAACCCACCCGCCCACATTTACATTTAAAATGGTGGATCACCATGAGGCACGGAGCCTCAATATAATATATAAATGGGCAAACCGACCTGCAAGTAGGGTGGCTGCCCACCCCCCATCCCGTCTCCGTTAAAACCGGAAGTGGGCGTGTTGAAGGTGGGTTGGGGTTGGGATTCAGATTTTTAACTCTTTAACCTCCCACCCCACACCACCTGCTTTTTGGGGATTAAAATTCCCTCCCTTTGTCTCAGTACCACTACCATCCCAAGCACTGCCTCATTATAATCTGTACTCCAGTCTGTGGCCCAGAAACAAGTGCCGGCCAGTTTTGAAGGACGAAATGGGCCCGGGGAACAGAGGAAATTGGTCCTCAGGCCTCAGCTACATAATCGTGGTGAGCTGCCAGCACATTTCACGCAGGAGGGGACTTGGTGCTGGAGAAATTAATGGGACTGAAAGCCGATAAATCCCCAGGGCCTGATAATCTGCATCCCAGAGTACTAAAAGAGGTAGCCATGGAAATAGTGGATGCATTGGTTGTCATCTTCCAAAATTCTATAGATTCTGGAACAGTTCCTGCAGATTGGAGGGTGGCAAATGTAACCCCTCTATTTAAAAAAGGAGGGAGAGAGAAAACAGGGAACTATAGACCGGTTAGCCTAACATCAGTAGTAGGGAAAATGCTAGAGTCTATTATAAGGGATGTGATAACAGGACACTTAGAAAATATCAACAGGACAAAGTCAACATGGATTTATGAAAGGGAAATCATGTTTGACAAACCTACTGGAGTTTTTTGAGGATGTAACTGGTAGAATAGATAAGGGAGAACCAGTGGATGTGGTGTATTTGGATTTTCAGAAGGCCTTTGATAAAGTTCCATATAAGAAGTTAGTGTGCAAAATTAAAGCACATGGGATTGGGGGTAATATACTGGCATGGATTGAAAATTGGTTAACAGACAGGAAACAGAGAGTAGGAATAAATGGGTCTTTTTCGGGGTGGCAGGCGGTGACTAGTGGGGTACCGCAGGGAGCAGTGCTTGGGCCCCAGCTATTCACAATATATATCAATGATTTGGATGAGGGAACCAAATGTAATAATTGCAAGTTTGCTGACGACACAAAACTAGGTGGGATTGTGAGTTGTGAGGAGGGTGCAAAGAGGCTTCAAGGCGATTTAGACAAGTTGAGAGAGTGGGCAAATATATGGCAGATGCAGTATAACGTGGATAAATGTGAAGTTATCCACTTCGGTAGGAAAAACAGCAAGGCAGAATATTAGTTACATGGTGATAGATTGGGAAATGTTGATGTATAAAGGGACCTGGGTGTCCTTGTACACCAGTCACTGAAAGCAAACATGCAGGTGCAGCAAGCAGTTAGGAAGGCAAATGGTATGTTGGCCTTCATTGCAAGAGGATTTGAGTACAGGAGCAAGGATGTCTTACTACAATTATACAGGGCCTTGGTGAGACCACACCTGGAGTACTGTGTGCAGTTTTGGTCTCCCTACCTAAGAAAGGATATACTTGCCATAGAGGGAGTGCAGCGAAGGTTCACCAGACTGATTCCTGGGATGGCAGGACTATCTTATGAGGAGAGATTGGGTCGACTAGGCCTGTATTCACTAGAGTTTATAAGAATGAGAGGGGATCTCATTGAAACGTATAAAATTCTGACAGGGCTAGATAGACTGGATGCAGAGAGGATGGGCAGGATTTTCATTGGGCCGTGGAGTCGGGATTGGAGGTGTGTGGGGGGTTAAAATCCCGAAATCAAGTGTCCCGACCCCATCCCACACCCAACCCGCCTCCATGCCAGTTTCAAAGGAGGCGGGTAGCCGCCCCACACTGGGACCCGCCTACCCGAGGCGGGAAGGGATTAGTGCTAATTAACTGCCTGTTAACAGGTAGTTAACAGGCAGTTTTTAGCCTAATCCCTATTTTTAAGGTTGAAGTGTGGGATTCCCGACGGCTCCAAACCACGCCAAGTTAGAGGAGGCGGACCGTCGGGTTGAAGGACTTGGAGGGGTCGCGATGTCAGTGTTCAGGTGAGTGATGTGTACATGAATGCAAAGGTAAGTGTGTTTGGTGTGTCTAAAGTGTTTAAAGAAGTTAAAATGACCTTTTCATACCTTTTCAGCCTTCCTTCCTTCAGGTCTCGGGAGTCCCTCATCTCACCGGCACAGAAAGCAGAATGGCTGCGAACTGTCAAAAGTGACAGCCTGCAGCTTTCTGTGCCGGAGAGATTTCTAACTGAGTCTGTGGAGAAGGACTCTGGTTAGAAGTAAGACTGTCAGTGTTTGACAGCTTCAAACAGCTGTGAAACGCTGATATTTCATCTGTCAAAACCTCCTGACAGATGAAATTTCAGTTTGTGACGTCAGCTGTTGCCGGGTGGCCCTTAATTGGCCTGCTGAGCCCGCTGGGCAGGCTCAACAAGGTCAATCAAGTTAAAATCGTGTGGATTGGCCCGAAAGTTGTAGTCCCACCTCCTACCCGACTCCTGAATGAAAATCAAGCCCGATGTTTCCCCTGGCTGGGGGGTCTAGAACGAGGGGTCACAGTCTCAGGATATGGGGTAGGACATTTAGGACTGAGATGAGGAGAAATTTCTTCACTCAGAGGGTGGTGAACCTGTGGAATTATCTACCACAGAAGGCTGTGGAGGCCAAGTCACTGAATATATTTAAGAAGGAGATAGATAGATTTCTAGACACAAAAAGCATCAAGGGGTATGGGGAGAGAGTGGGAATATGGTATTGAGATAGAGGATCAGCCATGATCATATTGAATGGCGGAGCAGGCTCGAAGGGCCGAATGGCCTACTCCTGCTCCTATTTGTCTATGTTTCTATGTGCCAGTTATGACACGGACTGCAGAGTTTGGGATGAGCTGAAGTTTATGGAGGGTGGAAGATGGGTGGCTGGCCAGGAGAGCATCGGAATAGTCGAGTCTGGAGGCGAGGAAAGCACGGATAAACATTTCAGCAGAAGGGGGGCTGAGGTCGGGGCCGAGACTGCAACTATTTGCTCACAAGGAGGGTAAACGCCAACACGGGCTGGTTGGGCTGAATACCCTGTTTCTGTGTAAGCTCTGCCACAGAAACATATTGATAACGATGGAGTGTGTTTCAGCGTCTCTCATTATCTGTTCTCGATCTTACTCCATCAGCAACTCAACATCCCATTGGATCTCACTCAGGTTGAGGAACTAATCAGCAAACTTGACAAGGATAATTACGGAGCAATTGACTACAGGTAGGGAATTGTAGGATGAAGTAGCCATTGTTGAGGGATCCTGTTTGGGAGAGTCTTCCTTTCCAACACTAGGGATCACATTGGAGGTCAGAGACACACTGCCGGAGTGAGGGATTAAATGGCTGATGACATCTGTCTCTCTTCACTGCATGGCAACACCTTCATCGTTCTTTTAAAAAAAATCAACAACCGTTCAATTTTTAAAAAAAATTTCAATCCTTTTGAGGTTTTTTTGATGCGTGAATATTCAGATATGCGTGATATCGAAGACAGCGTAGCAAGGTTAGAGAGGCCGCTGTGCAGCAGAAATGGTCCTTTTTTCAACTAGCTTGTCAGTGTTGCTCAGAGAAGATTGCCTGTTGTGGGAGATGGAACTGCTCTTTTTAAAAAATTCATTCTGGGGATGTCGGCGTCGCTGGCAAGGTCGGCATTTATTGCCCATCCCTAGTTGCCCTTGAGAAGGTGGTGGTGGGCCGTCTTCTTGAACCGCTGCAGTCTGAGTGGCAAAGGTACTCCCACAGTGCTGTTAGGTAGGGAGATACAGGATTTTGACCCAGCCACAATGAAGGAACTGTGAAGTACGTCCAAGTCGGGATGGTGTATGACTTGTCGGGGAACTGGCTAAAGTCGGACCCAAGGTACATTTCTGGGGCTGAATAGAGGGAAACAAGTGGACAATCTCAGCTGCAGTCAGATGCAGAGGCATTTTGTGGCGGTCAGCCAGCCAACTTCCACAGGGGGAAGAGAGAACAATCAGAGGGAGATGATCCCTTACTGGAGCAGTGAGGAGAGCCCAGTGGGTAAATGCATCATCCTGTAAGTACTGAGCCTTGGAAAGAACTTGCATTTCTACAGCGCCTTTCACAATCTCAGGATGTCCCAAAGCGCTTCACAGCCAATGAAGCACTTTTGAATTGCAGTCACTGTTGTAATGTAGGGAAACGTGGCAGCCAATTTGCATTTAGCAGGATCACAAAGACAGCAATGAAATTAATTACCTGATGAATTTTTAGTGATGTTGTTTGAGGGATAAATGTTCTTTGGGACAATGGGAGATGTCCCCTACTCTTCTTCAAATGGCACCGTAGAATCTTTTACTTCCACTTGAAAGGGCAGACAAGGCCTCAGTTTAACATCTCATCCAAAAGAAGGCACCCCCAACAGTACTGCACTGATGACCAGCCTAGATTATGTATTGAGTAGATTGGGCCTATATTCTCTGGAGTTCAGAAGAATGAGAGGTGATCTCATTGAAACATATAAGATTCTGAGGGGGATTGACAGGGTAGATGCTGAGAGGTTGTTTCCCCTGGCTGGAGAGTCTAGAATGAGGGGGCATAGCCTCAGGATAAGGGGCCGGCCTTTTAAGACTGAGATGAGAGGGAATTTCTTCACTCAGAGGGTTGTGAATCTTTGGCATTCTCTACCCCAAAGTGCTATGGGTGCTCAGTCATTGAGTATATTCAAGGCTGAGATAGATAGAAATTTGGACTCTAGGGGAATTAAGCGATATGGGGATAGGGCAGAAAAGTGGTGTTGAAGTCGATGATCAGCCAGATCTTATTGAATGGCAGAGCAGGCTCGAGAGGCCGTACGGCCTACTCCTGCTCCTGCTCCTTATGTTCGTATAATGGGCATGTACTTTAATTAGCAGGATGTGACTCGTGGTGTCCCGCAGGGATCTGTGTTGGGGCCTCAACTATTCACAGTATTTATTAACGAATTAGATGATAGCATAGAAAGTCTGATATCCAAATTTGCGGACGACACAAAGATAGGTGGAATTGTAGGCAGTGCAGATGAAAGCATAAAATTACAAAGGAATATCGACAGATTAAGTGAATGGGCAGAACTGTGGCAAATGGATTTCAACAGAGGCAAATGTGAGGTCATCCACTTTGGACCTAAAAAGAATAGGGCAGGGTACTTTCTAAATGGTGAAAAGCTAAAAACAGTGGAGGCCCAAAGAGACTTGGGGGCCCAGGTACATGGATCATTAAATATCATGTAAAGGTACAGAAAATAATCAAAAACGCTAATGGAATGCTGGCCTTTATATCTAGAGGACTAGAATACAAGGGGGTAGAAGTTATGCTGCAGCTGTACAAAACCCTGGTTAGACCACACCTGGAGCACTGTGAGCAGTTCTGGGCACCACACCTTAGGAAGGATATATTGGCCTTGGAGGGAGTGCAGCGTAGGTTTACCAGAATGATACTCTGACTTCAAGGGTTAAGTTACGAGGAGAGATTATACAAACTAGGATTGTATTCCCTAGAATTTAGAAGGTTAAAGGGTGACATGACCAAAGTTTTCAAAATATTAAGGGGAACTGATAGGGTAGATAGAGAGAAACTATTTCCACTGGTTGGGGATTCTAGGACTGGGGGGCATAGTCTAAAAATTAGAGCCAGACCTTTCAGGAGTGAAATTAGGAAACACTTCTGTTGTGTATGTAACCTGTTCCACCTTAAGAGAGCTTAAGCCTATTCCACCTTAAGAGATGTACTACTTTCTCAGGCTGCTGTAGACGTAATACCGGGGGTGAACACACCGGTATATAAGCACTGTGCAGTAATCTTGTATTCAGTGTAGTCCCTACCTCCAACCAGTAAAGACCTATTTTATTGTTACTGATTAAGTCTGAGTATTAATTACTTGAACAACTCACAGACTTAACACTGGCGACGAGTCAGGTTCTTACCCTGCGGCAGTTATTCCACGGCGGCTTCGTCCACAGACAGGACGTTGAAGAGAGGTTTCAAATCTCACCACCCCACTGGAAGCGACAGGCATTAGGACCCTGAAGCCTCCATCAGCGACTGAAAACTGGAGGACAGAAGACATCCTGCAGCTTCTTTTTCAACCTCGGTGGTGGGTAAGCCGAGCAGCGTTGGCTGCAAAGACAGGGCTGGGGGAAGTCGGAGGTAGAAGGGCCATCGATCGCAATCCCTGATAAGGGCCGCACTCGGGCTGAAAGGCGCAGCGTCGGCAGACACTGAAGGCGCGAGAGCCGCGGTGAAAAGCGCGGGCCATCGATCGCGGCGGAGATAAGGGCCGCACTCGGGGCTGAAGGGAGACGGCGTCGGGGGACGGGTGAAGACCGCCAAGCGCGGGAAAACCGCCATTTTGTGGGCGGAGGACGACGGCAAGAGCGGGAAGCCGCCATCTTGGATAGCAGTAAAAAAAAAAAATCTGAGAAAGTAGTACATCTCTTAAGGTGGAACAGGCTTAAGCTCTCTTAAGGTGGAACAGGTTACATACAGAACAACTTCTACACACACAGGGTGGTAGAAGATTGGAACTCTCTTCTGCAGACAGCAATTGGTGTTAGATCAATTGTTAATTTTAAATCAGAGATTGATAGATTTTTGTTAGCCAAAAGTATTAAAGGATATGGGGGCAAAAGCGGATATATGGAGTTAGGTCACAGATCAGCTGCGACCTCGTTGAATGGCGGAACAGGCTCGAGGGGCTGAATGGCCGACTCCTGCTCCTATGGTTCCTTCCTATGTTCCTATGAAGTCCTGGAGTGAGACTTGAACACATGACCTACTGACTCACGGGGGAGAGTGCTATCACTGAGCCAAGGCAGACATAAAGCAGGAAGGTCCATGCTGGGGAAGATGTTGGGAAACTAAATGTAGCACCACTGTGCTGGAGAGAGCGAAAAAAATCAGCCAGGATTCCCGGGATAGGATCAGGGTTTAGCGGTGATGGGAGTAAATCTGTTTTTAATGGAAGGATGAGTAGGTAGGGGCTAAATGTCCTCTCTCTTCCATACTTATCTTGCAATGCACCCCATGGCGAAATAGTCTGCTGACACTCACCGTCTAGGCTCAGCCATAAAGAACGACCACTTGGAAGAGGTACCAGAGAGCTGCTGGTGCCCATGGAATCAATCACCAGTTTCCCTTCAGGAGAGGAGGGGAAGGAACTGAAATTGGGGAAAGCAGAATTTAAAAAGTGTGTATTGTAATAATGTGGGATTAATTTTACAGTATTAAGTCTACTCCTGATACTTGACTTTATTTTTAATTCATTCACGGGATGTGGGCATCGCCGGCAAGGCCAGCATTTATTGCCCATCCCTAATTGCCCTCGAGAAGGTGGTGGTGAGCTGCCTTCTTGAATAAGTGGCTTGCTGGGCCATTTCAGAGGGCAGTTAAGAGTCAATCACATCGCTGTGGGTCTGGAGTCACATATCGGCCAGACCGGGTAAGGACGGCGGATTTCCTTCCTTAAAGGGCCAGATGGGTTTTTACAACAATCTGGTAGCTTCAAGGTCACCATTACCGATACTAGCTTTTTATTTAATTAATTTAATTTAAATTCCCCAGCTGGCGTGGTGAGATTTGAGCTTATGTCTCGGGATCATTAGCCTAGTGACATAACCACTATGCTACTGTACCCACTACTGGGACTGGCTTTATTACTAAAACATTGAAGTTTGTTTGATGAGCTGAAAATGTTAATGAAACTGGCTGGGGCAGATAGCTGTCAGTTTTAACAGCAAACTATTGTGTGCAGTTTTGGTCGCCTTATCTGAGGAAGGCTGTTCTTGCCATGGAGGGAGTTCAGCGAAGATTCACCAGACTGATACCTGGGATGGCAGGAATGACATATGAGGAGAGATTGGGTCGATTGGGCTTATACTCGCTGGAGTTTAGAAGAATGAGAGGGGATCTCATTGAAACTTATAAAATTCTAACAGGACTAGACAGACTAGATGCAGGAAGGATGTTCCCGATGGCGGGAGAGTCCAGAACCAGGGGTCACAGTCTAAGGATAAGGGGTAAGCCATTTAGGACAGAGATGAGGAGGAACTTCTTCACCCAGAGAGTGGTGAACCTGTGGAATTCTCTACCACAGAAGGCAGCTGAGGCCAATTCATTAAATATATTCAAGGAGGAGTTAGATATATTTCTTAAGGCTAAAGGGATCAAGGGATATGTGGAGAAAGCAGGGACAGGGTACTGAATTTGGATAATCAGCCATGATCTCATTGAATGGCGGAGCAGGCTTGAGGGGCCGAATGGCCTACTCCTGCTCCTATCTTCTATGTTTCTATGTTAAACATCCACGGACTACTCAATGAATGGCAAACAGAGATTTTAACAGAGGGAAGCTAATTTACCAGATCCCATAGTTCCTCAGCCACCTGCTACACACTAAACCGCTTCTTATCTCTTTTCAAACTAGCTTCACGCTGACTCAGGTGCCATAGATTTTGATAAGTCAGGTGACATGTACCAGAAGGTAAAGACCAACTAGAGAGCCCCAAAAAAAATGGAGAAAGAAGATGAGGTTAACGACAGAAACACTGTATGTTGTGATAAAAAACCTTTTCATGGTCTTTTTTTTGCTTTATTTATTATTAAAAAAGAAACAGTAAATTAAGTTGTTCTTTCCATATTTTGTCTTAAAGGGGATGTGTATTCATCATAATTTAACCATAATCCCACCCATTCTAAAGCTATTAGGGATGTAGAAAAGTACAGGACTGTGTAAAGACTCTGCAGTCCAACCAAACCCGTCCCAAAAAAACAATAACCCACAATCATCCACTCCCTCAAACATCTTTTTTTTATTATACTGTATAAACTTGCATTAGTCTAGCGACTAAAGCAAAAAAATAGTCTCAGCGGCCTGTATACGAGCTCATGATTATTCTTTCCCTGGGGAAAGAACGGGCTCAGGTTTGGGGTGCAATCTAAATGCAGGGGCAGCCTGTACATACGCTGAATTAAACCAGTGCCTTGTCACGGTGCAATGTCTCAGAGCCATTCATACAAAGAAATGCTGCTGGGGGTGGGGGTGCACTAGCTGTGGTTGTGCAGACAACACCATCAGGCCATCTGCACCAGCTACCTTCCACAGACAGCAGCAAGATGACTGGCCAGTTCATCATTTCTTGTTGGTATTGGTTGAGAGAGGAATGTTGGCCAGGACACGCCCTACTCTTATTCTCAAGCGGTGTCGTAGGATCTTTAGCGTCACCCGGAACCACTGGATCTCCCCTTTGACATGAATCTTATCATTCATGTGGAAATGACTAATGAAATAATACTGGGCGGGCTGCTGGTGGCGCTGTCCAGGGAGAGTATAAATACTCGGGCATGGGCCCAGCTTGCTCAGGACATTCTTTAACAGGAACTAGTGAAGGACACAACTAGGTCTCCATGTGGAAAACCAGTTGATTAAAGCCTTGTTTAACACTCAGACCAAGTGCCTCGTAGTTTTCGTACGCCACCCTTTCTAGCACCTTGGAATTGTGGGCAATTGAATAGAATACACTTCCCCTTTATCAGATTAGGAACTGTGGGCACTTCAAAGTCTGCTCCGAAGCACTGGTGTACTCCCACTGTAACGTTGACAGTACACTGGATGGGCTGGAATTCAGGCCGGGGCTTCAGTACGCAGGATCCGGGCCTTGTGCAGGAATTACCACTTGGCCTTGTAAGGGGCTGAAGCCTTTTCCTGCCCGTTAAAGGGCATTGGCACAAGGAGCGTCGGGGCCGAGGGCAGAGACTCTGAACTCTGGAGCTCCCCCATCCAATCTGGAGTGGCCACCCCTCCTGAATTGCCCTTGAATGTCCGGGAATTAAAGACAAATCTCCAGGACACTGCTGTGAGCAACCCAGGAGAAAAGTCACAGGGGTGTTAAAAAAATTGTGTTTTAAAAAAAAAAATCTTTCAATCATTTGGTTAATTAGTGAGATGGGGGTTTGACTGACAGTCAAGAATCATCCAATCAGGTAATGAAGTGTCTGTTCATTTTCTGATTGGCCGTGGGAAGGTGGGGCGCCACAGATATGGACGTCTTGGGCGACCAATGGCAGGAGCGTGCAGACAGCGTGGTTGGAAGCAGGAGGTCACGTGATGACACCTCCTGGAATATGTCCTAGGGTACTGAAGGAAGTGGCCCTAGAAATAGTAGATGCATTGCTGGTCATCTTCCAACATTCGATAGACTCTGGAACAGTTCCCATGGATTGGAGGGTAGCTAATGTTACCCCACTATTTAAAAAAGGTGGTAGAGATAAAACAGGGAATTATAGACCGGTAAGCCTGACATCGGTAGTGGGGAAAATGCTAGAGTCCATTATAAAAGATGTAATAGCAGAGCACTTGGAAAACAGTGACAGGATTGGACAAAGTCAACATGGATTTACAAAAGGTAAATCATGCTTGACTAATCTACTGAAATTTTTTGAGGATGTAACTGGTAGAATAGATAAGGGAGAACCAGTGGATGTGGTGTATTTGGACTTTCAGAAGGCTTTCGATAAGGTCCCGTATAAGAGACTAGCATGCAAAGTTAAAGCACATGGGATTGGGGGTAAGGTACTGACTTGGATAGAAAACTGGTTGGCAGACAGGAAGCAAAGAGTTGGAATAAACGGGTCTTTTTCCGAGTGGAAGGCAGTGACTAGTGGGGTACCGCAGGGATCGGTGCTAGGACCCCAATTATTCACAATATATATTAATGATCTAGATGAGGGAACTAGATGTAATATCTCCAAGTTTGTAGACGACACAAAGCTGGGTGGGTGTGTGTGCTGTGAGGAGGATGCAGAGAAACTCCAGTACGATTTGGACAGGTTGGGCGATTGGGCAGATGCATGGCAGATGCAGTATAATGTGGATAAATGCGAGGTTATCCACTTCGGTGGCAAAAACAGGAAGGCAGACTATTATCTGAA
Organism: Somniosus microcephalus; assembly: GCF_052327205.1. NCBI lineage: Eukaryota > Metazoa > Chordata > Chondrichthyes > Squaliformes > Somniosidae > Somniosus > Somniosus microcephalus. The sequence continues at coordinate 15,289,664 of NC_140998.1, forward strand.
TGGCAATAGATTGGGAAAAGGGGAAGTGCAACGAGACCTGGGTATCCTTGTGCACCAGTCGCTGAAGGTAAGCATGCAGGTGCAGCAGGCGATTAAGAAGGCAAATGGTATGCTGGCCTTCATAGCAAGAGGATTCGAGTACAGGAGCAAGGATGTCTTGCTGCAGTTGTACAGGGCCTTGGTGAGACCACACCTTGAGTATTGTGTGCAGTTTTGGTCGCCTTATCTGAGGAAGGATGTTCTTGCCATGGAGGGAGTGCAGTGAAGATTCACCAGACTGATACCTGGGATGGCAGGAATGACGTATGAAGAGAGATCGGGTCGATTAGGCTTATATTCGCCAGAGTTTAGAAGAATGAGAGGGGATCTCATTGAAACTTATAAAATTCTAACAGGACTAGACAGACTAGATGCAGGAAGGATGTTTCCGATGGCGGGGGATTCCAGAACCAGGGGTCACAGTCTAAGGATAAGAGGTAAGCGCATGACGGCCCTTGAGCTGCAGGTGGACTCACTTTGGAGCATCCACGATTCTGAGAGGGGTGTGGATAGCACATTTAGTGAGTTGGTCACACCGCAGGTTAAGGCCAGCGTAGACAGTACATGGGTGACCAAAAGGCAGAGCAAGGGCAGGAAGGTAGTGCAGAAATCCCCTGGGGTTGTCTCCCTTAGCAACAGGTTCACCGCCTTAGGTACTGTTGTCGGGGGGGGTGACACATCGGGGGAAGGCACCAGCAGCCAGGCTCATGGCACCATGACTGGCTCTGTTGCAAAGAAGGGAGGGAAAAAGAGTGGCAGGGCTATAGTAATAGGGGATTCGATTGTAAGGGGAATAGATAGGGGTTTCTGTGGTCGCGACCGAGACTCCAGGATGGTATGTTGCCTCCCTGGTGCAAGGGTCAAGGATGTCTCGGCGCGGGTGCAGAACATTCTGGAGGGGGAGGGGGAACAGCCAGTTGTCGTGATACATGTTGGTACCAACGACGTAGCTAAAAAAAGGGAAGAGGTCCTACAAGTAGAATTTAGGGAGTTAGGAGCCAAACTAAAAAGTAGGACCTCGAAGGTAGTAATCTCTGGATTACTACCAGTGCCACGTGCTAGTAAGAGTACAGAGAACAGGATAGTTAGGCTAAATACGTGGCTTGAGCAGTGGTGTAAGAGGGAGGGTTTTAAATTTTTGAGGCATTGGAACCAGTTTTGTGGTAGGTGTGACCTATACAAAAGGGACGGTCTACACCTGTGCAGAGATGGAACTGATGTTCTCGGGGTAATTTTTGATAAAGCAGTTCGGGAGCATTTAAACTAGTATGGCAGGGGGCTAGAAACCTATGTAGTGAAATAGAGGAAAGTGAAAGGCAGACAGAAATAAATGATAAAAGGGTGAGGAACAAAAAACAAAGGGCCAAACTAATTCATAAAAAATGTGAGCATAAAAAAAGCCTGAGGGTTTTATACCTTAATGCGAGAAGCATCAGGAACAAGGTAGATGAATTAGCTGTGGAAATAGAGGTTAATAATTATGATCTAATTGGGATTACGGAAACATGGTTGCAGGGTGAGCAGGGCTGGGAGCTTAACATACAGGGGTATTCAGTATTTAGGAAGGATCGACAAAAAAGAAAGGGAGGAGGGGTAGCATTGCTAGTAAAAGAGGGGATAAATGCAATTGAAAGGAAGGATATTAACTCAGTTAATACAGAATCTATATGGGTGGAGCTAAGAAATAGCGAGGGGCGAAAAACATTAATAGGAGTGGTATATAGGCCTCCAAATAGTAAAATAGAGGTTAGGGAGGGCATCACGAGGGAAATTAGAGAAGCGTGCAATAAGAGCACAGCTGTCATCATAGGTGACTTTAACTTACATATAGATTGGACTAGCCTAATCAGTAAAAATAATGAGGAGGAGGAATTCCTTGAGTGTTTGAGGGATGGTTATCTGGATCAATATGTCGAGGAACCAACTCGGGAACAGGCTATATTGGACTGGGTACTGTGCAATGAGAAGGGACTAATCAGTAATCTTGTTGTACGGGGACCCTTGGGTCAGAGCGATCATAACATGATCGATTTCTCACTCGAAATGGAGAGCGAAGAAATTGACTCAGAGACTAAGGTCCTGAATTTAAACAAGGGGAATTATGATGCCATGAGACGGGAACTGAGTAGGTCTGATTGGACAACGTTCCTGGGAGGACTGGAGGTAGATAAACAATGGCAAACATTTAAAGATAGAATGACAAAATTGCAAAAATTGTTTATACCAATCTGGCATAAAAGGAAATCTAAAAAGGTGACTCAACCGTGGATAACAGGGGAAATTAGAGACAGCATAAAATCCAAAGATAGGGCGTATAAAATAGCCAAAAAAAGCGCCAGAGCGGAAGATTGGGAACAGTTTAAGATAGAGCAAAGGAGGGCAAAGGGCATAATCAAGAGGGGCAAAATAGCTTACGAAAACAAGCTGGCGGAAAATATAAAAACTAACTCCAAAAGCTTTTATAAGTATATCAAAAGGAAAAGACTGGTGAAAACCAAAGTTGGTCCATTGCAGTCAGATACGGGGGAATATATAATGGGAAATAAGGAAATGGCAGATCAACTAAATGCATACTTTGGGTCAGTCTTTACGAAGGAAGACACAAAAAACCTCCCTGGGATATCGGGAAAAATAGGGACATTGGCAAAGGAGGAACTGACGCAAATCAATATCTCTAAGGATATGGTGTTAAGGAAGCTAAAGGGATTGAAGGTGGACAAATCCCCAGGGCCTGATAACATGCATCCTAGGGTACTGAAGGAGGTGGCCCTAGAGATAGCGGATGCACTAAGGATGATTTTTCAGAATTCATTAGACTCGGGAACAGTACCGATGGATTGGAGGGTAGCTAACGTTACCCCACTATTCAAAAAGGGGGGTAGGGAAAAAGCAGGTAATTACAGACCTGTAAGCCTTACATCAGTTGTGGGCAAAATGCTGGAGTCCATCATTAAGGATGAAATAGCGGAGCACTTAGCAAATGGGGACAGGATAGGACAGAGTCAACATGGATTTACAAAGGGTAAATCGTGCTTGACTAATCTATTGGAATTTTTTGAGGGAGTAACTGGTAGAATAGATGGGGGAGAGCCAGTAGATGTGGTGTACCTGGACTTCCAAAAGGCCTTCGATAAGGTCCCACATAAAAGATTAGCATGGAAAATTGAGGCTCATGGGATAAAGGGGAAAGTTTTGGCGTGGATAGGGAACTGGCTGTCAGATAGAAAACAGAGAGTTGGAATAAACGGCTCATTTTCTGAATGGCAGGCAGTAACAAGTGGGGTACCACAGGGATCTGTCCTGGGCCCCCAGCTGTTCACAATTTACATTAATGACCTGGATCAGGGAGTCGGATGCAGCATTTCCAAATTTGCAGACGACACTAAACTAGGAGGGGGGGTGGGCTCAGAGGAAGAGACCAGGAAGCTCCAGAGCGATTTGGACAGACTGGGCGATTGGGCGGATAAATGGCAGATGCACTATAATGTGGGCAAGTGCGAAGTTATCCACCTTGGGTGCAGGAACGGGAGGGCAAATTATTATTTAAATGGCAATAGATTGGGAGAGGGGGAAGTACAGAGAGACCTGGGTGTTCTTGTACACCAGTCACTGAAGGCGAGCATGCAGGTGCAACAGGCGGTCAAGAAGGCAAACGGTATGCTGGCCTTCATAGCAAAAGGGTTAGAATACAGGAACAGGGATACCTTGCTGCAGCTGTACAGGGCACTGGTGAGACCACACCTCGAGTACTGTGTACAGTTTTGGTCGCCTCATCTGAGGAAGGATGTTCTTGCCATGGAGGGGGTGCAGCGGCGATTCACCAGGCTGATACCAGGAATGGCGGGAATGACCTATGAGGAGAGACTATGTAGTTTAGGGATGTACACACTGGAGTTTAGAAGATTGAGAGGGGACCTCATAGAAGTGTATAAAATTCTGACAGGTCTAGACAGACTGGATGCAGAAGGAATGTTTCCCTTGGCGGGTGAGAACAGAACTAGAGGACATAATTTAAGGATAAGGGCTAAACCATTTAGGACAGAGATGAGGGGGAATTTCTTCACTCAGAGAGTGGTGAACCTGTGGAACTCATTGCCACAGAGGGCAGTGTACGCCAGCTCATTAAATATATTTAAGAGGGAATTAGATATATTTCTACGGGCAAAAGGGGTTAAGGGTTACGGAGAGAAGGCGGGGACGGGATACTGAATTAAAGGATCAGCCATGATCTCATCGAATGGCGGAGCAGGCACGAAGGGCCGAATGGCCTACTCCTGCTCCTATCTTCTATGTATCTATGTATTTAGGACTGAGATGAGGAGGAATTTCTTCACCCAGAGAGTGGTGAACCTGTGAAATTCTCTACCACAGAAGACAGTTGAGGCCAATTCATTAAATGTATTCAAGAAGGAGTTAGATATATTTCTTAAGGCTAAGGGGATCAAGGGGTATGGGGAGAAGGCAGGGACAGGGTACTGAGTTTGGATGATCAGCCATGATCGCATTGAATGGCAGAGCAGGCTCGAGGGGCCGAATGGCCTACTCCTGCTCCTATCTTCTATGTTTCTATGTTTCTATGTTTTCTATGTCCAGTCGGAGTTGGTGACCCTACCACATCCTGGCCTCAGAGTCAGTGGCGACAAGATCAGTGACCAGTGGAACTGGTGAGGCCCAACGTGCCAGTCTGCCAGACTGAGGAAGTGGGGCCCAAAGGAGGATGTGGGATTTTTTGTTATAACAATTTAAATGCAGTCCCCTTATACAGATGTTTCCACCGCCCCCACCAGTTGCCCATTCTCTTCTTGATGTTCAAGTGCCCAAGATGCATTTGCCGTTGCCATAGAAATTAAGAGAGCCCAGACCTCTCCAATGTTGGTGGGACCAGCCACGGATGTTCGGAGTGAGCACATCCCTTCACTTACAGTGGGATGTGCCCCCTCCTCCTGCTGTGGATTTTCAAACAGTTAATTGTGATTAGTCTACATTGTTTTGAACAAAAACTTTTTAATAATTCATTTTTTCTGGCCTCATGTTTTCCGTCCTTCCTTCTCTCGATCTATTTTGACCCTCGCCCTTCATCCCAATTCTGAGCTGAGCAGGAATCTGGTCGACACCAGGAAACAGATGATCCGGGAGCATCGGGAGCAACTCCGCAAGGAGGAAACCCGCCAGTGGAAAGAGAAGCAGAAGACCCAGCGGGTGCTGAGAACGCTCAAGAGCGCGATGAAGGCCATCACTCCGCGCGGTTCCATCGTCATCTCACCCGGTCAGGTTAAATTGCCGGACATCCAGCCGCTCGAGTCCTCCGGTTCCCGCCGCGTATTTGCCACGCCGCTGAGCTCATGGCACCATGTGGTGATGTCAACCAGCAGCCGGTACTCGGTGCCAACCCTGAGCCGCGTACAAGTGCACCGCCCGTTGAGCCATTCCAACAACGTGCTCTCGGTCTCCGGCGCCAGGTCGGGTGCTTCCCTCCAGGTGCACTCGATCTCTCAGCCTGAGCTGGTGCCTAAATCGCCTGTACGTTCTCTGTCGTGCCCAAGCGTGTACTCCAACTGGAAGGTAGACCCCGTCACAAAGTCTAGGCCATCAACTTCATTTTGCAAAGTGCAAGCATCACATTCTGGACACAAGTGAGGGGGATGAAGGCTAAAAAATAGTATCTGTGTAGTCTTTTCCTAGGAACTTTACTGACCTATGTTCATTATTTCCAGTCAGCTGCCTCCCTGTCAATCATCACCCGTCAATCACGTTCCATCAGTCACCTCCTGTCAATCATGTCCCAGCAGTCACCTCCCATCAGTTGCCTCCTGTCAATCACCTCCTGCTAACCACCTACTGCGTGACAATGACAAATCAAGAAACATTAAAAAAAAGCCAATTTTCTTCCCCTCTGCTCCTCTTTTGAAGGCATGGCCTCTTTGCCGTGGCATGGTTCCTCAGATGTCAAGCACCCTCGGCTCCTCACCAAGTGACCACTATTCCTGTACGAGTCTTTGTAGCGAGTGGTTGGGGGCGGGGAGTGGCTGGAGGAACGATTTCCCAATCATCATTTCCTTGCAGGAGTCACTAGATAGAGATCAGGAGCAAGAACACTGGTTGATTTCTTTCCCTCTCCCTGGACAAGGGCATTGAGACCATTGGGGTGTCACTGAGATCAACACCCCCCAGGAATTGACCCTGGGACCGTCATGGTGTGAATGGCTCAGCAATGCACAGGGTACTTACCAGCTGAGCACTCAGGGAAGCTCTTTCCTACACTTTTCATGCACCTTTTCGGCCATGTACTTCATTTAAGGTAATTGGCAAAAGACCCAGAGGCGAAATGAGAATATTTTTACGCACCGAGCTGTCATGATCTGGAATGCGCTGCCTGACAGGTCGGTGGGAACAGAGTCAATAATAACTTTCAAAAAGGATAAGTACTTGAGGGGGGAAAGTTGCAGGGCTGTGGGGAAAGAGCAGGGGGAGTGGGACTAATTGGAGAGCTCGTTCAAAGAGCCGGCACAGGCACGATGGGCCAAATGGCCGCCTGCTGTGCTGTAAGAGTCTCTGATTTTTATTGCTGTCTTGCGAGACATGTTGTCATGCCTTGGAAAGTGAAATGTAGAATGTTGTGAAGATATCATTAGATCACTAAGCACGTTAATCACTAAAAGAGTACTTTCCTACACTTTTCATGAACTACATAAAATATGAACAGAAAACTGGCATCAAAACCTGATACCTACTTAGCGATAATTTGCATGGGGAATGAATAACAGTGTCACTGCAGCATAAGCTTTCTGAGACAGTCAACCAGGCTTTTCTTAAATGGATTGCTCGGAGTAAGTCTGCTGAAACTGAGGCGACAAAAAATCCGCTTGACTCTAAGTAATGTCCCTTTAGAAGGACATTAATGCATCGAGGGAGTATGTCGGCTGATGTAAGGGTCTCATGTGAAATGAGTTCAGCCTAGTTCCTCTCATGTTTTTGTCTACAGCCCAAAGCCGCAACTAATTGGTGCGACATTCAGAATCTCACTTTGCGAAGCCGCAGCAGAAAGTCATTGGGTCCAACCAGCTCGTCCCTTTTTACCGCATTACTTGCCTTTTTACCATATCACATCCCTCCTCTCCCCAGAAACGCCCCTTTATATTGTTCCACAACTCTGTTACCTTTTGGGTGCAAAAGGTCACACCGGGTAATAGACCATTGCAGTCCATCTAGTTAGTCCCAGTCTCTAGAAAATGTCACAGCCCATGATATCTGTCATACCCCTCCATCAGATTTTCCCCCAGGTACTTATTCAACAGGTTTGCTACTCTTTGCATGTCCGTGTATAATTGAGACACGGACTGCAGGAGTTGATTATAACAAGTCTTTACTGAATGGAGACAACCTGGAAACTGAAACTACAGAAGCCTGCTAGGGCCTTTTATACAGGGGTGGTCACTGCCGGTACTGCAGTCTGAGACCAGTTATTCCCTTAAAGGTACATACACAACAATTCCTCCCCTTTTAGATAAACAGTACATAACATTCATTTAACAACTAAATATTAACTAATTACAATTACAATTACGGTTGCTAGATACATTGGTTGAAGTAAAGCAATTATAAGTTCAGTCTTTGAGGAGGCTTCCTGATTCTGTCTGGATAACGCCTCTTTGGGATATCAGGTTCTTCTGCCAAGGTTGAGTCAGGATCAATGTCGTTGTTTGGTTCGTCTGCTTCCAATATCACCGATTCTGCGGTAGATGCAATTGGTACTTCGGTTTCATCGCCAGGTGTATCAGATCGTGGTGTGGGGTTGACGTTTTCCAGTGACTCTAGAATCTGGTCAGCATGGCGTCTTACAATGCTCTCTCCAACGTCCATGGTATACATTAGAGGTCCTTGCCGTGTACAGATCGTTCCTGGCTGCCATTTCTCTGTGCGGTAGTCCTGGGCCAAAACTGGTTGACCTATCTTAAAACTCCTGGTCGGCCTTTCATTCATATTCTGAAACTGCCTGTTCTCCACATCTCTTCTGACGTTTGGCTTAACCAAATCCAAGCGGCATCGTAGTCTTCGATTGAAGAACATCATGGCTGGAGTTTGGTTGGTAACCGCATGTGGCGCATTCCAGTAGGCAAACAAGAAGTTATCCACCTTGTGTTGTAGGGGTATATCTTCATTACACATTGCCTTGATAGCCTTCTTGAATGTTTGAACAAACCTCTCGGCCAATCCATTAGTGGCTGGATGATATGGGGCAGATGTGTAATGCTTAACACCATTGTTCTTTAAGAACCTCCAGAACTCTTCAGACACAAACTGTGGTCCATTGTCAGAGCAAATCTGTTCAGGCAGCCCATTCCTGGCGAGTATGGTTCGTAAGACTGTGATAGTTTTTTCTGTGGTGGTTGAGGACATTTTTATTACCTCTGGCCACTTTGAATGTGCATCCACCGCAATTAAAAACATCTCCACCGCAATTAAAAGCATCGAGTCCATAAAGGGACCAGCAAAATCAATGTGCACCCTTTGCCATGGAGATGAGGGCCACTCCCATGGATGTAGAGGGGCTTGTGGTGGGGCGTTTTGGACCTTCTGGCATCCTGTACAGCTCTTGGTCATCTCTTTGATTTCTCTATCGATTCCCGGCCACCACACAAACGCTCTGGCTAAGTTCTTCATTTTTACCCCTCCCAGATGACCCTCATGAAGCTCATTGAGCACTCTATCCTTCAATTTGGGTGGAATTACTACTCTGGATCCACACATCAAGGTTCCTCTGCACACTGACAGCTGTTCTCTTCTCGGCGAGAATGCTGGCAGCAGTGGTTCGCCATGTGCTGGCCATCCCTTCACCGTTAAATCATAGACCCAGGAGAGTGTCGGGTCATTTCGTGTTTCCTTTTCTATGTTTGCATTCGTCACAGGGAGACATTCGACTATAGTCGAGTGGAATAACTCCACTGGATCCACTGACAGTTCTTCTTCCACCGTCGGCAATGGTAGGTGCGACAATCCATCAGCATTCCCATGCTGTTTAGTTCCTTTGTACTCGATGTCATATTGGTGTGCCCCTAGGAAAAGGGACCACCTCTGTAGCCGTTGTGCCGTCATTATCGGTACGCCCTTCTGAGGGTTGAAAATGGAGACGAGAGGTTGATGATCAGTTAGTAGAGTAAATTTCTAACCGTGCAGGTAGTGATTGAACTTCTTCACCCCCCACACCAGGCTGAGGGCCTCTCTGTCAATCTGGGCGTAGTTACGCTCGGCAGAAGTTAACGAGCATGACGCAAAAGCTATCGGCCTCTCTGAACCATCAAGGAATTTATGTGACAGTACCACCCCAATGCCGTAGGGAGACGCATCACACGCCAGTCTTATTGGTAGTGATGGGTTGTAGTGAGCCAATACTTCTCTTGAAGTGATTAGGTCCTTACTCTTCTGAAAGGCCCGCTTACATTCATCGCTCCATTTCCATGCTACTCCCGTTCATAGTAGGGCGTTCAGTGGATGCAGAATTGTGGACAAATTCGGCAAAAACTTATGGTAGTAATTCACCAATCCGAGGAATGACCTCAGTTGCGACACATTTTCAGGCGCTGGAGCCTTAACTACCGCTTCAATTTTGTCAGGGGACTTATGCAACCCCTCTTCATCAATCACATGGCCACAATACGATATCTGTTTCTTAAAAAACTCGCACTTGGGGCGATTGGCTCGTAGCCCATGTTCACGTAGCCTAGTGAGCACCTGCTCTAGGTTGGCAAGGTGTTCACTGTCATCTTCACCTGTCACTAGGATGTCGTCCAAGTAACACTGAGTCCCCGGAATCCCTTGCAGGACTTGTTCCATCGCTCTTTGCCATATCGCCGGAGCTGATGCTACTCCGAATACCAGTCGATTATACTGGTAAAGACCTTTGTGAGTGTTTATCGTGAGATACTTCCTAGAGGATTCTTCAACCTCCATCTGCAAATATGCTTGTGCTAGGTTAATTTTTGTAAAACGCTTCCCTCCAGATAGTGAGGCGAAGATATCTTCTATCTTTGGAAGAGGATATTGTACTGTGTGAAGGACTGGGTTCACCATCACCTTGAAGTCCCCACAGATGCAAACCTTCCTTGGCTCCTCAGACTTATTGTTTAACGTTTTCATGACAGGAACGATGGGTGTCGCCCACTCGCTCCAGTCTACCTTAGATAACACGCCTGCATTCTCCAGATTCTCCAGCTCTGCCTCGATGGCTGGGCGAATTGCATATGGTACCGGTCTTGCTTTGAAAAACTTGGTAATTGCATTTTCCTCTATTTTTATCGAGGCGGTTACGCCTTTAAGAGTGCCCAGTTCTTGTTGAAATACCTCTTTGGCGTCAGCTAAGATTGTTGACAATCGTCCAGGAGTGACGTCGTCATCCTTTTTACCAGCCACCGTCAGTGCCTGAATGGAGTGCCAGTCTAAACTTATCTTTCTGATCCATTCACGTCCCAATAACGGTGGTCCACCATCTTGCAGAATGTAGAGATACAATTTCCGTATTTTCTTGCCGTTGTATTCGACAGGCACCCTTATTTTTCCTCTGGGGTATACTTTTTGCCCCGTATACGTCCTCAAGACAATGGATGTCTCTCTCAAGGGTATGTGTGAGAATAGCCGCTCGTAGTCTCGTCGATTCATGACGGTTAGAGCTGATCCTGTATCCAATTCCATTTTGACTTGGGACCCTGCTATCGTGAGGGTGACCCACATGGTTCGGTGATCCTCTTTTGCGATTACGTTGTGAAGTTTGAGACAGCTTAGTCTCTTGTTCCCGGATTCACTATCGCTCATCTGGTCTTCGGAACTACTGTCCGTCATCTTTTGTACTTTCCTGTACGGTTCCTTAGTAGCCTTTTTGTTGTCGTTGGTCTTCTTCCCAGACCTGCAAACTCGTGCAATGTGTCCCATCTTTCCGCATTGCCTGCATATTTTGTCCTTGGACCAGCAGTCCTTCTGGTCATGGTTTGTTCTGCCGCAGCGATAACATTTTGCAAATCCCCGTGTCATTTCGTGGGTGCCGTATTCCTGTGGCTTTTGTTGTATTTCCGCAGCTCCCCTTGCTGCTGCTTCATACGATACTGCCACGCTGAAAGCCTTATCTAGCGTCAGCTCTTTCTCTGAGAGTAACCTCTTCTGGGTTCCTTCACTCAGGAGTCCACAGACAAATTTGTCCCGTAAGGTATCTGCCAGTCCTGCTCCGAACTGGCAGTGCTTTGATAGCTTGCGTAGTTCCGTAAGGTAATCAGCATTGCTCTCATTTTTATGCTGATTTCTCCTGTGGAATTTAAATCTTTCTGCTATCAGCAGCGGTGTAGGATTTAGGTGTTCCTGTAGGATAGCAACAATTTTGTTAAAACTCTTCGTCTTCGGTTTGGCTGGAGTAATCAGGTCCCGAAATAGGCCGTACGTTCTTGCGCCCATTAAATTTAGCAATATCGATGCCTTTTTCTCATCGGCTATTTCGTTTGCCTCGCAATATACCTCGACTCTTTCCACATACGTGGTCCAGTCTTCTATTGCATTATCGAAGGCAGTGATATCGCCAGTCTTTGGCATCTTGAAAATCTAAGATGGTGCCTCCCGCGCTTTGCCTTCGTTCCCAATGGATCAAAATGGCGCCTCCCGCGCTTTTCCTTCTTCCCCGCCGAGTTAAGATGGCGCCTCCCGCGCTTTCCCGCTGCTGCCGCTGCCAACGCCGCTCTCCGCGGTATTTTTATTTTCCTATCGCGCTTCAATATTTGCTCCGTTTATTGAAGAACCGTTCCTGTCGTGGAGCGGACCCTCTGGGACACTTCCCTCCCTCTTCTTAGGTCCGAACGCTACCCGGCTGCGAAGCACCGGCCGCGCCCTGTGTGCTCCACCCTCTCTCTCCCTCTTTGCTTCCCGACTCGCTGCCCGGCCCCATTGCAGAGCCACCCGATCGAGCTCTAGCCCGCCGCAGCCCAGGAAGGATCAGTGCACAACCTGCCACCAGCCCGATTAGCTGGGAAACCACAGACTGGAGAATCAAGCCAGGCTCTCGACAGTCTCTCCTGCACTTTTCAATTCGATGATTTGGAGGGCGGTTGCCCACGGTCGACGCCCGTTCCTCGAGTTTCTTTGGATTATTTTTTTTTTCTTTCTTCTGGCTTCGACCTTCAATAACGTCGTCTGAGGTGCTGCCGAGTTGCAGGTAAGTTCGTTTCTTACTCGTCGCCAGTATTCTGTCCGTGTATAATTGAGACACGGACTGCAGGAGTTGATTATAACAAGTCTTTACTGAATGGAGACAACCTGGAAACTGAAACTACAGAAGCCTGCTAGGGCCTTTTATACAGGGGTGGTCACTGCCAGTACTGCAGTCTGAGACCAGTTATTCCCTTAAAGGTACATACACAACAAGAAACTCAGAGAGAATGAAAAGAAAACTACAAACCATCTAAACAGGGAAACAAAAAACCTACATAGAATCATAGAATGGTTACAGCACGGAAGAAGGTCATTCAGCCTGTCGAGCCCGTGCCAACTCTCAGCTAGTCCCACTCCCCTGCCCTGCCCTTTCCCTGTAGCCCTGCAATTTTTTTTCCTTCAGGTACTGATCCAATTCCCTTTTGAAAGCCACGATTGAATCTGCCTCCACCACCCTTTCAGGCAGTGCATTCCAGATCTTAACCACTCGCAGCGTAAAAAAGTTTTTCCTCATGTCGCCTTTGGTTCTTTTGCCAATCACCTTAAATCTGTGTCCTCTGGTTCTCGACCCTTCTGCCAACAGGAACAGTTTCTCTCTATCTACTCTGTCCAGGCCCCTCATGATTTTGAACACCTCTATCAAATCTCTCCTCAATCTTCTCTGCTCCAAGGAAAACAACCCCAGCTTCTCCAGTCTATCAGCGTAACTGAAGTCCCTCATTCCTGGAAACATTCTCATAAATCTTTTCTGCACCCTCTCTAAGGCCTTCACATTATTCCTAAAGTGCGGTGCCCAGAATTGGATACAATACTCCAGTTGGGGCCGAACCAGTGTTTTATACAGGTTCATCATAACTTCCACACTTTTGTACTCTATGGGCAGGATTTTCATTGGGCCGTGGAGGCGGGATTGGAGGCGTGTGGGGGGTTAAAATCCCAAAATCGGGGGGCACGAACCCATCCCGCCCCCAACCCGCCTCCATGCCACTTTCAAAGGAGGCGGGTACCCGCCCCACACTGGGAGCCGCCTCCCCGAGGCGGGAAGGGGATTAGTGCCAATTAACTGCCTGTTAACAGGTAGTTAACGGGCAGTTTTTAGCTTTAGAATTTTTATTCTTGAAGTGTGGGATTCCCGACGGCTCCAAACCACGCCAAGTTAGCGAGGCGGGCCGTCGGACTGAAGGACTTGGAGGGGTCGAGGTGTCCGGTGTTCAGGTGAGTGATGGGTGCATGAGTGCAGAGGTAAGTGTGTTTGGTGTGTTTAAAGTGTTTAAAGAAGTTTTACTTACCTTTACAGCCTTCCTTCCTTCAGGTCTCGGGAGTCCCTCATCTCACCGGCACAGAAAGCAGAATGGCCGCGATCTGTCAAAAATTGCAGCATTCATCTTTCTGTTCCGGGGAGATCTCTAAATCATCCTGAGAGGAAGGAATTAACTTAGAGTACAGATTGTCAGTGTTTGGCAGCTTCAAACAGCTGTGAAATGCTGACATTTCATCTGTCAAAAGGTCTTGACAGATGAAATATCAATCTGTGACATCACCTGTTGCCAGGTGGCCCTTAATTGGCCTGCTGAGCCCGCTGGGTGGGCTCAACAAGGTCAATCAAGTCAAAATCGTGTGGGTTGGCCACAACTCGATGGAGGCGGGACTACAACCACAAAAGTTGTAATCCCGCCTCCTACCCGCCTCCTCAATGAAAATCCAGCCCTATACCTCTATTTATGAAGCCCAAGATCCCGTAAGCCTTTTTAACCACTTTCTCAACCTGCCCTGCCACCTTCAACGATTTGTGCATATTTACCCCTAGGTCTCTCTGTTTGTGCACCCCCTTTCGGATTGTACCCTTTAGTTTATATTTCCTCTCCTCATTCTGTCTACCAAAATGTATCACTTCACACTTTTCTGCATTAAATTTCATCTGCCACGTGTCCACCCATTTCACCAGCCTGTTTATGTCTTCCTGAAGTCTATCACTATCCTCCTCACTGTTCACTATACTTCAAGTTTTGTGTCATCTGCAAATATTGAAATTCTACCCTGTACACCCAAGACCAGGTCATTAATATATATCAAGAAAAGCAGTGGTCCTAGTACCGACCTCTGGGGAACACCACTGTATACCTTCCTCCAGTCTGAAAACAACTGTTCACCACTACTCTCTGTTTCCTGTCATTTAGCCAATTTCGTATCCATGCTGCCACTGTCCCTTTTATTTCATGGGCTTCAACTTTGCTGGCCAGCCTATTATGTGGCACTTTGTCGAACGCCTTTTGGAAATCCATGTACACCACGTCAACCACATTTCTCCAGTCCTCTGGCACCACCCCCGTATCTATGGAGGATTGGAATATTATGGTCAGTACCTCCGCGATTTTCTCCCTCAATTCCTTCAGCATCCTAGGATGCATCCCATCCGCTCCTGGTGATTTATCTACTTTAAGTTCAGCCAGCCTTTCTAATATCTCCTCTTTATCAACTTTTATCCTGTCAAGTATCTCCACTACCTCCTCCTTCACTATGACTTTGGCAGCATCCTCTTCCTTGGTGAAGACAGATGCAAAATACTCATTTAGTACCTCAGCCACGCCCTCTGCCTCCATGCATAGGTCTCCTTTTTGGTCCCTAATCGGCTCCACCCCTCCTCTTACTACCCTTTTACTATTTACATCATCCTGAAATATAAAAAGAAAATGCTGGAAATACTAAACATGTCAGGCAGCATCTGTGGAGAGAGAAACAGAGTTAACATTTCGGGTCGATGACCTTTCATTGGAACTGGAAGAAGTTAGAGATTTAACAGTTTATAAGCAAGTACAGAGCCAGGGAAAAAGAACTAAAGGGAAGGTCTGTGATAGGGTGGAAGTCAGGAGTGATTAAATGACAAAAGTGATGATGGTGCAAGGCAAAAGCACTTTGGGACGTCCTGAGGTCGTGAAAGGCGCTTTATAAATGCAAGTCTTTCTTTTTTCTTTTCAAAAGGGAGTGGTAATGGGAAAAGTCAAGAAACAAAAGATGGGTCCAGAGGACGTGTAAATGGTTACAGCAGACCCATTACCAGCACCTGCTGTCTGACAAAATGGGAGCAGTGGTTAGGATCTGATGTTTTTGAACTCAATCTAAAGGCTGGAAGGTTGTGAAGTGCATAATCATAAGTTGAGGTGCTGTTCCTTGAGCTTGCGTTGAGCTTCATTGGAACAATGTAGGAGGCCGAGGACAGAGAGGTCAGAGTGGGAGCGGAGCGGAGAATTAAAATGGCAAGTGACCGGAAGCTCAGAGTCACACCTGCGGACTGAACGGAGGTACTTAGCAAAGCGATCACCCGATCTGATATTGACAAATGAGCAAATATATCATCACACTGAGCTCTTGTGAATAATGTGTGTGTTGTGATTTTGGAGATGTTCTCCAAGTGTGGTGGAATGTGCTTAGTTCCAATACATCAGCTGTTGGCTCCAATAGAACTGCTAAAAACTCACCTTTTCAGTCTCTTTATTTTCATACAAGTCATGTTGAGTTAGTAGCCATGGTCACACTCTCCAATTTACACATACTGGCTTACATTCGCTGGTTAACATTCTCTGCCTCCCTGGTGCACACTCACTGGTGCACACTCCATGGTTCACACTCGCTGGTGCACACTCCTTGGTTCACACCCACTGGTGCACACTCCTTTGTTCACACTCGCAGGTGCACACTCCCTGGTTCACACTCGCTGGTGCACACTCCTTGTTTCACACTCGCTGGTGCACACTCCCTGCTTCACACTCGCTGGTGCACACTCCTTGGTTCACACCCGCTGGTGCACACTCCTTGGTTCACACCCGCTGGTGCTCACTCCTTGGTTCACACCCACTGGTGCACACTCCTTGGTTCACACTCGCTGGTGCACACTCCTTGGTTCACACCTGCTAGTGCACATTCCTTGGTTCACACCCGCTGGTGCACACTCCTTGGTTCACATTCGCTGGTGCACACTCCTTGGTTCACACCCGCTGGTGCACACTCCTTGCTTCACACTCACTGGTGCACAATCCATGGTTCACACTCACTGGTGCACAATCCATGGTTCACACTCGCTGGTGCACACTCCTTGGTTCCCACTCGCTGGTGCACACTCCTTGGTTCACACCCGCTGATGCACACTCCTTGGTTCACACTCGCTGGTGCACATTCCTTGGTTCACACCCACTGGTGCACACTCCTTGCTTCACACTCACTGGTGCACTCTCCTTGCTTCACACTCACTGGTGCACTCTCCTTGGTTCACACTCACCAGTGCACACTCCTTGGTTCACACTCACTGGTACACACTCCTGGGTTCACTCTCGCTGGTGCTCACTCCTTGGTTCACACTTGCTGGTGCACACTCCTTGGTTCACACCCGCTGGTGCTCACTCCTTGGTTCACACCCACTGGTGCACACTCCTTGGTTCACACTCGCTGGTGCACACTCCTTGGTTCACACCTGCTAGTGCACATTCCTTGGTTCACACCCACTGGTGCACACTCCTTGGTTCACATTCGCTGGTGCACACTCCTTGGTTCACACCCGCTGGTGCACACTCCTTGCTTCACACTCACTGGTGCACAATCCATGGTTCACACTCACTGGTGCACAATCCATGGTTCACACTCGCTGGTGCACACTCCTTGGTTCCCACTCGCTGGTGCACACTCCTTGGTTCACACCCGCTGATGCACACTCCTTGGTTCACACTCGCTGGTGCACATTCCTTGGTTCACACCCACTGGTGCACACTCCTTGCTTCACACTCACTGGTGCACTCTCCTTGCTTCACACTCACTGGTGCACTCTCCTTGGTTCACACTCACCAGTGCACACTCCTTGCTTCACACTCACTGGTGCACAATCCATGGTTCACACTCACTGGTGCACAATCCATGGTTCACACTCGCTGGTGCACACTCCTTGGTTCCCACTCACTGGTGCACACTCCTTGGTTCACACCCGCTGATGCACACTCCTTGGTTCACACTCGCTGGTGCACATTCCTTGGTTCACACCCACTGGTGCACACTCCTTGCTTCACACTCACTGGTGCACTCTCCTTGCTTCACACTCACTGGTGCACTCTCCTTGGTTCACACTCACCAGTGCACACTCCTTGGTTCACACTCACTGGTACACACTCCTGGGTTCACTCTCGCTGGTGCTCACTCCTTGGTTCACACTTGCTGGTGCACACTCCTTGGTTCACACCCGCTGGTGCTCACTCCTTGGTTCACACCCACTGGTGCACACTCCTTGGTTCACACTCGCTGGTGCACACTCCTTGGTTCACACCTGCTAGTGCACATTCCTTGGTTCACACCCGCTGGTGCACACTCCTTGGTTCACATTCGCTGGTGCACACTCCTTGGTTCACACCCGCTGGTGCACACTCCTTGCTTCACACTCACTGGTGCACAATGCATGGTTCACACTCACTGGTGCACAATCCATGGTTCACACTCGCTGGTGCACACTCCTTGGTTCCCACTCGCTGGTGCACACTCCTTGGTTCACACCCGCTGATGCACACTCCTTGGTTCACACTCGCTGGTGCACATTCCTTGGTTCACACCCACTGGTGCACACTCCTTGCTTCACACTCACTGGTGCACTCTCCTTGCTTCACACTCACTGGTGCACTCTCCTTGGTTCACACTCACCAGTGCACACTCCTTGGTTCACACTCACTGGTACACACTCCTGGGTTCACTCTCGCTGGTGCTCACTCCTTGGTTCACACTTGCTGGTGCACACTCCTTGGTT
This sequence comes from Somniosus microcephalus, assembly GCF_052327205.1. NCBI lineage: Eukaryota > Metazoa > Chordata > Chondrichthyes > Squaliformes > Somniosidae > Somniosus > Somniosus microcephalus. Next base: position 15,307,662 of record NC_140998.1, read on the forward strand.
CACACTCGCTGGTGCTCACTCCTTGGTTCACACTTACTGGTGCACACTCCATGGTTCACACTCACTGGTGCACACTCCTTGGTTCACACTCACTGGTACACACTCCTGGGTTCACACTCACTGGTGCACACTCCTTGGTTCACACTCGCTGGTGCACACTCCTTGGTTCACACTCGCTGGTGCTCACTCCTTGGTTCACACTCACTGGTGCACACTCCTTGGTTCACACTCACTGGTGCACACTCCTTGGTTCACACTCACTGGTGCACTCTCCTTGGTCTATACTGAAATAAAAACAGAAAATGATGCTGGAAATACTCAGCAGGCCAGGCAGCATCTGTGGAGAGAGAAGCAGAGTTAACGTTTCAGGTTGAGGACCTTTTGTTAGAACTGGAAAAAGGTAGAGATGTAACAGGTTTTTAAGCAGGGGCAGGGGCAGGGGCAGGGAAAGGCAGGGTTAGGGAAGGAAAGAACAAAAGGGAAGGTCTGTGATCGGGTGGAAGACAGGAGAGATTAAATGACAAAAAGGATGATGGTGCAAGGTGAAAGGAGATGGTAATGGGACAAGTAAAGAAACAAAAGATGGGTCTATCCTTGGTTTACACTCGCTGCATCACACTGGTTCACACTCTATTGTTGTATAAAGATAATACATGGCTTCAAGTGTCAGCTGTAGCTCAGTGGGTAGCACTCTCTAGGTGGGAGGGGCTAGGAGTGAGCCAGGTGTTGCTGGTTGCCTGATTGCAGCTGGGAGTTGGAGGGAGTTTTGTAAAAAGTTGGTGGTGGGTTTTGGGGTTTTGTTTTCAGGTTTTAGGGTCTTTTTGGCCCACAAAAACAGCCAAATGGCTGCTGAGGGGTCCGGAGTGCCGGGCCCCTCAGAGGACAATATTCCCGAGAGGAATTTAATTAGGGAAGAAACTGTGGTGGGAAAGGGAAAAAAAAGGCCCAAAGATTTGGGCCGGGACCTCAGGAGGTTTGGTAAAGAAAATACAGTGGTGGTGCAGTGTGAAGATAAGAAGATTCGAGCCTGGGATATAATCCAGGCGGTTCATGAGGACTGTGGCGAGGGAAGCTGCTTTGCCTGCCGACCAAAGCCGAATGTGGGATTTGAGGTGACGGTCAGTGGCCGTGAGGAGGTGGAAAGACTGTTACTCAGTCTGAAAGTTGGTGAGAAATTCTTGGAGGTGACTGCTATATTCAGAGGAGGTGGTGGTTTCATTTTTAAACTTGCCAGTTTACATTGAGGACGAAGTGCTAAGCAAGAAGTTGGAGTCGTGGGACATAAAAATCTGTTCTGCAATAAAGAGGAGGTATTACACGGGAACACGGATAGCAGACAGAACCCGGTATGTAAAGGTGCGGTTCCCTGAGGGGGTGAGGTCATTGCCGTACAGTATGAAGTTCGAGACACTGGAAGGAGTGCAGTACTTTCGTGTGCTGCATGATAACCAAGTAAAGGTGTGCTATTATTGTCTTGGACATGACCATCTCGTAAGAAACTGTCCAGACCTGTATTGTTACAATTGCAGTGAGTCGGGACACATTGCTCAGAGCTGCAAGGCGGAGAGCTGTGGGGTGTGTCGTAAAGGCCCCACCCGCTGTGAGTGTGTGGTGGAAGGGAACGATATGAGTGATGAGGAGATGGGAGAAGGAGCAGGAGAGGAGTGGGGAATGGCTGGAGGAGCGGTGCAGTCGGAGGACACAGCCGGTAAAATTAAGGGAAAAGGAGCACAGGAAGAGGCAGAGGATGGCGGAGCGGAGAACGGGATGGAGATGGTGGAAAACACGGCGAGTGCTATGGAGGAGAACAAAGACAGCAGCGGGCAGTGAGGGTCGAGTGCAGACTCGAGCCTTAGTGCAGTTCGGCTCCCCCTGGGGAGTCTGGTGTCTGCGGGGGGAGAGGAGGCGGGAGTGGGGTGTGTGGTGGATGTGGGTGCTCCGGGGAGAGGCGGGGAGTCAGATATCTTGGTGAGCGGGAGGGGGCAGGACGGGAAGAGGGTGCAAGAGGCAGGAGCCTTAAAGGGACAGCAGGATGGGATCAGCGAGATAGAGACGTCAGAAGGGAACAATTTAGGTGCGCCATTGTCCCATGGAGTGAGGGAACAAGATGCAAGGGTCAGAGGTGGAGATGTAGTCGAAGGGAGCAGCACAGTGGGAGAAACTGTGATAGCAGGAAGACTCTATGGGAGATGAAGTATCTGATGGGGAGCAGGATTATGTATCTGATGGGGAGCAGGCACAGGGGGTTGCAGAAGAGCTTGAGTGTGAGGAATTAGAGGGGGACAGAGACATGGAAGTTGGGGGTGGGGTGGCACCATGTGGAAAGGGAAAGGTTAGTGAGAGGCAGAAGGAGGGAGAAAGGGCAGCTCTTGGGCCCAAACTTAATGCAAGGAAGAGGCTGAAACAGCAGGGAGGGGTCAAACAGGAGGTGAAAAAGAGCCGGAGGCTGCAGGAAAAAGCAGCAGCTGCCCGAAAAGTTGAGAAGGAGCATGAGAGGAGGGAAGAGCCAGAGATTAAATGATGGGGAGATTATTGGGCATACTTCCCTTCTTTGGAGCCATGATTACATTGGTCTCGATTAATGTGAACGGACTGAGGGGTGAGAAGAAATTGCAGCAGTTGTTGCAGGGTTTTAAAGGTTCGGACTTGTTGTGTCTGCAAGAAACCTTTTGGGATGAGGATATTCTAGAAAGAGTTCAGAAGGTTTGGAAGGGAGAGGTGTTTGCGAGTTGTGCAAACAATAACCGTAGAGGGGTGGCCATTTTGGTGAGTCCGTCCATAAAAGAGAACGTTGCCTTGGTGGACAAGGACACTGAGGGGAGATTTTTACGGCTAAGGGTAAAAATGGAGGGATTTAATTGCGATCTCTTTAATATCTATGCGCCGAACGACCATTGCAAGCGTCGCGAGTTTTTTCGGGGGTTATTCACTGAAGCGGCAGAGGTGGAAAATCCTTGTATATGTAGTGTATGCAACCGTTCCACCTTTAAGAGAACTATTTTAAGGGTTGCACTACTTTATCTTGGCTGCTGTATACTGTAATACCGGTGGTGACCACACCGGTATATAAGTGCTGTGTAATGATTTATTGGGCAGTTCCGCCCTGACCTTCAACCAGTAAAGACCTGTTAAAGTTTACTCTTGTGGTCTGTGTAGTAATTCGCAATATAACACACAGACTTAACAGTGGCGACGATTACGATCTTACCCTGCGGCAGAGATACATCCAAGGCAGTTGAACGGGCGTCGAGAGGAGGCATCCGCCCTCATCATTCTGCTGAGAGAAGACTCGGGTCTGCAGAGCAAAGGAAGAATTCTGACACGAAGCCTTCCAACAGCAACAGGCAGTGATCATCCCTTCTATCACGGTGGTGGGTAAGCCAATCAGCGACGAGCAGCAAGTCGGCCACGTTGACTGTGAGTAGGGGAGAAAATTTTTAAAAAAACGGAGGATATAAGGGCGGAGAACTCTGTAAAGTCTGTGGGTTGTATAGCGAAGTAATACACAGACCACAAGAGTAACTTAAACAGGACTTTACTATTCGAAGGTCAGGGCGAATCTGCCCAATAAGTTCTGCCACAGCACTTATATACCGGTGTGGTCACCGTCGGTATTACAGTATACAGCAGCCAGGATAAAGTAGTGCCACACCTAAAATAGTTCTCTTAAAGGTGGACGGTTACATACAATAGTTCTCTTAAAGGTAGAACAGTTACATACACTACAATCCTCCCTTTTTAGCTTACAACATACTTATTCCCCATTAACATAACATCATAACATATCCAACTTCATGTTACAACAGTTCACAGAGGTAGTCTCTGCGGAAACAGTTCACAGATTCAGTCTCTGTGGAAAACAGTTCACAGATTCATTCTCTGATCTTCTTGACTCGGTCCGGACCACGCCTCCGTGGTGTAGTCGGGTCACCTTGCGAGAGGGACTCATCCCCTAGTCCTTCCCTAGACTTAACAGCTTTACTTCCATCACTTCCGAACCAGCATTGCTGACTTTTTAAAACAAACAAAAAACAGTTGGATTGCCTTGGGAAATTTTCCTACTTTCCAACTGATTTGGCTCCGTTCGGGGGACCACGTGTGTGATCTGGTAGAGGTAATAATGGTTCAGCTGGTTATCATCTTCTGCTTCGTCTTTTCCTTTTTTGCTTCTTGGAGACTCTCGGGGCTCCATTGTCAGCTGCCAGCTGTAACGCCACCATCTCCCTATGTTCCTTAGACTTTAAGTGATTCATCCTGATTTCGGCACTTTGGGAGTTCTCGGCACAAGCTGGGCAGACCAGGTCCTCGTAATATTCAGTGTCACTCAACAGATCATGGTAATATTCGGTGTCGTCCTGAGCTAGGCCAGCGAGAGGGTCTTCTATTTCCTCCTTACCCAGCTGGACGTTAGCCGACTTTTGTTCCAAATCCCGACATCTGTCCTGAAGAGACTTCATCATGCGTTCAGATTCATCCCGCTTTTTCTGGGCTTCCTGCAAGTCTTTTACTAATGACCTCATTTGTGATTTCAATACTTCAACTTCATTCGGAGATTGATTGATCGGACTATTCAATCCCTCTACTGAAGTAGCTGTTTCAGTATTCTGTTGTCCTACATTGCCATGCGTCAGCGTACGTTTGGCATCCAAGGGCTGTTCTGCTGCAGACTTCTCAGTCTGGGTTGCCACCTCAGCTCTTCCAATGACTTTTGAGAGCTCCCTTCCCTTTGAAGATTGAGGCTCGTATTTAAGTTTTTCCCATTTTAGAGTTTTATTCCTCAGCATATGAATGAGTTGGTTGACTGTTAACTCTTCTGCCATCATCCCTTTTCCATTAACTACAGGGCTGTTTATAACCTTTCCCTGGAGGAGTTGGCTGACTGTTAACTCTCCTGTCCTCATCCCTTTTCCATTAGCTGCAGGGCTGTTTAGAACCTTGTCCTGGGGCTCCTTTGCTGCTTCTACTTCGCCATCATCCGCAGGCCCCATCCTTCGAATTTCCACAAATGAATCGTCTGGTGATGCTGCACCCAACTTCAGTAGGAGCTCGGAAGTCATGTCGACCAACTCAGCTTTTTCTGCCTGCAACCTGCTAACCAGCGCCTTCAGTTGCGGCACATCTTGTTCCACCGGATTGGAGCACGCCCCTTCAGAAGCCGAATCCGCTTTGATTCGTTTGGCCTCCTCGTGCAGACGGTTTGTGTGCTCCTGCTCCCTTTTCTTCCCCAGCTGCTTCTGTTGTCTTTCCAGATTCTCCCATTCGGTATCATAGAACTTTTTCATTGCTTTCATCTCTTGCTCGAGACGGCAATTCAATTGTTCTAATTGCTGTCGTAATCTGAAACAAGTTTGCGTTCGAGCTCGATGTTCCTCAGTAATATATATCTCTGTAACTTGAACAGACTCAGAATTCTCTGTCGAGCTATGTTGTTGTTGCTCAGAGGAATTCTGTTCTGAAACTTTGTTCTCCTCTGGAGCATAAGCCTTTAGGCCCACATTCGTTCTACCAACCTTAGTCAGCAAGTTCATTTTAGACTTGTCTTTCATGCTTGGGCTGGTCTTATCGTCATCTGTTTCAGAGTCTGAGCTGATTGTCTGCCCCGAGTCCTCACTCGTTATTGCTTTGAGGTAGTGCCATTCCATGTCTATTTTCCTGATCCACTCCCGCCCTAGAAGTGGTGGTCCTCCCTCAGGTAGTACGTATAAGTCCATTCCGGGGTGTTCTTTGCCCCTGTCTCTCACCTTGACTCTTATCTTTCCCATGGGGTATACTTTATGCCCCGTGTATGTCTGCAATACGAACTTGGTATCTCTCAAGGGTATATGTGAGAATAGCCGGTTGTAATCCCTTCGATTTATGACGGATAGGGCTGATCCAGTGTCCAATTCCATTCTCACTTGGACTCCGGCTATTTTTAGCATGACCCAGATAGTTTGTAGGTCAGCTTCCTTACTCACATTATGAATTCTCAGACTACCCAGTTCCTGGCCGCTTGGGTCTGAGTCTGAATTCTGTTCATCTGAACTCTTCTCAACCACCTTGTGTACTTTGTTGTACCTTTCCTGTGATGGCTTTTTTTTTTGGTTGTTGGTCTTCTTCCCTGACCGGCATACTTTGGCTATGTGACCCAGTTTGCCACATTTCCTACAGTCCTGGATTTTAAACCAGCATTGGTTCTGGTCGTGTGTTGTCTTCCCACAATGATAACATTTCGTTGCACCCGAAGTAATTTGATCCACACTGAGGACCGCTGCCTTCAGCTGCATTTCCGCAGTTCCTTTCACTGCGGCTTCGTGTGATGCTGCAATAAGGACAGCCCTATCCAGTGTAAGGTCGTTCTCTTCGAGCAGTCGCTTTTGCGTTCCTTCCTTCGACAACCCGCACACGAATTTGTCTCGCAATGCCTCTGTCAGGTTTCCTCCAAACTGGCAGTATTTCGCTAGCCTACGCAGTTCGACCAAGTATTCCGCGTTGCTTTCCTCTTTCCGTTGCGTTCTCGCATAAAATTTGAATCGTTCCACCAACATCAGTGGTGTGGGGTTCAAGTGACCCTTCAGAACAGCAACAATATTATCGAAGGTTTGATCCGCCGGTTTAACTGGTGCTAGAAGATGCTTTAATAGCCCGTATGTCTTCGCCCCCATCGAGTTTAGCAAGGTTATAGCTTTATCATCATCCTCTATTTTATTGGCCTCACAATATATCTCAATGCGTTCTACATACGTGGCCCAATCTTCTACCTCGGAATCGAAATCGTTGATGTTACCACGCTTAGGCATCTTCACCTCCCTGATAAACAACAACGAAATATTTCTTTAACTCTTTTTTTTTCCAGATGGCAGTTTCCCCGCGCTTATCTTCTTTCCCCGCCCCTTTCAAAATGGCGGTTCCCGCTTCTGTCTTTTTCTCCGCCTCCTGGCGGCTTCCCGCGGTTTCCTGCGCTTATCTTCTTTCCCCGCCCCTTTCAAGATGGCGGTTCCCGCTTTTCTTCCCCTGGCGGGAGGGGTAAGCTTTTCCCTCGGGCGACGGCCGCTGGCTTTGGGGTTCGCAGCCTGCTCTTCGGCTTCAGCGTGTTCCCTTCTCTCAGCCGGGCAGCCGGTGCTGGGTACAACCCGTTGGCGGCGAACAGTTTCAGCCGCTGGCTGGATCTCGCTCAGCCTTCCTCGCTCGGGCTCTGTCTCTCCCGCTCGCTCGGCTCTCGCTCGCTCTCTCTCGGGCTCTGTCTCTCCCGTTCGCGCGGCTCTCGCTCGGGCTCTGTCTCTCCCGCTCGCGCGGCTCTCGCTCGCGCTCTCTCGGGCTCTGTCTCTCCCGTTCACGCGGCTCTCTCTCGGGCTCTGGCTCTCCCGCTCGCTCGCGCCTCCCAGCCCTCTCGCCATCCGGTGCTTCCCTCCCCGGCTGCGGCTACGTTCTCCGCGGTTTATTTGTTTTATCTCGTCCCGCGCCTTACGATCCGGTCGCAGCGCTTCGTGGCCTCAATCACTGTCTGGCCTTTTTCACCCCAATCGCGCCTCCCAGCTTCTCGCAGTCCGGTGCTTTACTCCCCGGCTGCGGCTGAGTTCTCCGTGGCTTATTTATTTTTATATCTTCCCGCGCCTTACGATCCCGGTCGCAGCGCCTCGTGGTCGCGGTAGTTGTCCGGCCTTTTTCGCCGTCGCGGTCTAGCCGTCTCACGACGCTCCCTCGCCCGCTTGTACCGCGGCTTCTGCTCCACGCTGCCCCAGTCTCAGCGCCTCTGGGCCCAACTTCTGTCCGGCTCCTTTCCCCCTCGACCGTGGTCGAGTGCACCGCCCTTATCCTCTGTTTATTTGTTTCTATTTTCCCTTTACTCACAGTCACCGTGGCCGACTTGCTTCTCGTGTTGATCGGCTCACTCACCACCGTGGCAGAAGGGACAATCCGTGCCTGTTGCTGATGGAAGACTTCGTGTTTGAAATCTTCCTCCTTTCTTGATCTGCAGACTCGAGTTTTCTCTCAGCAAAACGACGAGGGCGGGTGCCTCTTCTCGACGCTCGTTTATTTCTTCAGAAGTATTGATGCCGCAGGGTAAGATCGAACTCGTCGCCACTGTAAAGTCTGTGGGTTGTATAGCGAAGTAATACACAGACTACAAGAGTAACTTAAACAGGACTTTACTATTCGAAGGTCAGGGCGAATCTGCCCAATAAGTTCTGCCACAGCACTTATATACCGGTGTGGTCACCATCGGTATTACAGTATACAGCAGCCAGGATAAAGTAGTGCCACACCTAAAATAGTTCTCTTAAAGGTGGACGGTTACATACAATAGTTCTCTTAAAGGTAGAACAGTTACATACACTACAAACTCGACCACGGCCGGGGAAAGGAGCCGGACAGAAGTCGGGGCCAGAGGCGCTGAGACTGGGGCAGTGTAAGGCACGGAAGCCGCGGTGAATGCAAACGCAGCCGGTGCGAAAGACCGGGCTGCAAGCGGGCTGGGAGACGCAACAGCGTCGAGAGAGAGCTCGACCGCGACTGGTGAAAAAGGCCGGGCAGCTACCGAGGCCGCGAGGCGCAGCGACCGGGTCAGCGTAAGGCGCGGGAGAATTTTTTTTAAAAAACCGCGGAGAACTCAGCCGCAGCCAGGGGGGAAAGGACCGGACTGCAAGAGGGGCTGGGAGGCATGATTTGAAAACCGCTGGGGGAGGGCGAACGCAGCAAATCGGCAATCGCCATTACAGCCAGCGGGGGAGAAAGGCAAACGCGGGAAGCCGCCATTTTCGGAGGCGGGGGAAGAAGACAAGCGCGGGAAACCGCCATTTTGTAAAAGAAAAAAAAAAAAATAATAATTCTTTTGTTTCTCAAGAAGATCGCGAGGATGCCTAAGCGTGGTAACATCAACGATTTCGATCCCGATGTTGAAGATTGGGCCACGTATGTAGAACGCATAGAGATATACTGTAAGGCAAATAAAATATCAGATGAAGATAAAGCACTAACCTTACTAAACTCAATGGGTGCGAAGACATACGGGCTATTGAAGCATCTTCTAGCACCAGCTAAACCGGCGGATCAGACTTTCGCTAATATTGTTGCTGTCCTGAAGAATCATTTGAACCCCACACCGCTGATGTTAGCGGAACGATTTAAATTTTATGCGAGAACGCAACTGAAAGAGGAAGGCAACGCGGAGTATTTAATTGAACTGCGCAAGCTAGCGAAATACTGTCAGTTTGGGGAAAGCCTGACAGAGGCACTGAGAGACAAATTCGTGTGTGGATTGTCGAAAGAAGGAACACAAAAGCGGTTGCTTGAAGAGAATGATCTTACACTTGATAAGGCTGTCACTATTGCAGCATCGCACGAAGCCGCAGCGAGAGGCACCGCGGAAATGCAGCTGAAGGCAGCGGTACTCAGCGTAGATCAAATGGCTTCGGGTACAACGAAATGTTATCGTTGTGGGAAGACAACACACGATCAGAACCAATGCTGGTTTAAAAACCAGGAATGTAGAAAATGTGGCAAGCTTGGTCACATAGCTAAAGTATGCCGGTCAGGAAAGAAGACCAGCAACAAAAAGTCACCACAGGAAAAGTGCAGAAAGGTACATAAGGTGGCTGAGAAGAGTTCGGATGAACAGAATTCGGATTCAGACTCCAACAGCAAGGAACTGGGTAGTCTGAGAATTCACAACGTGAGTAAGGAAACTGACCAACAAACTATCTGGGTCACACTGCAGATAGCAGGAGTCCAAGTGAAGATGGAATTGGACACCGGATCGGCGTTGACGGTCATGAATAAGCAAGATTACAAAAAGTTATTCAAACATATTCCCCTACGGGATACGGAGATAGTATTGCAGACATACACGGGGCAAAAAGTATACCCCATTGGAAAGATAAAAGTCAAGGTGATACACAAGGGCAAAGAACACCAAGGAATGGACTTATATTTACTACCTGAGGGAGGTCCACCACTTCTGGGACGGGAGTGGATCAGGAAAATAAATATGGACTGGCACTCCCTAAACGCAATAACGGTAGATTCTGGAAAAAAAGATGTCAAACCTGAACGATTGTCCAGAATATTGGATGAGGCTAAAGAGGTGTTCCAACAGGGACTGGGAACACTGAGAGGAATTAAGGCAAAAATCAAGATTGCAGAACATGCAAACCCAAAATTTTTCAAAGCCAGACTGGTACCGTATGCGATACGACCTGCTGTGGAAGCTGAGCTGGAAGGGCTGGAACGTTCAGGAGTACTGTCTAAGGTGGACTGGAGTGAGTGGGCCACGCCCATTGTTCCCGTCATGAAGCGTTCATCGAGTAACAAGCCAGGGGAACCGGGGAAGGTCCGCATCTGTGGAGACTTCAAGATCACAGTTAATCCGGTGCTTCACACGGTGCAATATCCGCTTCCGCGGATTGAGGATATCTTTGCTTCATTGTCTGGCGGGAAACGCTTCACCAAGATAGACCTGGCGCAAGCGTACTTACAGATGGAAGTTGAGGAAGAGTCGCGCCAGTATCTCACAATCAGCACGCACAGAGGCTTGTATCGATATAATAGACTGGTTTTTGGAGTGGCTTCGGCTCCGGCAATTTGGCAGAGGGCCATGGAGCAGGTAGTACAGGGAATTCCAAGCACTCAATGTTACTTGGACGATATCCTGATTACAGGAGATGACGATGAGGAACACCTTGCAAATTTGAAACTGGTGCTCACCAGGTTGAAGGAATATGGCCTTCGAGTTAATCGCCAGAAATGTGAGTTCTTTCAGGAACGGATCTCGTACTGTGGTCATGTCATTGACCAGGAGGGGCTGCACAAGTCACCTGACAAGATCGAAGCTGTTGTGAAGGCTCCTGCCCCGGAAAATGTATCCCAGTTGAGATCGTTCCTAGGGTTGATTAACTATTACCATAAGTTTCTGCCAAATCTATCCACGGTGCTGCACCCGCTGAATGCTCTTTTGCAGAAAGAAGTACCATGGAAGTGGAGCGAGGACTGTAAGAAGGCCTTTCGCAAAAGCAAGGCATTGGTCACCTCAGAGGAAGTGTTGGCTCACTTCAACCCAACGCTACCTATTCGTTTAGCTTGTGATGCTTCTCCTTATGGTATTGGAGCAGTACTCTCACACAAGTTGCCAAATGGCTCGGAAAGGCCAGTCGCATTTGCATCCAGATCATTGACCTCCGCTGAGCGCAACTATGCTCAGATAGATAGGGAGGCTCTCAGCCTGGTGTGGGGAGTAAAGAAGTTTAATCATTACCTGCAGGGCCAGAAGTTTACACTGCTGACAGACCACCAGCCGTTGGTATCCATATTCAACCCTAAAAAGGGCGTTTCCATTATGACAGCGCAAAGGCTACAGAGGTGGTCCCTTTTCCTAGGGGCACACCAATATGACATAGAATACAAAGGATCAAAACAGCATGGGAATGCTGACGGTTTATCACGCCTACCGTTGCCAATGGTAGAAGAGGCGCCTACAGTGGACCCAGTGGAGATGTTCCACTCAACCATAGTGGAATGTCTACCAGTAACAAATTCTACGATCGAAAAGGAAACAAGAAATGACCCGACTCTCTCACGAGTCTACGATTTAACGGTGAAGGGATGGCCAGCACATGGCGAACCACTGTTGCCAGCATTTTCGCAAAGAAGAGAACAGCTGTCAGTGTGCCGAGGAACTTTGATGTGTGGATCCAGAGTGGTGATTCCACCCAAACTCCAGCAAAAAGTGCTAAAGGAGCTTCACGAGAGGCATCTGGGTGGAGTGAAAATGAAGAACCTAGCCAGAGCGTTCGTGTGGTGGCCAGGTATCGATGGAGACATCGAAGAAATGACCAAGAGCTGTTTAGGATGCCAGAAGGTCCAAAACGCCCCACCACAAACTCCTCTGCATCCATGGGAGTGGCCCTCATCTCCATGGCAAAGGGTACATATCAACTTTGCTGGTCCATTTATGGACTCAATGTTCTTAATCGCGGTGGATGCACACTCCAAGTGGCCGGAGGTAATAAAGATGTCCTCCACCACCATGGAAAAAACCATCACAGTATTAAGGACCATATTTGCCAGGAATGGGCTGCCGGAACAGATCTGTTCTGATAATGGACCGCAATTTGTGTCCGAAGAATTCAGGAAGTTCTTAAAAAACAATGGGGTTAAGCACTACACGTCCGCCCCATACCATCCCGCCACCAATGGATTAGCTGAAAGGTTTGTCCAGACCTTCAAGAAGGCCATAAAGGCCATGGGTAATGAAGACATAAATCTACAACATAAGGTAGATAACTTCTTGTTGGCGTACAGGAATGCAACACATGCGGTCACAAACCAAACTCCCGCCATGATGTTTTTCAATAGAAGACTAAGATGCCGGCTGGATTTGATCAAGCCAAACGTCAGAAGGGACGTAGAGAACCGGCAATTTCAAGGCATGAATGAAAGGCCAACTAGAACCTTCCAGATAGGTCAACAAGTTTTGGCCCGGGACTACCGTACCAAGAAATGGCAGCCTGGAACTATTTGCACACGACTAGGACCGCTGATGTATACCGTGGACATTGGTGAAAGCATAATAAGGCGCCATGCTGACCAGATCATAGCGTCATCCGAAAAGGGACAACCTACACCACAACTCTATACGCCTAATGATGAAGCAGAGATACCCATAGTATCTACCTCCGATCCGGTGATACTGGAACCAGATGAACCCGACACTGACATTCAAGCCGAATCGACCTTGCCAAAAGAACCTACTGCACCACCGAAAACTACTGCACCACCGAGGCGTTATCCGGACCGAGTCAGGAAGCCTCCAGAGAGACTGAATCTGTGAACTGTTTTTACATTAAGTTGTGTATATATGTTATGATGTTATGTTTAATGGGAAGATATACTGTTAACCTAAAAAGGGAGGATTGTAGTGTATGTAACCGTTCCACCTTTAAGAGAACTATTTTAAGGGTTGCACTACTTTATCTTGGCTGCTGTATACTGTAATACCGGTGGTGACCACACCGGTATATAAGTGCTGTGTAATGATTTATTGGGCAGTTCCGCCCTGACCTTCAACCAGTAAAGACCTGTTAAAGTTTACTCTTGTGGTCTGTGTAGTAATTCGCAATATAACACACAGACTTAACAGTATAGTGGGGGATTTTAATGTATATTTATCTCGGATGGACATTTCAGCCCAGATGACCTTTAAGGATGATGGGCTAAAAATTCGGTATCGCCGCGCCAGGTCTTTAGTGCCTGAAATTTTGCGCTCACCCGGATTCCCGTAGCGCCCGCCTGAAATTCAGTTGCGCCGCCCCAAGACGGAGGCGGGCGCTATTGCAGGGTTTGGCCGCCTCGTTTGGGGCGATGAAAGTCAGTTTCAGGCGTCCAGCTGCCGCTGCGGCACCCGATGCGGTGCGGCAGGCTGGGGTACTGCAGGCCTCCTCCTTCTCTTAAGGAGGAGCTGCCTGCAGCCGTGAGATCGCCGCTGGATTCCCCCGGCAAATGAGCCCGGCACCACGGAGAAGTGCCGGGCTCGCGGGAGTCAGACACCAATGCCGCGGGGGGGTGGTGCAGGAGTCCGGGGAGGGAGGTGCGGCCAGGCGGCCGCCGAGAAAGCGGCCGCCCGCCCCTCCACCTTTATGTGCCAGCCTCTCGGAGCTGCAAGGTACCGTTTTTCAAACGCTGTTTGCGGCCGCTACGGGCGAGGCGGCCGCAACTGAATTTGGCCATCGGCACGGAATAGCATTGGAACCGGGGCGCTGCGCACACCGATGACGTCATCGGTGCCGGCACAGCGCTACCGGCTAACGCCAATGTTAGGGACCAACTGAATTTCAGGCGCTAAAAAACTTCCGGCGCAAACCACTCTATAGCCAATAAGTGGGCGCAAACGCGACTGAATTTCTAGGCCGATAACTCCAGAGGGATGATTGTAAAAATGATGGCAAATTTAAATTTGAGAGACTTATGGAGGGACCGGAACCCCATAAAAAGGGAGTTCTCCAGAGCAGGTTGGGTGGGTGATGTTTTAAAACAGAGCCGAATAGATTTTGTGTTAATGCGGGAAGGGTTAAGTTCGGAGGTGATGGAGATTTATTATAAAGAAGTATTTTTTAGTGATCACTCGGCTTTGGTTCTTAGAATTAGGAACAGCAGAGTTAAGATCGGTTCAGGGGTGTGGATTTTAAATAATCAACGCCTGAAAGAAATTGCTTATAAAGAAGGGATTATAAATATAATAAAGAATGCTCGGAAGGAACCTTTGTTCTTGAAAGAAAGAAGAGTTTGGTGGGACAATTTCAAATATGAGGTAAAAGTTTTTTCGGTACGTTATGGGAAAAAGAGGGCGGCAGCTAACCGGCATCGAGAAGAGAATATAAACAAAAGGTTTACGGATGTCTGTAAAGCAGTTGACGGAGGGGATAAGGGAGCTGAGACTAAGTTCTGGGTGCTAAAGGAAGAGTGGGAATTATTGCAAGCTGAAAAATGCAAGGGAGCCATTCTCCGTGCAAAGGCTAGAGATGCATTGGAGGGCGAAAGATGCATTAGATATTTTCTAGAGCAGGAGAAGTTGCGACAGAGATTATCGTTAATTGAAGAGTTGAAGGTTGGGGTGAAGATCATTCATGAAAGTGGGGAGATTCTAGAGGCGGCTAGCAGCTTTTATCAAGAGTTATATACAAAAGAAGACATTTCCAATTTGGCGATGGAGAAGGTTACTGCTTTTATTGAAGAGGGTTTAAAGGAGGATGAGAGAAGCATGTGTGACAAAGAAGTAGGATTAGTGGAAATAAAAGTAGCAATAAGTGGAATGAAGGGGGGGGGGAAAGCCCAGGGTCTGATGGACTAAGTACAGAATTTTATAAAGAATTTTTTGAGATTTTAAGTCCATTGCTCTTAGAAGTTTTTAAGGAAATTAAAATTGAGGGAAGCCTGGCCCCATCTATGAGGAGATGTATCATAAGCTTAGCTTATAAAAATAAAGGGGATAGATGGGATCTGAAGAATTGGAGGCCCATCACATTATTAAATGTGGATTATAAGATCTTGGCGAGGGTTATGGCAAATCGTTTGAAGGAGGTGTTACCGGAGATAGTTTGGCCCTCTCAGTCCTATGGAGTCATAGGCCGGGACATCGCAGACTCTGTGGTCTCAATCCGAGATGCGATAGAGCTCATGGAAGAGAGTGGGAGGGAGGCTTATGTATTAAAGATAGATCAAGAGAAAGCCTTTGATAGGGTCTCTCATGAGTTTTTATTGAAGGTTTTGGAAGCATTTGGTTTCAAGGAAAATTTCATTCAGTGGATAAGGACTTTTTATTCAAACATATTTAGCTGCGTTAAATGTAATGGTTTTTTATCCAAGTATTTTCCAATACAGAGATCAGTGAGACAGGGTTGTCCCCTGTCTCCATTGTTGTACACATTGGTAGCAGAACCATTAGGTTACATGATGCGAAAGAAACAAGGTGTAGTTGGGATTGTGGTCCCCAGTTCTGGGCTGGTGTTGGTGATACACCAATATGCAGATGACACAACCTTAACATTGAGAAATGGGGAGTCAGTGAGGAAAGCTATGGAGGTAGTGGAGGAATACTGCAGAGCTTCAGGAGCCAGAGTGAATTATAGTAAGTCCCAATGCTTGGTTGCAGGGAGGGGTAGGGGGGAATGGTTGGGGGAATGTCCCTTTAAGGTGGTGGAGGTTTTGGAAGTTCTGGGGGTGCATATGGGGTGCAAGAAAGACAGGGATGAAGTGGATCGATTAAATTGGGAACCGAAGGTTATGAAAATTAAAAAGATTTTGGGAAGAAGGGAAAGAAGGTGGTTGAAAGTGCAAGGAAGAGCGACAGTGGTGTCTGCTCTCCTGCTATCTAAGCTACGGTACTTATTGACGGTGGAGGATATTCCTGAGTGGGCGGAAAAGTCAATCCGAGATGCGTGTGGGAGGTTTTTATGGGAAGGGAAACCAGCCTTGGTGGCATACAATACCATCATTGGACGGAGAAATCAGGGAGGACTCAATTTTCCAGATATTGATTTGAAGAAGAAATCCTTTAGAATCAAATGGGTGATTTCTTCAGAAGTCAAATACAAGTTTTTGGAAGAGTTGTTTTGAGCATTTTTTTAAACGAAGTGGGATAGGAGGGCAGGGGATATTGTATATGGAACACAATAATATGTTTTTGAAATCGATTAAACTTCTCCCTAGGTTTTATAAATGTAAGAAATCACACAACACCAGATTATAGTCCAACAGCTTTATTTGAAATCACAAGCTTTCGGAGCGCTGCTCCTTCGTCAGGTGAAGTGGAGAGATGCATAAAAACACAGCTTATATAGTCAGAGAATAATGTCAGATGTTTACAGGTAATCTTTCTAACTGCCATTTATCACACCTCGGCAGAAAGCTTGTGATTTCAAATAAAGCTGTTGGACTATAACCTGGTGTTGTGTGATTTCTTACATTTGTCCACCCCAGTCCAACACCGGCATCTCCACACCATAGGTTTTATAAGGGGGTTGTAGAGACTTAGGCCCAATTTTTAAAGATTGTGCAGTTTATGCCCAAGGGGGCTGAGGAATTTTTAGAACAGCCCTTATTTTTGAACAGGTGGGTCAACATCGAAGGAGAGGTTTTATTTAATCAAGCTTTTATAAAAGCTGGGATTATATCTGTGAAAGATGTATTATACGAGGTAATTCCAGGTTGGTTGCCGGAAGCGATAGTGAGGGACATGGTGTGGGAGGAGGATCAGGAGGTAGAAGGAAAAACAATAGGAATCATGTATGAGAAGATTGTGAGGGCAATGCCACAGGATTGGATGGAAGAAATAAATGCAGAAATCTTCAAAGGAAGTAAAATGCGTCCTGCTTTTCCAAGCTTTGTACTGGAGAAAGGGGGAGAGTTGGTCCAATTTGACAACTGTAACACTCGAGATTTCTATGAGGTATTCAGAGAATGGAGATTCAAGACACCTGCTGGTCAGGAGTTTTGGCAGAGTATATACCCACAGCTGGACTTCAACAGGATTTGGAAGGGAGTGTGGGCGAATTTTAAATGCCCAGAATGGATTGAACTGGATTTCAAATTGGCTCATAACTGGATTTTTACCATGACGGTCTTGTGCAAGATTGGACGAGTGGAGGCGGCAACTTGCCCAATGTGTGGGACACGGGATGAGATTCTGTCCCATTTACTGGAGTTGTATCCGCAGTTAAATGACTTTAAGTACTATGTTCGACAGTTGTGTGAAGCTTTTTTGCTGGGTGGGGACCGAAGAGCAAGAATGGGAATCCCGTGGGACTCAATTTTGAGATGGGGATTGCAGGAGAGTCTGCCCGAGTCTAGCGGAGCGGCAATTAATTTAATGTTCAGTTTGGCTAGATTCGTGATTGTGCAAAGAAGGAATGCTCTGTTTTTTAAGGGGAGGAGAATCAATCTAAAAGAGTATTTTAAATATAAGCTAAAAGATCATTATAAGGCTCTGTGGATGTTTTATTCAAAAAGGAATTTAAGGACAGTATTTTACAACCAATTTTTAAAGTACAATCGATTAATATATGTTACAGGTGACAAATTAAACTTGAGGTTTTGATGTTAAAATGTGGTGGCGGAATGGCTGTGCAGAGCGGTGGAATTGATTTGTATCATACAATGTAATGATCATGATGTTGTAAATGTTCTTAATGTTCAATAAAGTATAATATATTTTTTTTTAAGTGGGTAGCACACTCGCCTCTGAGTCAGAAGGTTGTGGGTTCAAGTCCCACTCCAGGGACTTGAGTACATGAAGCTAGGCTGATACTCCTTCTTCTTCTCCTCTTCTTAGGCTGACTTGCTTCCACATTAAAAATGAGTTCTCAGGTGACTGATGAGTCCAATGCGGGACCTACAGTCTCTGTCACAGGTGGGGCAGACGGTGGTTGAAGGGGCGGGTGGGTGGGGTGCTTGGGCTGACTTGCGCTGCCTGCGCTTGGCTTCCGCTTGCTCCCGGCGAAGAGACTTGAGGTGTTCGGCACCTTCCCGGATGCTTCTCCTCCACTTTGTGCGGTCTTGGGCCAGGGATTCCCAGGTGTCGGTGTCGGTGGGAATGTTACACTTTTTCAAGGAGACTTTGAGGGTGTCCTTGAAGCGTTTCCTCTGCCCACCTGGGGCTCTCTTGCCGTGCCGGAGCTCCGAGTAGAGCGCTTGTTTTGGGAGTCTCGGATCGGGTATGCGGACAATGTGACCTGTCCATCGCAGCTGATCGAACGTGGTCAAAGCTTTGATGCTTGGGATGTTGGCCTGAGCAAGAACACTGACGTTGGTGCGCCTATCCTGCCAATGGATTTGCAGGATCTTGCGGAGGCAGCGTTGGTGGGACCTGTCCAGTGCTTTGAGGTGCCTGCTGTACATGGTCCATGTCTCTGAGGCATACAGCAGGGCGGGTATCACTGCTGCTCTGAAGACCATGAGCTTAGTGCCGGGTTTGAGGTTCTGGTCTTCAAACACTCTCTTCCTCAGGCGACCGAAGGCTGCACTGGCACACTGAAGGCGGTGTTGGACTTCGTCGTCGACGTTTGTCCTTGTTGACAGTAGGCTCCCGAGGTATGGAAAGTGGTCCACGTTGTCCAAGGCCTTGTCATGGAGTTTGATAATTGGGGGGCAGTACTGTGTGGCGGGGGCAGGTTGGTAGAGGACCTTTGTCTTACGGATGTTTAGTGTAAGGCCCATGCTCTCGTACGCTTCGGTGAAGGTGTTGACGATGGTTTGGAGTTTGACCTCCAAGTGAGCGCAGATGCAAGCATCGTCTGCATACTGTAATTCGACGACAGAGGATGGGACGACCTTGGATCTGGACTGGTGGTGACGGAGGTTGAACAGTTTCCCATTTGTTCCGTAAATTAGCTCCACTCCAGTGGGGAGCTTACTGAGGGTGAGATGGAGCGTTGCAGCAAGAAGATCGAGAAGAGCATTGGCACAATGACACAGCCTTGCTTGACCCCGGTTCATACGTGAATTGGGTCTGTGGTGGAACCGTTGGTCAGGATCACGGCTTGCATGTCGTCGAGAAGCAGGCGGAGGATAGTGACAAACTTTTGAGGGCAGCCGAATTTGAGGCGGACACTCCATAATCCCTCACGGTTGACAGTGTTGAAGGCCTTTGTGAGATCAAAGAAGGCCATGTACAGCGGTTCTTTCTGTTCCCTGCATTTCTCTTGTAATTGACGTGCGGTGAAGATCATGTTCATTGTGCCCCTTAGTGGGCGGAATCTGCATTGCGACTCTGGGAGGAGCTCTTCGGCCACTGGGAGAAGGCGATTGAGGAGGATTCTTGCGATGACTTTCCCTGTGGCAGACAGCAAGGAAACTCCTCTGTAATTACCGCAATCGGACTTGTCACCTTTCTTGAAGATGGTCACAATTACAGTGTCTCTGAGATCCCCTGGTATGCTCTCCTCCTTCCAGATAAGAGAAATGAGTTCATGAATTCACACCAGTAGTGCTTCTCCACCAAGCTTTAGTGCCTCGGCGGGGATTCCATCTGCTCCTGGGGCCTTGTTGTTCTTCAGTAGTCGGATGGCCTTTTCAACCTCATGCCGGTCTGGGGCTGTGCCGAGATGGTGGCGGGTAGCATGCTGTGGGATGGAGTTAAGGACACTCGTGTCGAAGACAGTGTCATGGTTAAGGAGATCTTTGAAGTGCTCCATCCAGCGGGCACTGACTGCCTCTCTGTCCTTGATGAGCACCTCTCCGTTCTTGGCCTGCAGTGGGGAGGGGCCTTAGGTGCTTGGGCCGTAGATGGCCTTGACTGCATTAAAGAATCCACGCACGTCGTGGTTGTCAGCTAGCTGCTGGATCTCCTGCGCTTTCTCCACCCACCATCTGTTCTTTAGGTTGTGAGTTTTTTGTTGGACCTCAGCCTTCAGGCTTCTGTAGAGCTGCTTTCTTGCTCTCAAGTTCTGTTGCTGTTTCCAGATCAGGAATGCTTTGCACTTGCGGCTTATTAGCTCCTGGATCTCCTGGTCATTCTCATCGAACCAGTCTTGGTGTTTCCTGGTCGAGTGACCGAGCGTCTCTTCACAGGTGCTGATTATGGAGGCCTTAAGTGCAGACCAGACTCTGTGTCTCTGCATCACTGGGAGTCGTCAGGTTGTTTGTGAGGCACAGGCTGAATAGGGCTTTCTTAGCAGGGTCTTTGAGTGCTCCAGCATTCATTTTCCTGCGGCATTGTTTCTGTTGCCGCCGCTGTTTTGGGGCTACATTGATGGAGATGACAGAGCGGATTAGGTGGTGGTCTGTCCAGCAGTCATCAGCTCCTGTCATGGCGCGGGTGATGCGGACGTCCTTGCAGTCCCTCGCTCGGACGATGACATAGTCCAGCAGATGCCAGTGCTTGGAACGAGGGTGCTGCCATGAAGCCTTGTACTTGTCTCCCTGACGGAGCAAGGTGTTGGTTATGACAAGGCCATGTTCTAAGCATTTCGACAGGAGGAGGGTACCATTGGAGTTGGCTTTCCCTACCCCCTCTCTGCCGATCACACCTCCCCAGAGGTCTGTGTCCTTTCCAACTCTGGCGTTAAAGTCACCAAGGGGGATCATCTTGTCGCCCATTGGGACTCGGGACAGGGATTGTTCGAGGCTGGAGTAGAATTCCTCTTTGGTCTTGCCTGTGGCTTCCAGTGTTGGGGCGTACGCACTGATGACCGTAGCGCACTGGTTCCGGGCTAGGGTGAGCCGAAGAATCATGAGGCGCTTGCTTATACCGCTAGGAGAGTCTCTGAGACACCCGACCAGTTCATTTTTTATGGCGAAACCTATCCCATGGAGGCAGCGTTCTTCTTCAAGTTTGCCTTTCCTGAAGAAGGTGTAACCACCGCCTTGCTCCTTGAGCTGGCCTTCCCCTGCCCGCCAGGTCTCACTTAGGGCAGCGATGTCTATGTTGAAATGTCTGAGGTCCCGGGCAACGATAGCAGTACGGCGTTCCAGTCTGTCACTGTTGGGGTTGTCCATGAGGGTCCTGACATTCCAGGTCCCGAACTTCATTTTAAAGGGTGGAAGATGCCTGTGCATGAATTCCTTTAACGTGGGGTGGTCGTTGCACTCCAGCTACCACACGGGCTTGACAGAGCAAGGTCTTGGTCCAATGGCAAGGGGATCCAAGACGATTGGAGACCAGGCTCTGCTACAACGGCCTAGCACATACACAGGCATATTACTACTGTCCTCCTCCCTCCTTCCCGCAGGTCCTCTCTGCTTGGTTTTCGTAGGATGCATTGTGGTCCTCCCAACCTCGCTGGTTCTTCACTTAAACTTAGCTCCCAAATCCCCAGACCTCTCCGCCGTCAAGACTACGCTTCTCCACTAGACTAGTAATCTAGTGACTAGTGGATTGCGAGTGGAGCTTGGGACCAGGGATCGCGAGAATATCAGTGCTAATTTGATCCTGTGAGAGACAACATCATTCATGTCCGAGGCCGGGACCCAGGAACGAGGATGAGCCCAGCAGCGAGGTCAAGGCCCAGGAGTGGCGCAGCATGGACCAGCAGCGGGGTCGGGGCCCAGGGAAGGTGCGGCATGGGTCAACAGTGAGGTCAGGAGGACCACAATGCTGATACTCCAATGCAGTGCTGAGGGAGTGCTGCACTGTTGGAGGTGCTGTCTTTTGGACAAGACGTTAAACCAAGGTCCCGTCTGCTCTCTCAGGTGGATGTAAAAGGTCCCATGTCACTATTTCGAAGAAGAGCAGGGGAGTTATCCCCGGTGTCCTGGGGCCAATATTTGTCCCTCAACCAACGTAACAAAAAATGATTATCCGGTCATTATCACATTGCTGTTTGTGGGAGCTTGCTGTGCGCAAATTGGCTGCTGCGTTTCCTACATTACAACAGTGACTACACTTCAAAAGTACTTCATTGGCTCTAAAACGCTTTGAGACGTCCGGTGGTCGTGAAAGGTGCTATAGAAATGCAAGTCTTTCTTTCTTTTCATCAATGGCTGACTGGGTAAATATCCTATAATAACAACAGAAAAAGTTGGAAACACTCAGCAGGCCAGGCAGCATCTGTGGAGAGAGAAACAGAGTTAACATTTCAGGTCTGTGACCCTACTGTTATCAACTTTCCATCAACTTCAATATCTCATCGGACACCCTCAGAGACTTGAGCATATAATTTAAGCTGACATTTCAGTGCAGTAGTGAGGGAGTGCTACACTGTCGGCGGTGCCGTCTTTTGGATGAGATGTTAAACTAATGTCCTAGCTACCCTCTTAACTGAACGTAAAAGATCCCATAGCATTACTCAAAGAAGAGTAGGGACATTCTCCCGGTGCTGTGGACAATACTTGTCAGCCAACCTCACTAAAATAGATCACCTGGTCATTTATCTCATTGCTGTGCACAAATTAACTGTCACAATTTCCCTACAGTGACTACACTTCAAAAGTAATTAATTGGCTGCAAAGTGCTTTGGGATGTCCTGAGGTTACGAAAGGTACTATATAAATGCAATTTTGTTCTATTCTTTCTTTACTCTATGGCAGGTTGTCCAAGCTTTTTGTTTTCATGTGCCGCATATTTCTGTACAATGGAACCTTGGGGCCAAATATAATGTCTAAATCCCTGTTCCCATTAATTGCCATACATCTCACGTTGCTGATACTAACAGATCTTGGTATTATGATTCATGATTTTTTTTAAATTCATTTATGGGATGTGGACGTCGCTGGCAAGGCCGGCATTTATTGCCCATTCCCTAATTGCCCTCGAGAAGGTGGTGGTGAGCCTTCTTGAACTGCTGCAGTCCGTGTGGTGAAGGTGCTTCCACAGTGCTGTTAGGGAGGGAGTTCCAGGATTTTAACCCAGTGACGATGAAGTAACGGTGATATACTTCCAAGTCTGTGGGTTATAGTTAATAAGGCCTTTCTGGTGCAGAGTGACTGTTGGTAAACCATTTAACTGGTGTAACTAGAGGGATTGATTTAATTTAAATCCAATTAATTAAAGGGGATACTAGCATCTAAAATCGGGCAGAGGGTGTCCATAACTAACAATAAAAAATTTAATTAATTACATAGAATGGAGCAGGTGATGTGTTACTGTTGCGAGATGTGGGAGCCGGTGAACCCCATTGAGGCTCACGGTGATTACGTCTGTGACAAGTGTCTGCTGCTACAGGAACTCCAGCTCCGTGTTGATGAGGTGGAGCCTGAGCTACAGACACTGCGACACATCAGGGAGGGGGAGAAGTACCTGGACTCTGTGTATCAGGAGGTGGTCACACCTATGAAGCTAATTAATTCAGATGTAGCCCATGGTCAGGGACAGGACGGTGTGACTACAAGTGAGGCAGGTACGGGGATCCAGGAGGTAGAGCTGGAGGAGCCACAGCCCTTGCTCTTGTCCAACAGGTTCGAGGTTCTTACTCCCTGTGGGGACAGGAGCAGGGACTGCAGGGAGGATGAGCAACCTGGCCACAGCACCGTGGAACGGGGGGCCATTCAAGAGGGGGGAGTAAATAGAAATGTTGTAGTGGTAGGGGATAGTATTATTAGGGGGATAGAGTTCTCTGCAGCCGAGAGCAAGAGTCCCGAAGGCTGTGTTGCCTGCCCGGTGCCAGGGTTAAGGACATCTCCTCTGGGCTGGAAAGAAACTTGCAGTGGGAGGGGGTGGATCCAGTTGTCGTGGTCCATGTTGGTACAAACGACGTAGATAGGACTAGGAAGCCGGTTCTGTTAAAGGAGTATGAGCAGCTGGAGGTCAAATTAAAAAACAGAACCTCAAGGGTAATAATCTCTGGATTATTACCTAAGCCACGAGCGAATTTGGCTAGGACAAATAAAATTAGAGAGTTAAATGCGTGGCTCAAAGACTGGTGTGGGAGAAATGGGTTTTGCTTCCTGGGACACTGGCACCAGTACTGGGGCAGGAGGGAGCCATTCTGTTGGGACGGGCTTCACTTGGCCAGTGCTGGGACTAGAGTCCTGGCGGATCATATAACTAGGGCTATAGAGAGGGCTTTAAACTGACTAGTGGGGGGGAGGTTCCTAGAGAGCAAATAATAAAAATGACAACAGAGAAGGTCATAGACTTAGGTAGCAGTGGGGAAATTAAAAACCAGAGCGTATCAGGAAGGGGCAGAAGGTATGGAGTAAAAGGTAAAGTAATAAAAAGGGCAAAAGCAGGAACTAAGTGTCACAAAACATATTTGAAAGTTCTCTATCTGAATGCACGTAGCATTCGTAACAAAATAGACGAGTTAATGGCACAAATAACTACATATGGGTATGATCTTGTGGCCATTACAGAAACATGGCTGCAGGGTGACAATGCCTGGGAATTAAACATACCAGGTTATTTAACGATCAGGAAGGACAGGCAGGAAGGAAGGGGAGGTGGGGTGGCTATGTTAATAAAGGAAGGAATCACTGTAATACAGAGAAATGATATTGGGTCAAAAGATCAGGATAATGAAACAGTTTGGGTGGAGGTAAGGAATAATAAGGGGAAAAAAACACTAGTGGGCATAGTCTATAAGCCTCCAAACAGTTGCAACTCTGTTGGACGGAGTATCAATCAGGAAATTGTTGAGGCTTGTAATAAGGGAACATCTATAATTATGGGGGATTTTAACTATCATATTAATTGGACAAATCAAATTGGGCAGGGCTGCCTTGAGGATGAGTTCATTGAGTGTATTAGGGATGGGTTTCTTGAGCAGTATGTAACTGAACCGACCAGGGGGCAAGCAACCTTAGATCTGGTCCTGTGTAACGAGACAGGATTAATTAAAAATGTCCTAGTAAAGGATCCCCTTGGAATGAGTGACCATAGCATGGTTGAATTCCATATTCAATTAGAGGGTGAGAAGGTTGGATCTCAAACAAGTGTGCTAAGCTTGAATAAAGGAGACTATGAAGTTATGAGAGCGGAATTGAGTAGAGTGGATTGGGAAAATAGATTAAAGGGTAAGATGATACATGATCAGTGGTGTACATTTAAGGAGTTATTTTACAACTTCCAAAAAAAATATATTCCACTGAGAAGAAAAGGGTGTAAAAGAAAAGACAGCCATCCGTGGCTAAGTAAAGAAATTAAGGATAGTATTCGACTAAAAACAAGGGCATATAAGGTAGCCAAATCTAGTGGGAGGATAGAGGATTGGGAAAACTTTAAAAGACAGCAAAAAATAACAAAAAGATTGATTAAGAAAGGGAAGATAGATTATGAAAGTAAATTAGTAAAAAATATAAAAACAGATAGTAAGAGTTTTTATAGTTATATAAAAGGAAAAAGGGTGGCTAAAGTAAATGTTGGTCCCTTAGAGGATGAGACTGGGAAATTAATGGTCAGAAATATGGAGATGGCAAAAACACTGAATGAATATTTTGTATCAGTCTTTACAGTAGAGGACACTAAGAATATCCCAACACTGGACAAACAGGGGGCTATGGGGGGGAGGAGCTAAACACGATCAAAATCACTAAGGAAGCGGTACTCAGTAAAATAATGGGACTCAAGGCGGATAAATCACCTGGACCTGATGGCTTACATCCTAGGGTCTTGAGGGAAGTGGCGGTAGGGATTGTGGATGCATTGGTAATAATTTTCCAAAATTCCCTGGACTCAGCAAAGGTCCCGGCAGACTGGAAAACTGCTAATGTAACACCCTTATTTAAAAAGGGCAGTAGACAGAAGGCTGGAAACTATAGACCGGTTAGCCTAACATCTGTGGTAGGTAAAATTTTGGAGTCCATTATTAAGGAGACAGTAACAAGACATTTGGATAATCATAATTTAATAGGACAAAGTCAACATGGTTTTATGAAGGGGAAGTCATGTTTGACAAATTTGCTGGAGTTCTTTGAGGAAGTAACATATAGGGTGGATAAAGGGGAACCAGTGGACGTAGTGTATTTAGACTTCCAAAAGGCATTTGACAAGGTGCCACACAAAAGATTATTGCTTAAGATAAAAAATCACGGGATTGGGGGTAATATTCTGGCATGGATAGAGGATTGGCTATCTAACAGAAGGCAGAGAGTTGGGATAAATGGTTCATTCTCAGACTGGCAATCAGTAACTAGTGGTGTTCCGCAGGGGTCAGTGCTGGGTCCCCAACTCTTTACAATCTATATTAACGATTTGGAGGGGGGAACCGAGTGTAACATATCAAAGTTTGCAGATGATACTAAGATGGGAGGGAAAGTAGTGAGTGAGGAGGACATAAAAAACCTGCAAGGGGACATCGACAGGCTAACTAAGTGGGCAGAGATTTGGCAGATGGAATACAATACTGGAAAGTGTGAGGTTATGCACTTTGGCAGGAAAAATCGTAGAGCAAGTTATTATCTTAATGGCAAGAAACTGGTAAGTACTGAATTACAAAGGGATCTGGGGGTCGTGGTGCACAAAACTCAAAAGGTTAGTATGCAGGTGCAGCAAGTGATTAAGAAGGCCAATGGAATGTTGGCTTTCATTGCTAGGGGGATAGAATATAAAAATAGGGAGGTATTGCTTCAGTTGTACAAGGTATTGGTGAGACCGCACCTGGAATACTGCATACAGTTTTGGTGTCCATACTTAAGAAAGGACATACTTGATCTCGAGTCAGTACAAAGAAGGTTCACTCGGTTAATCCCGGGGATGAGGGGATGGACATATGAGGAGAGGTTGAGTAGATTGGGACTCTACTCATTGGAGTTCAGAAGAATGAGAGGCGACCTTATTGAAACATATAAGATTGTGAAGGGGTTGGATCGGGTGGATGCGGGGAGGATGTTCCCAATGATGGGTGAAACTAGAACTAGGGGGCATAGTCTTAGAATAAGGGGCTGCTCTTTCAAAACTGAGATGAGGAGGAACTACTTCACTCAGAGGGTGGTAGGTCCATGAAATATGCTGCCCCAAAAAGCTGTAGAAGCTACATCATTACATAAATTTAAAACAGAAATAGACAGTTTCCTAGAAGTAAAGGGAATTAAGGGTTACGGGGAGCGGGCAGGAATTTGGACATGAGTCTAGATTCGGATCGGACATGGCCCTGTGGGTAGCGGAGCGGGCCCAGGGGCCGTGTAGCCTGATCCTGCTCCTATTTCGTGTGTCTAATTCTGTTAGATTCAGGAGATGGTTCTGTGATAGTAGATTGGCGGTTAGGATCAGATCAGCCATGATCTTATTGAATGGCGGAGCAGGCTTGAGGGGCCGATTGGCCTACTCCTGCTCCTATTTCTTATGTTCTTATGTTCTTATGTAAGTCAGGATGGTGTGTGACTTGGAGGGGAATTTGGAGGTGGTGGTGTTCCCATGAGCCTGCTGCCCTTGTCCTTCTAGGTAGAAGAGGTCGCGGATTTGGGAGGTCATCCATTAATGAGACAACAACACTAAAAACAATCCTGTCCAGGCCCATAAGATTCGAAAAGAAAAAAAAACAGCAAATAAGAAACAGAAGTGCAAAGAGTTTCCTGGGATTTGAGGGTAGGATCGACAGAGTTTTGGGGCTGCATGTGGCCCATAGGTAGCAGTCTGGAGACCCCCTGGTCTATAGGACATATTGGTTCCTGTGCGGTTGGGACCAGGGGCGTGTCTACCTGTGAACTACAGCTGATCAGGGTTGCATAATGTAGACTGCAATGCTAGGTTGACGTCCTGGAGATTTATTATACTACGTTCTGGAGTCACAGAGAAACTCTGATATACCTGTTTCAGGGGATTAAGTACAATGGGGCTAGTCCATGACTGTGCAGATGATACCTGATCTATTGGAAGGGGTGGGCTCGAGTGGGCTTACCCTGGTCAATGGGGGAAGATTTTCGCTGTTCTACGTGCATTGAGATCGAAAACACTTCCTTTCCAAACACATAATGATTCAACACCACATAGCGCAAAAAGTAAATCTTGGCCGATAGCTCTTGCAATTCCCCTTTCTTCTGTCCTTCATTATGTTTGACAAATTGCAGTTTTTACCAGTCAACCTTTCCCTTTGATGCACACACTAAGTGCGCCATTTAGTCACAAAACATACTGAGAACATCGGGACAGAAAACACACCACTGCCAGAGAAAGAGATTGGTGTTCTGGTCTTATCGATGATTAATAACAAATATTGTGCAGAAACACAAACATACTCCATCTCAGGTATTGACCTACCTGTGATTAATTCCATCCGGAGTGTCACTTCCACACGGAGAATTCTCAGGAGAAAGCCGCTGCTCTCCACCATGTGTTTTTTTTTGGAAACAACAATTTCAGTTATGGAAAGGTCTCGTATCCCAAACCAAGCAGCTCAATGGGCTGACACATCCCCTTAATTTAAGAAGGATTCCGAGACACTGCTGTGACTTAGCTGGTAAGTGCGCTACCCGGAGTGAACCTGAGCCAGCGTAGACCGAAAGAACCATTGATCTATCTGTGTTGGGCCATGGTAGGGGTGCTACAGCAGACCTCATTGCCCAGGAAAAGAAACAGCTAGGGTTATTGCTCTTGATAGCTACCCAGTGGTCCTATCTGGAAAGCCTAGGTGTGTTCTCATTGCTGATGACAGAACCAATATGTCCAATTCACACATCTCAATGTTTTCAGCAACATCTCATCATTTTATTCATTTTTTTAAATCACTTTACAACATTTTCTAGATGCTGACACTGATCTGCCTACTGGTATATCCAGGTATCTTTCCAAGCCTCTGTGCTAATTCTATTACTTTCACTGTATGCTTATAATGTACATTTTTCTCACCCAATCTGTAATACCTAGTTTTCAGTATTAAATTTCATTTATATTTTTTCTGCTCAATTGTGTAACTGATCTAAATACTTTGCAAATCATTAATTGCATCCCTTTCTCTATTTCTGGTTTGAAAATTGGGCAAGCTTACAATCGGCTTTGGCATCGAGGGAATTTACGTAGATTAGAAAGAACAGGGGGGAGAAATTCGGTTAATTAGCGCCTCCCGTTTGCTCCCTAAGAGGGCGCTAATGGGGTGCAAAGCCATTCGCACCCGGGCGCGGCGATGTTTGCGCTGCTCGCGAAATTGACCAGTTTTTGCGGCGGCGCTAATCTCTACCGCCACAATCTGCTGCACCCGCAGATTGTGACGTCAGTTGAGCGTGCAATGCCCCGTTAGCGCCCCAGACCGGATATTGAGTGGCGCACCCCTCCTTTCCGCCTGCCGCTAGCAACGACAGGGGGAGTGGAACGTTTTGCAGTCAGGAAGGGGCGGAGGGGCGCGATTTAAAGGCAGTCTCTTCCTGCCTTTTTTTGTCAGAGATATTTTTGCACCACGTATTCTGAGAGAGAGAGAGATTCTGAGAGAGAGTCAACACTGTGTGAAGTAGTTTTGGGTCCTGAGCAGCACTTTGCAGGTTCTTTTTGATTTGACTTTCATTGCTTCGATTATCAAGAGACTGTGGGGGCTGCACTGATTCGGGGCGTCGTCCTGCACCTGCAGAATCGGAGGCATCAGAGATGCAGAGAGAGAGAGTGGCAAACATGGCCAGAGGGAGGAGGGCCAACAGGCCTCTGCACAGAAGACCTTACCCTCCGAGGGTATTCAGGGAGCAATTCTCCGACGTTAATTTGTCTGAGGAGCAGTGTTTGCGAAGGCTGCGCTTCAGCAAGGAGGTGGTCACTGAGCTCTGCCACTTGCTGCAGCCAGATCTGCAGCCTCAACTGAGGACCAGGACGTCTCTGTCGGTGGCAGTGAAGGTGACAGTGGCTCTGAATTTTTATGCCACCGGCTCCTTTCAAGCAGCTACTGGGGACATCGCCAATATTTCCCAGTTCGCGGTCCATTGCTGTATCCGGGAGGGGACAAATGCCCTGTGTAAAAGGAGACACCTGTACATCTCTTTCCCAATAACCCGGGTCAAACAGCATGGACGCGCATGTGGCTTTGTGAGGATAGCGGGCTTCCCCATGGTGCAGGGCACCATTGACTGCACGCATATGGCATTGCGGGCACCGCATGAAAATGCAGAGGTATTCTGAAACCGCAAGGGCTACCACTCCTTAAATGTGCAGTTGGTCCGTGACCACAGACAGCTCATCCTCGCCGTCAATGCCCGCTATCCTAGCAGCAGCCACGATGCTTTCATCCTGCGCCAGACTGGTGTGCCAGACCTTTTCCAGGCACCGCATCACCCAAGTGGATGGCTCCTCGGGGACAAGGGTTATCCACTTTGCACCTGGCTGATGACACCGCTCCGTAACCCCAACACCCCTGCCGAGCTGTGGTATAATGAGAGCCATATCGCCACCAGGAACATAATTGAGCAGACGATCGGCGTGCTGAAGCAACGGTTCCGCTGTCTGGGCCACTCAGGAGCCCTGCAGTACTTTCCAGAGCAAGTCTCCCTGTTCATTGTTGTGTGCTGCATGCTTCACAGCCTGGCAATCCTGAGGACCCAGCCAATGCCACTAGGGATTGGTGCACCACCTGAGGAGGAGGATGAGGAGGGAGAGGAGGAGGATGTTCAGCAGCAGCACTAAGGCAGGAGGGAGGCCCACAATGTTGAAACTGCAAGGGCCGTCCAACAATGGCTGATAACAAGCTGCTTCCAGGCCCCTACTCAGAAGATGGCTTCTGGCATGGAGAACATCATGAATGAAACCAACCCGCAACCCCTATAGCCGGCTAAGGCAGCACTGATTCTAAAGGCCAAACATGTACATTTTGAATACAACAACTTTTTTATTTTACAAACTCTGTGTGTGTCAATTATTCATGACAAACTAATAGAAACAAACACAACAAATCATTAATTAACATAACTGGTTCTCACAAGCTGGAGATAATGGCCAAAACACTAAACAAAAGTTATCAGGCGAACCTTGGCCTTTAATAAAAACATTCCCAACATTTCCTGAGACCTCCTACTTTTTGCCCTTCGAGGGTGATCTCCATCCCTTGTGCACTTCCCCCCCTTCCCACCCTACTGCTCCTCCATAATGGGGCCCGAGTGGCTGCAGCATAGCTGGTGGAAGGCTGCTGAATGTCAGATCCAGAGACTACAGATATCCTTGAAGGACAGCCTCGACCAGCTCTGGGCCTGGAGGCCCCGGCTGCAGACTGCACCAACTCTGCATGGGCGGCAGCAGTCTGGGCTGGCTGTGTTGCAGGCGGTGGCAAGTGCAATGGGGAAGTGACAGTGGTGGGAGCAGGAATGCTGTCATCCTGAGAGAGGACAGCACCTCCCTGCTCGACCGACACACTGGCACTCCCACGGGGCAGTACCTCAGCATCCGGAGCAATCTGCTTGAGCACAGATTGCTGGCCTGCTGCGGCACCGTGAGAGCTCCAGGGAAATGTGGCTGAACCAGCGACAATTGCTGAAGTCAGTGCTTACGTTGCCTCAATCTGAGTCTGCATGAGAGCTACAGCATGGTGCTCCACACTCCTTGTCAGTCCATCAATGTTTTTGATCACCCTTCCCACTGCACCCATGAGCTCAGTGTGCATGTCCACCGCCTGGGTGTTCATTTCAGCGATGAGCCGCTCCTCCTCTGCGTCCAGTGCAGCTGGACTCGCTGGCCTGCTCTCCCTCCGGGGAGATGGCCACCAAGCTTCCCTACCCCCATGGTGTTGCTGCAGCCCGCTGGGTCCCGGAACTTCACCCTCATCAGAACCCCCCTGCTCCCCTCCAGGGAAGACATGGTCCCAGTGTGGGCTTGGGCTTCCTCAGTAGAGTGAGGCTCCGGCTTCCTCTTTCTCCTCGCCTGCGGCTTCGCTCCCACTGGCTGGCCGAGGGCCCGTCTCCTCAGCTGGTGAATCACCATCTGAAAGCAGGGAGGTACAAGAGTGACTTTAGCGTCAGGACAGGGGGGCAGTAAGGGAGCAAGGACTGGAGCGATTCAGTAAGTTGGACTGAAAGTGTAAAAGGCTGGTGTTGTGAGGCACAAGTGGAATGAGAGAGGAGAGAAAGCTGATGAACATATCATTGCTGTCCCCAAGGGGGTCGACCTCTCCAGCGGCCACGGCACCTATCACCTGGCTGGCAACGATTCTGAGCACGCGCGCCTCCAAATCGCTGAGAGTGTGTAGGTCAGCTGGTCCTCCTCCCGTTCGTTGCTGCTGCCGCCTGTTATGAGGGAGCTTGGCCTGCAAGAAAAAGGATGGTGTCTGAGTAAATATGTAGCCATGTGCTTGCCTGGTGTGCCTCCCATAGTTGAATAGCCCTTAATGTATGCAGCCATGTGCTTGCCTGATGTGCCTCCCATAGTTGAATAGCCCTTAATGTATGCAGCCATGTGCTTGCCTGATGTGCCTCCCATAGTTGAATAGCCCTTAATGTATGCAGCCATGTGCTTGCCTGGTGTGCCTCCCTTAGTTGAACAGCCCTTACTGTATGCAGCCATGGTCTTGCCTGATGTGCCTCCTATAGTTGAACAGCCCTTACTGTATGCAAGGTGTGGAATGTGCGTGTGTTTTATGAGATGGCCATAAGTCTTGGATGAGTGTTGGGCATTGGGGTTTTTACACCCTCTGACCATAGAGTGAGGTTGAGATGGAGGGATGGAGAGGTATTGAAAAAAAGCCACTCACCCTGACGACCCGAGTGAGGTCGTTGAACTTTTTCTGACATTGTGTGTGGGTCCTGGGCACCATGCTCCTGGAGGAGACGTGCTGAGCCACCTCCCTCCACACTCTTCTGTAGTCGCGGGGCAATGGCCTCCTGCCACTCTCTGGGTACAGTACTGATCTTCGCCGCTCCACTGCGCCAACCAGAGCCACCAAGGCCCGGTCGCTGAAACGCTGAGCTCGTTCCCAGGCCCTCTCCATAGTTCTTTGCAGCAGCTTTGATGTTGCGGTCTGTCCAGGCCAAGATTCAAGGCTGCAATGAGTAGGCTGAAGAGCAACATCGACCCTCCCCTTTAAGAACTGGCCGGCGCCAGTGTGTCTGTGTTCCATTGCTAACTGACATCACCTGAACTTCGCCAGCGCTCTGAGTTAGCGCCTCGCTCCTCGGCATTTGCGCCTTAAGATAGGTGTATCGTGTCTGATTTAGCGCTGCAATCACCTCCAGGGGTGATAGAAGCCAAGTTTGCAGTCAGAGGTGATAATTTGCACCAGGCACTAAACTTTGCGCCCGACCGATAATTGCGCCCCAAATGGGGCGATACCGAATTTCTCCCCCCTAGGTGGCCAAGCACTGACCTCAACACCTCTCCAATTTGACCTTACACCTCACCGGTACTCAAATTCCTGTTTTTAACCAGTTTATTATCCAATGCTATGTTCTACTCTGGATTCTTGTGGCTCTCAGCTTGATTAGAAGTCTGCCATGATATGTGAAACATTTTCAACAGCTTTCTGAAAGTCCAAGTAAGATATATCATCTAATTTATTTATAATGTCCTCAAAGGAGTCGAACAGATTCATCAGGTGAGATGTTGTCCTTCTAACTCTATGGAGGTGATTGTGTGACGCTGTTGAGATATAAGTTAATGCAGAAATGAGTGAACATTCCCTTTTTTATATATAAATAAAAGGTATGATATTGTTTGGCAGTGGGACATCGCGCAGCGTTGGGTCCACCACGCCAAGCAGCAATACGGCACAAGATCGTACACAAATCTTTGAAGGTGGCAGGACAAGTTCATAAGGCTGTCCGAATCACAGAATCTTACAGCACAGAAACAGGCCATTCGGCACAACCAGCCCATGCCGGTGTTTATGCTTCACTCGAACATCCTCCCGTCTTTCCTCATCTAACTCTATCAGTATAACCCTCTATTCCCTTCTCCCTCATATACTTGTCTAGCCTCCCCTTAAATACATCTATACTATTCGCTTCAACCACTCCCTGTGGTAGCGAGTTCCACATTCTCACCACTCTCTGGGTAAAGAAGTTTCTTCTGAATTCCCTATTTGATTTCTTGGTGACTATCTTATATTGATGGCCTCTAGTTATGCTCTTCCCCACAAGTGGAAACATTCTCTTTGTATCAAAATCTTTCATAATTTTAAAGACCTCTATTAGGTCACCCCTCAGTCTTTTTTCATATTTATTAAATATGCGTAGTAATGCCACTGCTATTTCTTCCCTAGATTCTTTTTAAATGTGTGGATGCAATCCATGGGGTTTTATCCTCTGAGTTTGATTAATTTATTTAATATATCCCCTTTTTTATTTTAAATGCACTTATCTCATTACTAATCTCATCATCTAATGTCATGTCCACCTGTTCTATCTCCCTGGTAAATACTGAAGCAAAATAATTGTTTAATATT
The DNA here is from genome assembly GCF_052327205.1 of Somniosus microcephalus. Lineage (NCBI taxonomy): Eukaryota > Metazoa > Chordata > Chondrichthyes > Squaliformes > Somniosidae > Somniosus > Somniosus microcephalus. The sequence continues at coordinate 15,341,843 of NC_140998.1, forward strand.
ACTGCCATCTCTCTATCGTTACCTGTGGTATTATCCTGTCTATCCCTTAATGGCCCTATTCCCATCCCAACCTCATCAAGTCTATGTCCAATTGTCTTTTGAAAGTTCCTCTGGAATCTGATTCCACCGCCCTTTCAGGTAGTGCCTTCCAGATCTTAACAACCCTCCGTGTGAAGAACTTTCTCCTAATTTCCCCTCTAGTGCTTTTTGTCAATTATTTTAAATCAATGACCTCTGGTTACCGACCCACTTGCCACAGGAAACAGTTTCTGCCTACCTGCTCTATCAAAACCCCTCATCATTTTGAATAACAGCATTAGGTCTTCCTTAAACTTTCTCTGCTCTAAGGAGAATAATCCCAGCTTCTCCAATCGCTCCACATAGCTGAACTCCCTCATCCCGGGTATCATCCTGGTAAACCTCCTCTGTACCCTCTCCAAGGCCTTGACATCCTTCCTAAAATGTGGTGCCCAGAATTGTACACAATACTCCAGCTGAGGTCTAACCAGAGATTTGTAAAAGTTTAGCATGACTTCCTTGTTTTTGTATTCAATGCCCCTATTTACAAAGCCAAGTATCCCATACTCTTTATTATCCGCTTTATCAGCTTGCCCTGCCACCTTCAAGGATTTGTGAATATGCACCCCCAGGTCCCTCTGTTCTTGCAGCCCCCTCAAAATACCATTTAGATTACACTGCATCTCCATGTTGTTTCTCCCAAAGTGCATCACTTTGCACTTATCCACATTAAATTGCACCTGCCATGTGTCCTCCTGAAGTCTGCTACTATCATGCTCACTGACATGAATCTTGTCATTCATGTGAAAATGACTTATGTAATAATACTGGGTGGCCAGCTGGTGGCGCTGTCCAGGGAGTGTATAAATACTCAGGCATGGGCCCAGCTTGTGCAGGACATTCTTTAACAGGAACTAGTGAAGGACACAACTAGATCTCCATGTTGAAAAACAGTTGATTAAAGCCTTGTTTAATACTCAGGCCAAGTGCCTCGTAGTTTTCTTACATCACTCACTATATAGTAGAATCAAAGGGGGAAACATTGGGTTGGTTTACGCCTCTCATTAGCACCCTCTCTCAAATCCCCTAGCACCCAGGCACGGCACCGCAAACGCCGCCCGTGAAATTCAGCGGGAGGTTAGCGGCAGCGGTAGCCAGAAGCGCCCCACGCCGCTGTACCACCGCCGATGATGTCACCACCGTGTGCCATGCCCCGCTCACGTCCCGGCCACAAACTTCCCTTGCGCCACCTGACCTATAGCCGCACGATATGTGCGACAGGATCAGGGGGGCGGTTTGGCAGCGGCAGCGGCGCAAGTTAAAGGGCAGGTGTCAAGCGACCATTTTTATTTTGGCCGACTGCCAGCACCTGCCCCCTTTGGCCTCTGTAATCGGGGTGCTGGCCGCGATCGTGCCTCTTGAGTGCTGGGCTGTTTTCACAGCACCCCCGCTCCCCAGTGGTCCAGCAGGGCCCCGATGCGTGCAGTGCTAGGCCCCTCCCCTTTAATCAGGGGAGGAGGCCTGGAATGACAGAGCGCTGCGAAATTCAGTAGTAGCGCCCCAAGAAGGAGAGGGAGCACTTCTAGTAGCACCCCACCTCCTGCTTGGTGCACTACTACTGAATTTACGGCGGGGGGGGCGCTAACTTTTTCGCGGTGCTAAAATTCCCCCATAGAATCATAAAATGGTTACAGCACAGAGGGAGGCCATTTGGCCTGTCGAGCCCATGCTGGCTCTCTGTAAGAGCACTTCAGCTAGTCCCACTCCCCCACCTTTTCCCGTAGTCCTGCTTCTTCAGGTACTTATCCAATTCCCTTTTGAAAGCCATGATTGAATCTGCCTCCACCACCCTCTCAGGCAGTGCATTCCAGATCCTAACCACTCGCTGCGTTAAAAAAGATTTTCCTTGTGTCGCCTTTGGTTCTTTTGCCAATCACCTTAAATCTGTGTCCTCTGGCTCTCGACCCTTCCACCAATGGGAACAGTTTCTCTCTATCTACTCCGTCTAGACCCCGCATGATTTTGAACACCTCGATTAAATCTCCTCTCAACCTTCGTAACTGAAGTCCCTCATCCCTGGAACAATTTTCATAAATCTTTTCTGCACCCTCTCTAAGGCCTTCACATCCTTCCTAAAGTGCAGTTCCCAGAATTGGACACAATACTCCAGTTGAGGCCGAACCAGTGTTTTATAAAGGTTCATCATAACTTCCTTGTTTTTGTACTCTATGCCTCTATTTATGAAGCCCAGGATCCCTTTTTAACAGCTTTCTCAACCTGCCCTGCCACCTTCAACGATTTGTGCACATATACCCCCAGGTCTCTCTGTTCATGCACCCTCTTTAGGATTGTACCCTTTAGTTTATATTGCCTCTCCTCGTTCCTCCTACCCAAATGTATCACTTTACACTTTTCTGCGTTAAATTTCATCTGCCACGTGTTTGCCCATTTCACCAGCCTGTCTATGTCCTCTTGAAGCCTATCACTATCCTCCCCACTGTTCACTATACTTCCAAGTTTTGAGTCATCGGCATATTTTGAAATTGTGCCTTGTACACCCACATCCAAGTCATTAATATATATCCAGAAAAGCAGTGGTCCTAGAACCGACCCCTGGGGAACACCACTGTATACCTTCCTCCAGTCCGAAAAACAACCGTTCACCACTGCTCTCTGTTTCCTGTCACTTAGCCAATTTCATATCCATGTTGCCACTGTCCCTTTTATTTCATGGACTTCAACTTTGCTGGCAAACCTATTATGTGGTATTTTATCAAAAGCCTTTTGGAAATCCATATACACCACATCAACCGCAATGCCCTCATCAACCCTCTCTATTACCTCATCAAAAAACTCAATCGTTAGTTAAATACGATTTGCCTTTAACAAATCCATGCTGGCTTTCCTTAACGAATCCACACTTGTCCAAGTGACTGTTAACTTTGTCGCTGATTATCGTTTCTAAAAGCTTCCCCTCTACTGAGGTTAAACTGACTGGCCTGTAGTTGCTGGGTTTATCTTTACACCCTTTTTTGAACAAGGGTGTAACATTGCAATTCTCTAGTCCTCTGGCACCACCCCTGTATCTAAGGAGGATTGGAAGATTATGGCCAGAACCACCGCAATTTCCTCTTTAAACTCCCTCAGCATCCTAGGATGCATCCCATCCGGTTCTGGTGACTTATCTACTTTAAGTACATACAGACTTTCTAGTATAATAACAAAATACTGCGGATGCTGGAAATCTGAAATAACAACAGAAAATGCTGGAAACACTCAGCAGGCCAGCCAGCATCCGTGGAGAGAGAAACAGAGTTAACATTTCAGGTCTGGGACCCTTCATCAGAACTGGAAAAAGCTGGAGATGTAACAGATATTAAGCAGGTGCAGAGACAGGGGCGGGGGGGTTAGGAGGGGAGGAAGGAATTGAAAGAACATCCTGTACTTTTGTAAGAGGCAGGAAAGATAAAATGTTGCAAATGGGAATGGCAAAAATCATACTGCATGAAAAATGGGGGCAGGGATAATTATCTGAAATTGTTGAACTCGATGTTGAACAATTCAACAATTCAACAATTTCAGGTCTGGGACCCTTCATCAGAACTGGATTTCCCTAACTGCCAATCTGTTCTCATACTCTCTCTTTGCCCCTATTATTTTCTTTTTCACTTCCCCTCTGAACTTTCTATATTCAGCCTGATTCTCACTTGTATTCTCAACCTGACATGTGTCCACACAAGCCTCCTCTCACCCCACTTCATCTAACCCCATCAACGTATCCTTCTATTCCATTCTCCTCCCTAGCTTCCCCTTAAATGCATCTATGCCATTTGCCTCAACTACTCCATATAGTAGCGAGTTCCACATTCTAACCACTCTCTGGGTAAAGAGGTTTCACATGAATTGCTTATTGGATTTGTTGGTGACTATCTCATATTTATTAGGAAGGCAGATTATTATCTGAACGGCAATAGATTGGGAAAAGGGGAAGTGTAACGAGACCTGGCCGTCCTTGTGCACCAGTCGCTGAAGGTAAGCATGCAGGTGCAACAGGCGGTTAAGAAGGCAAATGGTATGTTGGCCTTCGTAGCGAGAGGATTCGAGTACAGGAACAAGGATGTCTTGCTGCAGTTGTACAGGGCCTTGGTGAGACCACACCTTGAGTATTGTGTGCAGTTTTGGTCGCCTTATCTGAAGAAGGATGTTCTTGCCATGGAGGGAGTGCAGCGAAGATTCACCAGACTGATACCTGGGATGGCAGGAATGACGTATGAGGGGAGATTGGGTCGATTGGGCTTATATTCGCTGGAGTTCAGAAGAATGAGAGGGGATCTCACTGAAACTTATAAAATTCTAACAGGACTAGACAGACTAGATGCAGGAAGGATATTCCCGATGGCGGAGGAGTCCAGAACCAGGGGTCACAGTCTAAAGATAAGGTGTAAGCTTTTTAGGACAGAGATGAGGAGGAATTTCTTCACCCAGAGAGTGGTGAACCTGTGGAATTCTCTACCACAAAAGGCAGCTGAGGGCAATTCAATAAATATATTCAAGAAGGAGTTAGATATATTTTTTAAGGCTAAAGGGATCAAGGGATAGGGGGAGACAGCAGGGACAGGGTACTGAATTTGGATGATCAGCCATGATCTCATTAAATGGCGGAGCAGGCTCGAGGGGCCGAATGGCCTACTCCTGCTCCTATCTTCTATGTTTCTATGTATGTTTCTATGACCCCTAGATTTGGTCTCCTCTTCTCTAGAAGGACAAGGGCAGCAGGCGTATGTGAACACCACCACCTGCAAGTTCCCCTCCAAGTCACACACCATCCTGACTTGGAAATATATCGCCGTTCCTTCATCATCGCTGGGTCAAATTCCTGGAACTCCCTCCCTAACAGCACTATGGGAGTACCTTCACTACACTGACTGCAGTGGTCCAAGAATTCGGCTCACCACCACCTTCTCAAGGGCAACTTGGGATGGGCAATAAATGCTGGCCTTGCCAGCGACGCCCACATCCCAGGAACAACTGAAAAAAGAATCTTCCCTACATCCACTCTATCAAACCCTTTTTTAATCTTAAAGACCTCTATCAGGTCACCTCTCAGCCTTCTCTTTTTGAGAGAAAAGAGGCTCAGCCTGTTTAGTCTTTCCCGATAGTTATAACCTCTCCGTCCTGGCATCATCCTTGTAAATTTCTTTTGCACCTTACCCAGTACCTCTATATCCTTTATATAATATATACACCTTTGGGGGTTGGGGGGGTGATATCAGCCTCAGCCACCCATTATCAATCATTTCTTAATAAATAAATATGCAGACTGGTGGTGCTCTTACATTAGAGACAAGAAATAGTCTTTGCCACACAGTATTCGGGGTACTGGATTTTCAGAATGCCTTCGATAATGTCCCACACAAGAGGTTGGTGAACAAAGTTAGGGCACATGGAATTGGGGGTAATATACTAGCATGGATTGAGAATTGGTTAACAGACAGAAAACAAAGAGTCGGGATAAACGGGTCTTTTTCAGGATGGCAGGCTGTGACTAGTGGGGTACTGCAAGGATCGTGCTTGGGCCCCAGCTATTCACAATCTATATCAATGATTTGGATGAGGGGACTAAATGTAACATTTCCAAATTTGCTGATTATACAAAGCTAGGTGGCAGTGTCAGTTGTGAAGAGGATGTGAAGAGACTTCAAGGGGAGCTCGACAGGCTCAGTGAGTGGGCGAGAACATAGCAGATGGAATATAATGTGGATAAATGTGAAGTTATCCACATTGGTAGAAAAAACAGAAAGGCAGAGTATTTCCTAAATGGTGAAAGATTGGGGAATGCAGATGCTCAAAGGGACCTGGGTGTCCTTGTACATGAGTCACTGAAAGTAAATGTGCAGGTGCAGCAAGGCAAATAGTATGCTGGCCTTCATTACAAGAGGATTTGAGTACAGGAGTGAAGAAGTCTTACTCCAATTATATAAGGCCTTGGTGAGACCACACCTGGAGTACTGTGTACAATTTTGGTCTCCTTACCTAAGGAAGGATTTACTTGCCATAGAGGGAGTGCAACAAAGGTTCACTAGATTGATTCGTGGGATGGCAGGACTGTCGTATGAGAAGAGATTGAGTAAACTAGGCCTGTATTCTCTTGAATTCAGAAGAATGAGAGGGGATCTCATTGAAGTATACAAAATTATTACAGGGCTTGATAGGGTGGATGCTGGAAGAATGTTTCCCTTGGCTGGGGAGTCTAGGACCAGGGGCCACAGCCTCAGGATAAAGGGTCGGCCATTCAGGACTGAGATGAGAAGAAATTTCTTCACACAGAGGGTGGTGAATCTTTGGAATTCTCTACCCCAGAGGGCTGTGGAGGCTCAGTCATTGGGTATATTCAAAACAGAAGTCGATAGATTTCTGACTAGTAAAGGCATCAAGAGATGAATGGCGATAGGGCCGGTGAATGGAGTTGAGGCAGAAGATCAGCCATGATCTCATTGAATGGCGGAGCAGGCTCGAGGGGCCGAATGGCCTACTCCTGCTCCTATTTCTTAAGTTCTTATGCCCTTCAGCTGTGGGGTCTGGGTCTCAGTCTATCCCAGGTGGACCGAAGAAGGGTTTTAAATCCTACAAATTTAGGAAGCAGGGAAGACTGAGTGAGGGAAGGAGTTCTACAGTTTTCAGGCACTAGGAAAGAATGAGTTCGAGTCTGTGCGATGAATCTTGTTGCAACAGAGGTGATTCAGGAAGAAGGAAGGAAGTGTAGTATGATATACTTGATGCTTAGAAGGAATAACAGAGAGGAAAGTTCAGTGCAGCAATGACCATAAGATAGAGTCCCAAAAAATTACCTGTTACCAGAAAGGAAGAGTTTGGAGGTTAGAAGTGAGAGGAGGATTGTGTTGTGTATGTACCTTTAAGAGAAAAACTGATTTATACTGCAGTACCGGCAGTGACCACACCTGTATAAAAAGCCATAGCAGGCTTCTGTACTTCAGTCTTAAGTTTACCCTCTGTTCAGAAAATACCTGTTTTATTGTTCTCCTGCAATCCGTGTATTATTGATACTCGGACACTACACTGGCGACAAGCAGGTTCGAACTCACCTGCTGAACTGCATCACCTCACGGGGATCTTTCCCTGAGAAGAAGCTTCTTGGAGGTCGAAGTCAGAGCAACGGGCATCGACCGCGGGCAACCGCCCAAGGATCCATCGGTGTTCGGAGAATTGCAGGAGAGGCTGTGGAGAGCTGGGCTTGGCTCCCCAGTCAAGGTGTTCCAGCAAATCATGCTGGTAGCAGGTAGTGCGCTGACCCTTCCGGACTGCGGCGGGCTCGAGCTCGATCGAGCGGCTCTGCAAAAGGGGCCGTGCAGCGTCGTCGGGAGGAAAGAGAGAGAGAGAGGGTGGAGCGCACAGGGCACGGTCGGTGCTCAAGAACCGGGCAGCGTAGAGAAATTAAAACGAGGGGAAGGAAAAGTGAGACGCGCCGAAGTCGCGGGTCGCCGCCATTACCCTGTAGTATGCTAGGAGCAGCGTGGCAGCAAGGGGAAGAAGGAAAAGCATGGGAGGCGCCACTTTATTCCATTGGGGAAGTAGCAAAAGCGCGGGAGGCGCCATTTTATTCCATTGGGGAAGAAGAAAAAGCGCGGGAGGCACCATTTTAAATCACCCAAGATGCCGAAGAATGGCAGTATCACTGCTTTCGACAACAAGGTAGAAGACTGGACCACGTATGTGGAAAGAATTGAAGTGTACTGCAATGCCAATGAGGTGGCCAATGGAAAGAAGGCGTCGGTATTATTAAATTTGATGGGCGCGAGAACGTACGGCCTATTGCGGAATTTAATTACCCCAGCTAAACCAATGGAGAAAAGTTTTGAAGAGATTGTTAATATCTTACAGGAACACCTAAACCCTACACCGCTGCTGATAGCAGAAAGATTCAAGTTCCATAAAAGAAACCAGCACAAAGATGAGAACAATGCTGACTATCTTACGGAACTACGCAAGTTATCGAAGCACTGCCAGTTCGGAGCAGGACTGGCAGACACCTTACGGGATAAGTTTGTCTGCCGGCTCCAGAGTGAAGGAACCCAGAAACGACTACTTTCGGAAAAGGACCTGACGCTAGAACAGGCTTTCAGCGTGGCAGTATCCTACGAAGCAGCAGCACGGGGAGCTGCGGAAATACAACAGATACCACAAGAATACAACGCTAACAAAATGGTGTATGGAGCAGAAAAGTGCTATCGCTGCGGCAGAACAACCCATGATCAGAAGGACTGCTGGTTTAAGGACAAAGTATGCAGGCAATGTGGGAAAATGGGACATACAGCAAGAGTCTGCAGGTCGGGAAAGAAAACCAACACTACAAGAACTACTAAGGAAAAGTACAAGAAAGTAAAAAAATGACAGACAGTAGTTCGGAAGATCAGGAGAGTGATAATGACTCCGGGAGCAGGAGACTAAGTTGTCTAAAGTTACACAACGTGATCGCAAAGGAGGATCACCGAACCATTTGGGTCACCCCCATGATAGCAGGGTCCCAAGTAAAGATGGAATTGGATACAGGATCAGCCCTAACTGTCATGAATCGACGAGACTATGAGCGGCTATTCTCACACATACCCTTAAAGGACACGTCCATTGTATTGAAGACATACACGGGGCAAAAAGTCTACCCCAGAGGAAAAATAAGGGTGCCAGTTAAATACAACGGCAAGGAAACACAGAAACTGTATCTATATATACTACAAGATGGAGGACCACCATTATTGGGATGTGAATGGATCCGAAAAATACAATTGGATTGGCATTCCATTCAGGCGCTAACTGTGACTGGCAAAAAGATGATGACGTCACACCTGGACGACTGTCAAAAATTCTAACTGATGCGAAAGAGGTGTTCCAACAAGGACTTGGGACTCTAAAAGGAGTAAAGGCAATGATAAAAATCGAAGATAACGCGAACCCAAAATTTTTTAAGGCCAGACCGGTACCGTACGCGATCCGCCCAGCCGTTGAAGCAGAACTGGAGAGTCTGGAGCGTTCGGGTGTGCTGTCCAAGGTGGACTGGAGCGATTGGGCACACCCATCGTTCCTGTAATGAAGAAATCATTGAGCAGCGCGCCTGGGGAGCCGAAGAAGGTTCGCATCTGTGGGGACTTCAAGGTAGCTGTGAACCCAGTCCTGCACACAGTACAATATCCACTTCCACGGATAGAAGATATTTTCGCCTCACTATCTGGAGGGAAACGCTTTACGAAGATTGATCTGGCCCAAGCGTATCTACAAATTGTAGTGTATGTGCCTTTAAGTCAGAATTACTTTTACAGCTCCTGTATACTGTAGTACCGGCAGTGACCACACCGGTATATAAGCTTTGCGCATGCCTCTGTACCCCCAGTCTAGAGACTACCCTCCTCCAGTAAAGACCTGTTATTTGTTAATGTACAGCATCCGTGTGATTATTTAATAATAGCATATCCACTGAACCACGGATCCAACACAAATGGAGGTGGAAGAAGCATCTAGTAAATACCTCACGATAAACACTCACAAAGGCCTTTACCAGTACAATCGACTGGTATTCGGGGTAGCATCAGCCCCGGCTATTTGGTAGAGGGCGTTGGAACAAGTCCTGCAAGGGATCCCGGGGACCCAGTGTTATTTGGACGACATCCTGGTTACGGGCGAAAACGACAGTGAACACCTTGCCAACCTGGAGCAGGTGCTCACTAGATTGCAGGAATATGGGCTACGAGCTAACCGCCCCAAATGCGAGTTCTTCAGGAGACAAATCTCATATTGTGGCCACATAATTGATGAGGAAGGGTTGCATAAGTCGCCAGACAAGATTGAGGCTGTAGTCAAGGCTCCAGCACCGGAAAATGTGTCGCAACTGAGGTCGTTTCTCGGGTTGGTGAACTACTACCATAAGTTCTTGCCGAATTTATCTACAATTCTGCACCCACTGAATGCCCTGCTGCAAACTGGAGTAACATGGAAATGGAGTGATGAGTGTAAGCGTGCCTTTCAGAAATGTAAATGCCTAATCACTGCAAAAGAAGTATTGGCCCACTACAACCCAACACTACCAATTCGGTTGGCATGTGATGCGTCTCCCTACGGCATTGGAGCGGTGCTGTCACACAAATTCCTTGACGGTTCAGAGAGGCCAATAGCCTTTGCGTCACGCTCATTAACCTCAGCCAAGTGTAACTATGCCCAGATTGACAGGGAGGCCCTCAGCCTGGTGTGGGGGGTGAAGAAGTTCAATCACTATCTGCACGGGCAGAAATTCACCCTACTGACTGATCATCAGCCCCTGGTCTCCATTTTTAACCCAAAGAAGGGCGTTCCGGTGATGACGTCGCAACGACTGCAAAGATGGTCACTTTTTCTAGGGGCACATCAGTACAACATAGAGTACAAGGGTACGAAACAGCATGGAAACGCTGATGGGCTGTCGCGCCTACCGTTGCCTACGATAGAGGAAGCACCTGCAGTGGACCCTGTTGAGATATTCCATGCGACCGTAGTCGAATGTCTACCTGTTACAAACTCAAGTATAGAGAAGGAAACCCGAAATGACCCGACACTCTCTCGGGTCTATGATTTGACGGTGAAGGGATGGCCAGCACATGGCGACTCACTGTTGCCAGCATTCTCGCCAAGGAGAGAACAGCTGTCAGTGTGCCGTGGGACCTTGATGTGTGGATCCCGAGTGGTAATTCCACCCAAGTTGAGAGACAGAGTGCTCAATGAGCTTCATGAGGGTCATCTGGGAGGGGTAAAAATGAAAAGCCTAGCCAGGGCTTATGTATGGTGGCCGGGAATCGATAAACAAATCGAGGACCTGACCAAGAGCTGCTCAGGATGCCAGAAAGTCCAAAATGCTCCACCACAGGCCCCTCTACACCCATGGGAGTGGCCCTCATTGTAGTGTCCGTGTGTAGAATAAGACACTGAAGACAGGAGTCGGTTCATAGGTATTTACTGAGCAAGTCTGGGGGGGGGTTTTCTAAAGGATATACACAATACATAGGCTTATATAGCCCAAGTGGTAATTACCAGCATTACGCACACCTGGGGCTCTTAAAGGCACATACACCACAATTGCTCTTAAAGGCACATACACCACAATTCCTCCCCTTTTAGTTAATCAGTACATCATATTTTTGAGTAATTATTAATTACATGTTATAGGCAAAATAATATACATTGCTGTATTAATTAATTATAAGTTAGTCTCTCAGGAGGCTTCCTGACTCGGTCCGGATAACGCCTCGGGGGTGTAGTAGTTTCTGGTGGTGTAGTAGGTTCTTCTGGCAAGGCTGATTCGGCTTGAATGCCAGTGTCGGGTTCATCGGGTTCCAGTATCACCGGATCGGAGGTAGATATGGGTACCTCTAATTCATCGGTGGATGTATAGAGTGGTGGTGTAGGTTGTCCCTTTTCGGATGATTTGATGATTTGGTCAGCATGGCGCCTTATTATGCTTTCTCCGATGTCGACGGTATACATCAGTGGTCCTAGTCATGTGCAGATAGTTCCAGGCTGCCATTTCTCGGTACGGTAGTCCCAGGCCAAAATCGGTTGGCCTATCTGGAAGGCCCTAGTTGGCCTTTCATTCATTCCTTGAAACTGCCAGTTCTCCACGTCCCTTCGGATGTTGGGCTTGACCAAATCCAGCCGGCATCTTAGGTTTCTATTGTAGAACATCATGGCGGGAGTTTGATTGGTAACCATGTGTGTTGCATTCCTATATGCAAATAAGAAGTTATCCACCTTGTGCTGAAGTTTTATGTCTTCGTTACCCATGGCCTTTATGGCCTTCTTGAAGGTCTGGACAAACCTTTCAGCCAATCCATTGGTGGCGGGATGATATGGGGCGGACGTGTAGTGCTTTACCCCATTGTTCTTTAAGAACTTTCTGAATTCTTCGGACACAAATTGCGGTCCATTATCAGAACATATCTGTTCCGGCAGCCCATTCCTGGCAAAAATGGTTCTCAATACTGTGATGGTTTTTTCCGTGGTGCTGGAGGACATCTTTATTACCTCCGGCCACTTGGAGTGTGCATCAACTGTGATTAAGAACATTGAGTCCATAAATGGACCAGCAAAGTCGATGTGCACCCTTTGCCAGGGAGATGAGGGCCACTCCCATGGATGTAGAGGGGCCTGTGGCGGAGCATTTTGGACCTTCTGGCATCCTAGGCAGTTTTTGGTCATGTCTTCGATGTCTCCATCGATACCTGGCCACCATACAAACGCCCTAGCTAGGTTCTTCATTTTCACTCCACCCAGATGCCCCTCGTGAAGCTCCTTTAGTACTTTATCCTGGAGTTTGGGTGGAATCACCACTCTGGATCCACACATCAAGGTTCCTCGGCACACTGACAGTTGTTCTCTTCTTTGCGAGAATGCTGGCAACAGTGGTTCGCCATGTGCTGGCCATCCCTTCACTGTTAAATCGTAGATCCGTGAGAGAGTAGGGTCATTTCTTGTCTCCCTTTCAATGGCAGCATTTGTCACCGGTAGACATTCCACTATGGTAGAGTGGAATATCTCTACTGGGTCTACTGTAGGTGCCTCTTCTATCGTTGGCAACGGTAGGCGCGATAACCCGTCAGCATTCCCATGCTGTTTTGACCCTTTGTATTCAATGTTGTATTGGTGTGCCCCTAGAAAAAGGGACCACCTCTGTAATCTTTGTGCTGTCATAATGGGAACACCTTTTTTAGGGTTGAATATGGAGATGAGGGGTTGATGGTCAGTCAGCAAGGTAAATTTTTGTCCGTGTAGGTAATGGTTGAATTTCTTCACTCCCCATACCAGGCTGAGTGCTTCCCTGTCTATTTGGGCATAGTTACGCTCAGCTGAGTTTAATGAGCGTGACGCAAAAGCTATCGGCCATTCTGAGCCATCAGGGAATTTATGGGATAATACTGCTCCTATGCCGTAAGGGGATGCATCGCACGCCAGTCTGATTGGTAGTGATGGGTTGTAATGAGCCAAAACTTTCTCGGATGTGATTAAGTCTTTACATTTATGGAAGGCATGTTTACAGTCTTCGTTCCATTTCCAAATCACTCCTGTCTGTAGAAGATCATTAAGAGGGTGTAGAATAGTTGATAAGTTCGGTAAAAGTTTATGATAGTAATTTATCAATCCCAGGAATGACCTTAATTGTGAAACATTTTCAGGTGCTGGGGCATTTATAACTGCTTCAATTTTTTCAGGTGACTTATGCAACCCTTCCTTATTAATTATGTGGCCACAATATGATATCTGATTTTGGAAAAATTCGCACTTGGGGCGATTTGCTCGTAGGCCCCGTTCTTTCAGCCTAGTGAGCACCTGCTCCAAATTGGCAAGGTGCTCGTTGTCGTTTTCTCCTGTTATAAGGATGTCGTCTAGGTAGCATTGAGTCCCCGGAATCCCTTGCAGGACTTGCTCCATAGCTCTTTGCCAGATAGCTGGAGCTGATGCTACTCCAAAAACCAGTCGATTGTACTGGTACAGGCCTTTGTGTGTGTTTATTGTGAGATACTTTTTAGAGGTCTCCTCAACCTCCATCTGTAGATAGGCCTGTGCCAAGTCAATTTTTGTGAAACGTTTCCCTCCGGATAGTGAGGCAAAAATATCTTCTATCCTCGGAAGAGGATACTGTACCGTGTGAAGGACCGGGTTTACAGTCACCTTAAAGTCCCCACAGATGCGAATTTTTCTCTGTTCTTCAGAGTTATTTTTCAATGCTTTTTTCATGACTGGAACGATGGGTGTTGCCCATTCGCTCCAATCTACTTTGGATAATACGCCTGCCTTTTCCAAATTCTCCAGCTCTGCCTCGACCGCCGGACGTATTGCGTATGGTACCGGTCTTGCCTTAAAAAATTTTGGAATTGCTGCATCGTCCACTTTTATTGAGGCGGTGATGCCTTTCAAGGTTCCTAGTTTCTCTTGAAACACTTCTTTGGCGTTGGCCAAGATGTCTTTTAATCGTTCAGGTATGATGTCATCATTGTTTTTTTCCTTACTGGTCACCGTCAGTGCCTGAATGGAATGCCAGTCTAAACGTATCTTCCTTATCCATTCATGTCCCAACAATGGTGGACCACCATCTTGTAGAAAGTATAAATACAACTTTTGTATTTCTTTGCCATTGTATACTACAGGCACCCTTATTTTTCCTTTGGGGTATACTTTCTGCCCCGTATATGTTTTTAAGATAATGGATGTGTCTTTTAGAGGTATATGCGAAAATAGCCTCTCGTAATCTCGTCGATTTATTACGGTTAGAGCTGATCCTGTGTCTAGCTCCATTTTAACTGGGGACCCTGCTATTGTGAGGGTAACCCAAATGGTTTGGTAATCCTCTTTGGCAAGTACATTATGTCATTTGAGACAGCTTAGTCTCTTGTTTCCGGAGTCGCTATCGCTATTCGGGTCTTCGGAGCTATTGTCCGTCATCATTTGTACCTTCCTGTATTTTTCTTTATTGATTTTTTGTTTTCTGTCCGTGGATTTATTTTGTCCAGATTGGCATACCCGTGCAATGTGTCCAATCTTACCGCATTGCCTGCAAGCTTTGCTCTTGAACCAGCAGTCCCTCTGGTTATGGGTGGATCTGCCGCAGCGATAACATCTTCCGAACTCCTGTGTCATTTCATGGGTGCCGAAGTCCTGTGTCTTTTGTTGTATCTCTGCAGCTCCTTTTGCTGCTGCTTCGTATGATACAGCCATACTGAAAGCTTTGTCCAATGTTAAATCTTTTTCAGAAAGCAGTCTTTTTTGTGTTCCTTCACTTAAGAGACCGCAAACGAATTTGTCTCGAAGATAATCTGATAGTCCTGCTCCGAATTGGCAGTACTTTGATAGCTTTCTTAATTCGGTTAGGTAATCAGCGTTACTTTCATTCTTGTGTTGATTTCTCTTGAAGAACTTGAATCGTTCCGCTATCAGCAGCGGTGTTGGGTTTAAATGCTCCTGCAGTGTATCCACAATTTCTTTAAAATTCTTGTCCTTTGGTTTGGCTGGAGTGATTAAGTTTCGTAACAGCCCGTATGTCTTCGCGCCCATTAAGTTCAGAAGTACTGAAGCTTTTTTTTCATCTGCTATTCCATTTGCAGTGCAATAAACCTCTACTCTTTCCACGTATGTGGTCCAATCTTCTATTTCGCCATCAAAGACATCAATATTACCAGATTTAGGCATTTCAGAAAAGATATGGTGCTTCCCGCGCTTTTTTTTTTCTCTCTGTAGCAACGATATGGCGCTTCCCGCGCTTTCCCGCCGCTGCTACCGATAACAACGCTGTTTTACTGTTTACTGTAAACCATTTATTTACTGTTGGAGACTCGTTCCCGACAGAGGTCTAAACGCTGACCTGCTTGCCGCGCCGGCCGTCTCCCGAGTGCTCCCTCCCAGTCCGTTATTGCTTGCCTCCGATTTCGCTGCCTGTCTCAGCTGTAGAGCCCGCCGCTGGAGCCCCAGCCTGACGCCCCGGAAGGATTAGCGCAGTACCTGACACCAGCTTGGCCAGCTGGTGAAACCACAGTTTCTGTTACTTCCTTGAGTCTTCTGGACGCTGGAGGAATCGATGTCCTTGAGGTGCTGCCGAATTGCAGGTAAGTCCGTTTCCACTTCGTCACCACTGTCGTGTTCGTGTGTAGATAAAGACACTGAAGACAGGAGTCGGTTCATAGGTATTTACTGAGCAAGTCTGGGGGGGGGGTTTCTAAAGGATATACACAATACATAGGCTTATATAGCCCAAGTGGTAATTACCGGCATTACGCACACCTGGGGCTCTTAAAGGCACATACACCACAATTGCTCTTAAAGGCACATACACCACACTCATCTCCATGGCAATGGGTACACATTGATTTTGCTGGTCCATTTATGGACTCAATGGCCTAGAAATTGGGTATAGCCCCGCCAGCACGTTTGCGCCGAAAATTTTGCGCCCGCCGCGGAGCCAGTTGTGCCCGCCCCATATTCATTTTCAGCGCCCCAAAGCGGAACCGGGCGCTGGTACAGGGTGTGTCCGCCCCGCTTGGGGTGCTGAAAGTGAATTTCAGCGCTCCCGGTCCCGCTGCGCCACCCGATGCGGTGCGGCAGGCTGCTGTACTGCAGGCCTCCCCCTCCTCTTAAGGGGGAGGTGCCTGCAACGGCCGGAGCCCCGATTGCAAGTGCTGGCAAAAGAGCCCGGCACAACGGAGAAGTGCCGGGCTCCACGGAAACCAGCCGGCAATGCCGCGGGGGGGGGTGGAGGAGGCCGGGGAAGGAGGTGCGGGCAGGCGGCCGCCGAAAAAGCGGCCGCCCCGCACCTCCACCTTAACTTGCGCCGCTAAGGCTGCAGTAAGGACCCGGTCTCCCGATGTTGTTAGCGCCCGCCACGGAAGAGGCGGCCACTACTGAAGATGGGGATCGGCGTGGTTTCGGGCGGTACCGGGGCACTGCGCACACCGATGACGTCATCGGTGCCGGCGCAGCGCTACCGGCTAACGCTGATGTTAGGGCCCACCTAATTTCGGGCGCGACGCAACTTCCGGCGCAACCCACTCTTTCGCCCCTAATTGGGCGCAAACGCAACTGAATTTCTAGGCCAATGTTTCTAATCGCCGTGGATGCCGATTCAAAATGGCCAGAGGTCATCAAAATGTCCTCCACCACCACGGAGAAAACTATTGCAGTCCTACGGACCATCTTCGCCAGGAATGGCTTGCCAGAACAGATTTGCTCCGACAATGGGCCACAGTTTGTGTCCGAGGATTTCCGGAGGTTTCTGAGGAATAATGGGGTGAAACATTACACATCTGCCCCATATCATCCAGCCACAAATGGATTGGCTGAGAGGTTTGTTCAGACCTTTAAAAAGGCAATAAAAGTGATGTATAACGACGACATACCACTACAACACAAGGTAGATAATTTCTTGTTTGCTTACCGGAATGCGACACATGCAGTCACCAACCAAGCTCCAGCCATAATGTTCTTCAACCGAAGGCTAAGATGTCGCCTGGATTTGCTCAAACCGAACATAAGACAAGATGTTGAGGATAAGCAATTCCAGCACATCAATGAGAAGCCAACCAGGAGCTTCAAGATAGGGCAACCAATCTTGGCCCGCGACTACTGAACAGAAAAATGGCAGCCAGGAACAATATGCACACAGCAGGGACCACTAATGTACACAGTGGACGTTGGAGAGAGCATCATGAGACGCCATGCTGACCAGATTCTAGAGTCACAGGAACAAGCCAAACCCATACCACGAGCATGTGCACCTGGTAATGAACCCGAAGTACAGATTGCGTCTACCTCAGAAGCAGTGGTATTGGAAGCTGACGAACCAACCAATGACAATGAGCCAGAATCGACTCCGCCGCAAGAACAGGATACTCGAGAAAGGCGCTATCCAGTCAGGATCAGGAAGCCTCCTCAAAGACTGAACTTATAAATAATTATTTCAGTTGATGTATATAGTACAGAGACAATTGTAATTGTAATTAGTTATTATTTAGTTGTTAAATTAATGTTATGTACTGTTTATCTAAAAGGGGAGGAATTGTTGTGTATGTACCTTTAAGAGAAGAACTGATTTATACTGCAGTACCGGCAGTGACCACACCTGTATAAAAAGCCATAGCAGGCTTCTGTACGTCAGTCTTAAGTTTACCCTCTGTTCAGTAAATACCTGTTTTATTGTTCTCCTGCAGTCCGTGTATTATTGATACTCGGACACTACAGATTGTCTATCAGACTACGTGCTGTTTTTGTATCCAGCTTTTGTTCTTTCCTTCTACCAGGATCTTGTGAACATGGAGGAATTGCAAACCTGAGCAAACCATTTATCGTGCAGAAGAACTACTATTCAAATGGTGCATGGGGGA
Organism: Somniosus microcephalus; assembly: GCF_052327205.1. Classification (NCBI taxonomy): domain Eukaryota; kingdom Metazoa; phylum Chordata; class Chondrichthyes; order Squaliformes; family Somniosidae; genus Somniosus; species Somniosus microcephalus. Next base: position 15,359,764 of record NC_140998.1, read on the forward strand.
AAGACCCTTATCCAGTCACTGGCAGCAAGAACACGTATTGTGCTACTTCACAGAATTCATTTCCAACAATGGACAACTATCGACTTTACTCAGACTACACACACCTGGTTCTCAGTGATCAGTTTCAGTCATCTTCATTAAGTGCTGCTGGTTATGAGTCTGGTGTGGTGATGTTTAAAAATTATTTCTACTATAATTACAATAAAGATAACAGGTATATCATGAGAGCAAATGCATCATCCCCAAAGCAGTATCAGTACCTTTTGTTAGAAGGTGCAGTCACTGGAAATAGATTCTCATACAGCTCTTCCGACTACCAAAACCTCGACTTTTCTGTCGATGAAAATGGTCTGTGGGTGATCTATGCCACTGAAAAAAGCGGGGGGAATATAGTAGTGAATAAAATCAATGAAGACTCCTTCATTGTGGAGGCCACTTGGGAGACCAATCAGTTCAAAAGGGCGGCCAGCAACGCCTTCATGCTCTGCGGGGTTCTCTATGTGACACGAACAGTGACGACTCGAATGGAAGAGATATTTTACGCCTTCGACAAAAAGACAGGCAAGGAGAGTTTTATTACAATCCCTTTTGAAAAGAAGTATGAAAACATCATAAGTCTCCACTACAATCCTTCAGATCAAAAACTGTACATGTACAATGATGGCTACATGTTCTTCTATAACATTGAGTTCAAACGTAGAAAGCCTTAATGGTAAACTCAGGTTATTTCATTTCAATTAGGCATGTCCACAGAGCCTTGATGCGTCATTGCCCTTAACCCTACACCCCCCCCCCACTTCAATATGATATATATGGACAGTCAGCACCACAATAGCCCCTTCTTTCAAGACTTAATTTTCCATCTTTTCAACTTCTACCAATTGCAGGGAGCTGGCAGAGTTAGCAACACCAATTCCCTGCCAGGTCGAGCTCCCAGGTCCTGATGGACCAGGGACTGCAGGCTTCTTTGCAATTGTTGACAGTGCCATTCTCTGTGCCGGTATCTGGAGGGACAATCTGAGCAAGGAGCTAGCCAGATGGATGATACCAGCTGTTTCCCTTCCCTCAGAAGGAACAGCCTAAGTAAAGACCCCAAATAACTGAACTAACCTGCTAGCCCTGTTTGAGAGCTAAACTCTCAGCTATTTTAGCTACTGGGGCCTCCCACTCTGTGGAAATTGGTAACTGTGACTTATCAGACTCAGTCCCTTGGTCTACCAGCATTTCCATTGATCAGATACATGCAAAGACCTTAACCACTGTATTCAGATAACTCAAGTAATACAGACCCCTGTAGTGTTGCTGGGACTAGGGACAGGTGGCAAGGCTTGGAAGTTAAGCAGAGCCAGGCCTGGTTAGTACCTGGAGGGGTGACCATCAGGGTAGGGGTGACCATCAGGGAAGACCAGGTGCAGAAGGTCACGGAAGGAGCCCCGAGGAGGGGCAGCTGGTGAGCAGGCCCGGGCGTTGGGCTGAAGATTGTCAGACAGGAGGAATGGTGGAAATGGAATGGCGGCGCGCACAGACGCAGCGGCTTTGCTTCTCCCAGGACGGTGCTATTTACGTTTAATGTTAATGTTATTTGTATTGGACTCATGGGAGCGTGCAAGATCACATGTACTTGTGCATTGTACAATGACAATAAAGTTGAATTATTATTAAATGTTCGGCTTTGGACTAGACAGCCTGGTTCCAACTGTCACAACCTGAGCCATGATCCTGCCCTCTGTCCCACCTTTATCCTGTCCCTGTCCATTACTGGGGATGATGAAAGGTTCTTTGATGCTGTCCCTAGCTCCACAATGCACCAATTAAAAATAGCATAACCCTTTCAACATCTGAGAAGTTTCATTCTGTAACTCAACTTAACAGGAACATCTAATAAAATACAAATACAAATCTGCTTTACGTCATAAGTTAATCTTATTTCCACCTCTCCTAAGATAATTGATCTCGATATTGGCTGGCTGAGAGTTCTTCCAATGTCGCCCTCGACAAAGTTCTCTCTGTTCCGGGCTATTCGGGTATGACTAAGAGTTCCATGGGTGAATTTTCCCACCTATTTCCTCTCCACCCCACAGAATCTCTCCTCGCTGTGGAAAGGATTCAAGAATGAGTAATGAAGACAGTTCCCTAGGTTTTACATCGTTGAGTTTAAACTGATAAACAGAGAATCTCAACAACTAAATTTGGAAAAGAGAAGATTAAGGAGATGGATAATCCAAGCTTTTAAATGATTGGGAATTGATAATGTGTGTATTTAGTTGGGAATAGGATTGGTAGTTATAGGAATAAGTATAGATGGAGATAATCAACTACTCCATAGGACACAATAGCTCATTCTGCTGGAGTGGGCGGGAGGAGTGCAGTCTGATACATCCGTGAATACTGTTCAGCACCATTCGAGACTCGTCAGATACTGACGCAGTCCGTGTCCATATGCAGCAAGACCTGGACAACATTCAGACTTGGGTTGGCAAGTGGCAAGTAACATTCGCACCACACAAATGCCAGGCAATGACCATCTCCAACAAGCGAGACTTAACCATCTCCCCTTGACATTCAATGGCATTACCATCGCTAAATCCCCCACTATCAACATCCTGGGGGTTACCATTGATCAGAAACTGAACTGGACCAGCCATATAAATACTGTGGCTAAAAGAGCAGGCCAGAGCCTGGGAATTCTGCGGCGAGTGTCTCACCTCCTGACTCCCCAAAGCCTTTCCACCATCTACAAGGCACAAGTCAGGAGTGTGATGGAATACTCTCCACTTGCCTGGATGAGTGCAGCTCCAACAACACTCAAGAAGCTCGACACCATTCAGGATAAAGCAGCCCGCTTGATTGGCACTCCATCCACCACCTTCAACATTCACTCCCTCCACCACCGGCGCACTGTGGCTGCAGTGTGTACCATCTACAAGATGCACTGCAGCAACTCGCCAAAGCTCCTTCAACAGCACCTTCCAAACCCGCGACCTCTACCACTTAGAAGGACAAGGGCAGCAGACGCATGGGAACATCACCACCTACAAGTTCCCCTCCAAGCCACACACCATCCTGACTTGGACCTGTATCGCCGTTCCTTCACTGTCACTGGGCCAAAATCCTGGAACTCCCTTCCTAACAGCATTGTGGGTGTACCTACACCATATGGACTGCAGCGGTTCAAGAAGGCGGCTCACCACCATCTTCTCAAGGGCAATTAGGGATGGGCACTAAATGCAGGCCTAGCCAGTGACGCCCGCATCCCAGCAATGAATAAAAAATAAATAAATAAATGCACAGCCCCGAGTGGTACCAACTCATGCACACCAGGAAAGTCCCAAGTTTTTTAATTTTTGTTCCCACTATTTATGTGACGCTTGCAAGGCTGTATTTATGAGCAGTTTGCTAGGCCATGTCACAAAGCACTAAGAGACAACCACGCGGTGCATGTTTGGTCCCCTTACCTAAGGAAGGATATACTTGCCATAGAGGGAGTGCAACAAAGGTTCACCAGACTGATTCCTGGGATGGGGGGATGGTCCTAAGAGGAGAGTTTGAGTAGACTAGGCCTATATTCTCTAGAGTTTAGAAGAATGAGAGGTGATCTCATTGAAACATATAAAATTCTTACAGGACTTGACAGGGTAGATGTGGGAGGATGTTTCCCCTGGCTGGGGAGTCTAGAACCAGGGGTCACAGTCTCAGAATAAGGGGTCGGCCATTTAGGACTGAGATGAGGAGACATTTCTTCACTCAGAGGGTGGTGAATATTTGGAATTCTCTACGCCAGAGGGCTGTGGAGGCTCAATTGTTGAGTATATTCAAGACAGAGATCGATAGATTTTTGAATATTAAAGGAATCAAGGGATATGGAGATAGTGCAGGAAAGTGGAGTTGAGGTCGATGATCAGCCATGATCTTATTGAATGGCGGAGCAGGCTCGAGGGGCCAAATGGCCTACTCCTGCTCCTAATTCTTATGTTCTTATGACTGAAGCCACGTGCAGACCAGGCCAGCTGAGGCAGGTTCCCTTCCCTGAAGGACATAAATGAATCAATTGGGCCTTTAGGACAAATCCGGCAGCTTTCATGGTCGTTTTTACTGTGGCACCAAGTTACCAGTTTCATTACTTTCAAGTGCACAATTTACAAGCCCTGGTTGTTAGTCCAGGACCATAAGCCCTGCACTACTGCACGCATTCAAACTCTGATCTGAGCTAAGTCAGTTGCTCTCAGCCGCGGTGGACGCAACAATTGGCCTCTGTGCCTCTGCGCTAGGGAAGTGAAAAATCAGATAGGGTGCCCGCTCCCGATTACTATTCAGTCACTCCTGCTAATGTGTGAATTGTAGATGTGGAAAAAAACGACTTGCATTTATGCGACATCAGGACGTCCCAAAGCGCTTCACAGCCAGTGACAGTACTTTTGAAGTGTAGTCACTGTTGTAATCTGGATAGAATTACGCTCATTTGTGATGCTCCACTAGGTTGAATAGCCTGACAATAGGCACCGTCTAGGCTCACGTTTGGGTCTTGGGCCTAGAAATTCAGTTGCGTTTGCGCCCAATTAGGGGCGAAAGAGTGGGTTGCGCCGGAAGTTGCGCAGCGCCCGAAATTAGGTGGGCCCTAACATCGGCGTTAGCCGGTAGCGCTGCGCCGGCACCGATGATGCCATCGGTGTGCGCAGTGCCCCGGTACCGCCCGAAACCACGCCAATCCCCATCTTCAGTAGCGGCCGCCTCATCCGTGGCGGCCGCTAACAACATCGGGAGACCGGGACCTTACAGCAGCCTTAGCGGGGCGCTTTAAGGTGGAGGTGCGGCCAGCCGCTTTTTCGGCGGCCGCCTGCCCGCACCTCCTTCCCCGGCCTCCTCCACCGCCCCCCCCCCCGCGGCATTGCCGGCTGGTTTCCGTGGAGCCCGGCACTTCTCCGTTGTGCCGGGCTCTTTTGCCGGCACTCACATTCGGGGCTCCGGCCGTTGCGGGCACCTCCCCCTTAAGAGAAGGGGGAGGCCTGCAGTACAGCAGCCTGCCGCACCGCATCGGGTGGCGCAGCGGGACCGGCAGCGCTGAAATTCACTTTCAGCGCCCCAAGCGGGACGGCCAAACCCTGGAACAGCGCCCGGTTCCGCTTTGGGGCGCTGAAAGTGAATATGGGGCGGGCACAACTGGCTCCGCGGCGGGCGCAAAATTTTCGGCGCAAACGAGCTGGCGGGGCTATACCCAATTTCTAGGCCTTGGTCTTTTGGATGAGGTACTGAAGGACTACTGATGCTCAAAGAGCCATACTCCAGCTCGAGTCAGTACCCTCGGAAGAAGGTGGGAAAAAAACAAAATGAAAGCCATAAGAAATGATGCGAGCTACAGTGAAGATCTTTTACCAGTTGAGGGAAAACAACAAGACTTTTAAGCTAAAACAAAAGCAAAATACCACAGGTGCTGGAAACCTGAAATAAAAACAGAAACCGCTGGAAATACTCAGCAGGTCAGGCAGCATCTGTGGAGAGAGAAACAGAGTTAACGTTTCAGGTCGATGACCCTTCGTCAGAACTGGAAAAAGTTCGAGATGTAACAGATTTTTAAGCAAGTACAGAGGCGGGGAAAGGGGGGAGGGGAGGAAAGAACAAAAGGGAAGGTCTGTGATAGGATGGAAGGCAGGAGAGATTAAATGACAAAATGGATGATGGTGCGAGGCAAAAGGAGATGGTAATGGGACACGTTAAGAAACAAACGATGAGTCTAGTTGAGGTGTAAATGGCGATGGCGGAATCATCAACAGCTGCCATGAGAGAGAAAAAAGAGAAAACATAGGGGCCGAGGTTATGTTCTGAAATTGTTGAACTCGATGTTGAGTCCAGAAGGCTGTAAAGTGCCTAATCGAAAGATGAGGTGCTGTTCCTCGAGCTTACGCTGAGCTTTGTTGGAACAGTGTAAGAGGCCGATGATGGAGAGGTCAGAGTAGAAGTGGAGTGGAGAATTAGAGCGAGCGGAAGCTTGGGGTTACCTTTACGGACTGAAAGGAGGTTGTTCCGCAAAGCGGTCACCCAATGTAGAGGAGACCGCATCGTGAGCAGCGAATACAGTATAGACTTCTAAGCTCCTGCATGACAACTGTAGCAAAATGCCAAATTATAGGGCTGTAAGTTTTAGTGCTTAGCGCAGGCTGTGCATTGGTGCATCAGTCTGACATTCAGTTAGATCTTTGTAGATGAGCATCATTTACACAAATCCACATTTCATGGGTAGCCTCCAATTCTCCAACTAACTGACCCCTGTGGAAAGGTTTGGGGGGAGCAATACAGTTTGAGAGAATCACTTTTACAGGTTTTCAGCGCCCCCGGCAAACTGTTTGGAACTGCGCTACTTTAAAAATGTACTGCAAATTCCTCTGGCAATACTTTGTGTATTTCAGTTTAAACTCACACTGTGTAATTCAATATTACCAAATGCACAACCGAATCTGTACAAGGAAGAATGTCTCCGAGCAGTTACAAGGGCAGAGGTGGATGCCCAGTGACGTAAGAAAACTACTAGGCACTTGGTCTAAGCGTCAAACAAAGCTTTAATCAACTGTTTTACAACATGGAGGTCTAGTTGTGTCCTTCACTAGTTCCTGTTAAGAATGTCCTGTGCAAGCTGGGCCCGTGCCCGAGTATTTATACTCTCCCTGGACAGCGCCACCCGTAGGCCGCTCAGTATTATTTATAAGTCTTTCTTTCATGAATGACTGATTCATGTCACCCAGCAGGTAGAATTAAGCAAATGGAAAGGGGAGTTGAAGGCACAGTTGGGAAACCCATTGATCCCACGAATGGAACTCCAAGAGGATGCTGTGCCACAACAAAAGTTTCTTAAAGCAGAAAGAAATAGAAATGATTTCACACAGCAGAACATGGATGGGGTTACATTTTTCTTGCTTCTACATCTCAAACTTGACATTTAGGATGGGAAAGGATGCCAGTCAGTAATAACTGAAGTTAGCCAAACAGCTCCCAGTCTACAGAGAGGAGACCCAAAATACTCAGTGTGGAAAAACAACATAAAACGTTTAATATCCCTGCAAGGTAGAAGCGCTTGTTCTTTTTTCCCAATTTTCTCCCCAGCCCTCCTTGAATGCACCAACTTATTATAGGAGAGGGCTGCGTGGACACCACTGGCCATTCATCACAGTGGATAATAGCAGGCTATTTGCCCGTGGGGTATTCTACCCAAACCCAGTACTATCCAGACTTCTGTCAGCCGAGTAGCTTCCTATAGCGAGAGGAAACCCGAAATATTCATTGCACTTTCATGCAAGGGGTGGGGGGGCGCAGTCACTGGATGGTGATCAGGAGCAGGAACTCAAACTTTTCATTTCCTTTCGCCCATGGGCCAGTTGCAATTCCCCAATACCTGTAGTAGGTCAAGCTGAGATTGGTGGACTGGGGAACCTTCTTAATGCACTTGGCTCAGTACCACATCAAGCAGTGCATTTACCCCATGGGCTGGAGTCCACAACCTAGGCTGATGCTGGCGCAGTACAGACAAAGCGTCTTCCTTCCTTTAGATAAACTGAGGCCTCAATTACCTCTTCAGGCAGACATTAAAGATCCCATGTCATTATAGGAACAAAAGTAAGTTCTCTTGGCAGCCTGGCAGCCATTCCTTCCTCAATCAACACCACCAAAAACAGATTTACTGGGTCACTCAGACTCGAGTCGTCGTTGGCTTGTTCTCTCTACACAGATGGGGCCGGACCTGCTGTGATTTCCAGCAAAAAAAATGTTTTTTTGTCTGTTTTTTGTTTTTCATACAGACCCCAGCATCTGCAACATTTGACCCCTTGTGACCCCACCTCATTGTTCTTTGATGTAATGTTTTCCTGACTGACCTGTTTGGACACCATTCACACCTTTGATTGCTGTGATTGTCTCTCTGCCAAGGTGTGATAAATGGCAGTTAGAAAGATTACCTGTAAACATCTGACATTATTCTCTGACTATATAAGCTGTGTCTTTATGCATCTCTCCACTTCACCTGACGAAGGAGCAGCGCTCCGAAAGCTTGTGATTTCAAATAAAACTGTTGGACTATAACCTGGTGTTGTGTGACTTCTTACATTTGTCCACCCCAGTCCAACACCGGCATCTCCACACCATACTTACAGATGAGGAAGGCCATTCAGTTCATCTTAATTCCTCCATCCAGATATTCTAATTTCCCCTCTTTGTAGTGATTCCAGGCCTTTTGCCTCCTTTACTCTATCTGGAGCTCCATTATTCACATTGATGGCCACTGTGTGAAGAATAATTTTCTGATATCAGTCCTAAAATTATCTTTACCAGTTTGAACCAGTGCCCCCTTGCTCTATTCCTACAGTTTAAAGTAATATTCTGAGTTAACTTTTTCTACATCCTTAACAATCTTATATACCTCACTAGATTGATTCCTGGGATGAGAGGGTTGTCCTGTGAGGAGAGATTGAGTAGAATGGGCCGATATTCTCTGGACTTTAGAAGAATGAGATATGATCTCATTGAAATGTATAAAATTCTTTTAAGGGCTTGACAGGGTTGATGCGGAGAGTCTAGAACCAGGGGTCACAGTCTCAGGATAAGGGGCCGGCCATTTAGGACTAAGATGAGGAGACATTTCTTCACTCAGAGGGTTGTGAATCTTTGGAATTCTCTACCCCAGAGGGCTGTGGATGCTCAGTCGTTGAGTATATTCAGGACTGAGTTCGATAGATTTTTGGGCACTAGGGGAATCAAGGGATATGGGGATCGGGCAGGAAAGTGGAGTTGAGGTCAAAGATCAGCCATGATCTTATTGAATGGCGGAGCAGGCGCGAGGGGCCGTATGGCCTACTCCTGATCCTAATTCTTATGTTCTTAGACACCTCTCAGACACCATTTTTTTCCAGGCTGAAACATTTCTCATAACGCAGAGCTCCTGACACTAGGGCTCTTCTCTGCACTGCCTTGAGCACTTGCATGTCTCTCTTATTTCTGGATGACTAGAACTGGACGCAGTATTCAAGGTGCAGCCTGACCGGAAGACTGTAACCTTTGGTCGTTACCTCCTCTGACTCATATCCTACATGTTTTGCTGACGTGCTTCAACATCCTATTGGTTTTGTTGATTGCTGCTCTGCATTGGTTGGACACGTATAACGGCAAATGCATTCGTTCTTAAAATAACAACAGGAAACGCTGTAAAAACTCAGCAGGCCAGGCAACATCTGTGGAGAGAGAAACAGAGTTAACGTTTCGGGCCGAAACCCTTCTACAGAACTGAGAGAAAAAGCAGGAAATGAAACAGATTAAAAGGCAGTTTGGGGGCTGGGAAATGGGGGAGGGGATGAAAGAAGAGACATTAAGAGATATTCAAGGTGAGACGAGATAGTAATAGGACAGGTAAAGGGACAAAGGATGGCTCTAGATGAAGTGTGACATGCGCTGGCAGAGTGAGAGACAGCTGCCATGTGGGAGAGAAAAAGAGAAAAAGTCACAAACAAAAGTGTGGATAAAAAATATAAAAATGTAATAGGGGCCGAGGTTATGATCTGAAGTTGTTGAACTCGATATTGAGTCCAGAAGGCTGTAAAGTGCCTAATCGGAAGATGAGGTGCTGTTCCTCGAGTTTACGCTGAGCTTCCGTGGAACAATGCAAGAGGCCGCAGACGGTGAGGTCTGAGTTGGAATGGAACGGTGAATTGAAATGACAGGCGACCGGAAGCTCGGGGTCACATTCAGCTTCATTCTCAGCTATTTCCACCGCACTCATGCAGTATGCGTGTCATTTATTTTTCCTTCCTACGTGTGGCACTTTCCTGCATTAGATTTCATTACCATTCATCTCATTGCTGTTTGTGGGAGGTTGCTGGTGCTGGTTAGCTGCACTATCACGGCACTCCGAAAGTAATACATTGTATGAAGCGCTTTAAAATGTTGTGATAAGGGTCTGTGTGAATACAAGTCCTTTGAACCACAAGGGGGCGCTCTCACACCAGTTGATTCATCGACACAAGTACACTTCAATCACTGAATGTGATCGGATAATTTATTTTATTTGTTGATATTGAAAATCAAATCCAGCTTCAAAATTAATCCTTTTTTCCTTTGAACTTCTCCCCCTCTCCAGCAGATGTTGAATCCATGGTACACTATGGTTCGACGGGTAATGGGCACCCTCAGGTACGTAAGAACCTAAGAAATAGGAGCAGGAGTCGGCCATACGGCCCCTCGAGCCTGCTCCGCCATTCAATAAGATCATGGCTGATCTTCGACCTCAACTCCACTTTCTCACCCGATCTCCATATCCCTTGATTCCCCTAGAGTCCAAAAATCTATCGAACTCAGCCTTGAATATACTCAACAATTCAGCATCCACAGCCCTCTGGGGTAGAGAATTCCAAAGATTCACAACCCTCTGAGTGAAGAAATTCATCCTCATCTCAGTCCTAAATGGCCGACGCCGTATCCCGAGACAATGCCCCTTAGTTTTAGACTCTCCAGCCAGGGGAAACAACCTCTCAGCATCTACCCTGTCAATCCTGCTCAGAATCTTATATGTACTGTTGTAGGAATTGGTAAATTCCTGACGAAAATACTGAGAGTGAGTCAATCAGCTAACCAAAACGATGTTTAATGCAAACTGGTGGAAGTAACAAACAAAAACGCAGGAGAACAAATCAACAGGTGCTTGCTTAATGCTGGCTCCACGAGGACTGAGAAGGGGAGGCCCCTCAGTCCGACGTCATGACGTCATCACGTTTCCCGCCGTTGGGAACGTCACGTGACCCACGTGATGACATCATCGCGTTCGGTCTTAACCCTTTAGAGACCGCACTATTTACATACAGTGAAAGAATACAGATTTAAAGGCAATTATATACATTCGTATAAGAGTTCCTTGGTGGCTCTGCCACATGTGCCCCCCCAGAATTGTCTTTAATAACAAAAGTCAATCAAAGAGGAGGTCGGACCAGCTTGTTCGAACGATTCCTATATTCCCGGAGAGGAATTTGCTGGGCAGTTGATGAACGGATGGGTAGAACGATCCGGTCAGGCGTGGTAGCAACGGGCGGTCGACCACGACGTGGTGGCTGTGCAGTTTCGACTGGCTGTTCAAGGTTCAGGTGCGCGGGCTTGAGGCGGTCGATTGAAATGTGGTTGGGCTTGCCACCGATGTTGACCAAAAAGCTCTTGGCACCCGCCTGCAATACTCGGAAAGGGCCCGTATAAGGAGGCCTGAGCAGACTGCGATGGGCATCATGACGGACAAAAACGAACCTGGCCCGCATTAGCTCCATTGGGATGTGGGAGGCTGGAAAACCGTGATGTGACGTTGGAATTGGCTGGAACACTTGGGCTGCTTCCCGGTGAGCTTCCGGTTGGTCGGCTGTGGACCACGGCTTCGTTGGTGGCGGCAGGAACTCTCCTGGCACCCGAAGTGGCTGACCGTACACCAGTTCTGCGGCAGATGACTGCAGGTCTTCCTTTGGTGCCGTACGCAAACCAAGCATAACCCAAGGCAGCCTGTCTACCCATGCAGTGCCCTGGAGGCTGGCTCTCAGCGACGCCTTCAACGACCGATGAAAGCGCTCACATAACCCATTGGCCTGCGGGTGGTAGGCCGTGGTGCGATGGAGCTTGGTGCCCAAACCTAAGGCTACAGCGTTCCAAAGTTCGGACGAGAATTGTGACGAAATATCTGATGGGACGCCGAACCGTGCCACCCATGAGGAAATAAAAGCCCTGGCGACATCCGCGGAGGTAGTGGACGTCAGAGGAACCGCCTCCGGCCATCTTGTAGTGCGGTCGACCATGGTCAGGAGGTGAGTGAAACCTTGTGACGGCGGAAGTGGCCCAACGAGGTCGACGTTGACGTGGTCAAAACGGCGTTCCGGCACTTCGAAGGTGGCCAAGAGGGCTTTAACATGACGTTGCACTCTGGCTCTTTGGCAAACGACGCAGGTGTTCGCCCAGTCGCGGACATCCTTGCGCATCCCTCTCCAGACGAATTTGGATGCCAGTAACTTTTGAGACGCCTTCACGCCGGGATGTGAAAGTCCGTGTATGGCGTCAAAGACTTTCCGACGCCAGGAAACCGGAACGATCGGGCGGGGATCCCCCAAGGAGATGTCGCAGAGCAAGGAGGTACCCGCCGCGTGGAAATGCACATCTGTTGGCTGGAGGCAGGAGGAGTCGGTACGAAATGCCTGAGTTTCCGGGTCGGCTGCTTGGTCGGCAGCCATGTGTGAATAATCTATTCCCAGCTGGACGGCCGCGCGCGAGAGGCAATCGACCACCACGTTGTCCTTGCCGGCCACGTGACGGATGTCGGTGGTAAACTCTGAAATAAAGGTGAGTTGTCGCTGCTGCCGAGCCGACCATGGTTCGGTAGTCTTGGCCATAGCAAAAGTCAACAGTTTGTGGTCCACAAACGCGGTGAAGTGGCGCCCTTCCAAAAGAAAATGAAAATGGCGGATAGCCAGAAACAGCGCCAACAACTCCCTGTCGAACGTGCTGTACTTGCGCTCATTACTGTGCAGTTGGTGACTAAAAAACGCCAGTGGCTGCCACGCGCCATTGACCCACTGCTCCTGCATGGCTCCGATGGCGTAATCAGAAGCGTCAGTCGTATGAGCGATGGCGGCTCCAGGCAGTGGGTGTGTGAAATGAAGAGTAGATTGCCTTTCTAAAGCTAGGCTTTATTAACCTTAAAAACCAGCAGCACATCTTAAGCACCCAGTCTCAACCAAAGCTGTGAAGAACTGAATTTAAGATGGCCACCACAGGTCACATGACATCAACTACCAATGAGTTTACAGCATATATCTCAAGGCAGGAAAACAGGCAACCAATTACAATGCTTCTTATAAAACAAGAATAATCACCACATTCACCCCTCCTTTTAAAATATACTTCAACCTAGGTAGCCTTTACAATTTACAATTAATTATTTATGACTAAAACAATACATGTATAATGTTTCAACAATTTTAAAATTTTACTATCAAATTATTTTAAAAGTCCATTTTTAATCGGTCAACCGGATATCTTGTTCGTGTCGACCTTCTTAACCTTGGTGAAATTCCTTGCCCTCCCACACCAGGAGACACAGAAATATCTTCTGCAGGGAGGCTATCAATATCCCGATTATCAACGGTTTCCGGATTGGAAGTCCCATTAGAAGGTAAACTGGGAGGGTCATGAACATCCATCGGGGGCAGACTAAGAGAATTGTAAGTGTCTGCAATAGGATTGGAAACATTCGTAGTATCTGTGACGACATCAACATTATCTGAATTATGGCTATTGTTAATATCCTCAAAAGTGGGCTGGCCACCACAAGGAGCTAAGTCTTTAACTGAAACCGTACTTTCTTTCCCATCTTGGAATCGAATGTGAGCATATTGGGAATTTGCCTCCAATAGCTCCACCTCCTCCACTAAAGGATCATACTTTGACAGTCTAACATGGCGTCGGAGCAGCACAGGTCCCTGCATAGTAAGCCACGAAGGTACCGAATATCCCGTAGTGGATCTCCGCGGATAGTTGAAGAGCCTTTCATGGGGAGTCACATTAGTAGCCGTTGAAAGCAATGATCTAATGGAATGCAGGGCATCAGGCAATACCATTTCCCACTGTGTATTCTTAAGGTTCCGGGATGTCAGAGCCAACATAACTGCCTTCCAGATCACCCCATTGTATCGTTCGCACTGTCCATTACCCTGGGGATTATACGGGGTAGTTCTGCTAGTAGAAATTCCCCGACTCTGGAGGTATTCCTTCAACTGGGAAGACATAAAAGAACTTCCCTGATCTGAATGGATATACGCAGGCATCCCAAAGATGACAAAAAGTTGAGTCAGACATTTGATAACTGTAGCAGCTGATACATCTGCACAAGGAAAGGCAAAAGGAAACCTTGAAAACTCATCCACAACAGTAAATATATATCGATTCTGAGTCGTTGAAGGAAGAGGCCCCTTAAAATCAATGCTCAGACGTTCAAAGGGAGAAGTAGCCTTTATAAGATGAGCTCGTTGAGGCTTAAAGAAATTCGGTTTACACCGAGCACAGACAGAGCATGACGTAGTCATCCGCTTGACGTCTTCAACTGAAAAGGGCAAATTCTTACTGCGTACGAAGTGTATCATCCTCATAACACCAGGATGGCACAAAGCATTATGAAGATTAATAAGCGTATCTCCGTGAATCACAGAACAATAAGCCCTCGACAGTGCATCAGCGGCAACATTATCCTTCCCCGGACGATAGACTATATCAAAATGGTAGCACGCCAACTCAATCCTCCACCTCATTATTTTATCATTCTTAATCTTTCCAAAATGTTTGACATCAAACATGAAGGACACAGATTTTTGGTCAGTTACTAACGTAAAATGTCGCCCAGATAAATAATGTCTCCATTTACGCAGTACTTCTACTATTGCGTACGCCTCTTTCTCTATTGATGAATGTCTCTTCTCACTATTATTCAGAGTACGTGAGAAAAAGGCCACAGGTCTTCCATTTTGGTTCAGAGTAGCCCCAATTGCAAAATCGGAAGCGCCCATCTCAATCACAAAGGGAACCTGCTCATCAATAGAATGCACAACTGCTCCAAGGATATCCTTTTTAAGATTATCAAAACACATCCTGGCCTCCCATGATAGAGGATATGTCGTAACCCGAATAAGGGGCCGGATCTTCTGCGAGAAATTTGCAATCCAATTAGAATAATAAGAAAACAGTCCAACAACTCGTTGCAAAGCCTTAGAATTAGTAGGACAAGGTAAATCAATCAGTGGTCGCAGCCGTTCTGGATCTGGTTTAATCTTGTTTCCCGAGATAATATACCCCAGTAAATTTACCTCGGTGGTCAAAAAGATACACCTCTCTTTATTAAAAGTTAAGCCAACTTTTTCCGCAGCTTGAAGGAATATTTCTAAATTAAAATCATGCTCCACCCTTGATTTGCCACACACCATAATGTCATCTAAATATGAAAAGGGGTCAGAAAGAGAGTTATCACTTATAAAAGCATCCATTGCCCGTTGAAAACAGGCGACACCGTTGGTAACACCAAATGGTACTCGGCAAAACTGATACAGCTTTCCGCCAGCCTCAAAGGCCGTATATGGTTGGTCCCTCTTAACGATAGGAATCTGATGATAAGCACTCTTTAGGTCAATAGTGCTAAAAACCTTATATTGAGATACTTTATTGATAAGCTCATCAATCTTAGGCAGGGGGTACGCATCTAATTGAGTATACCTGTTAATAGTTTGAGAGTAGTCTATCACCATTCGCTTCTTATGTCTCTCATTAGTGGTGACAACTACCTGTGCCCGCCAGGGCGAGAAACTAGGTTCAATGATTCCTTCCGATAAAAGACGTTGAACTTCAGAATTAATAAATTCTTTATCCTGACTGCTATACCTTCTTGACTTGATAGCAATTGGCTTACAATCCGGCATCAAATTGGAAAAAAGTGATAATGGAGAAATGGATAAAGAAGTTAATCCACAAATAGACAAAGGTGGCTTAGTTCCTCCAAAAGAAAGACTGAGAGACTCATGTAATTGAAGCACATCATGACCAATCAAAATATCCGCACAGAGATTAGGCAGAACAGATAGGCGTATATCAGTATATGTATTAACTAGGAGAATTAATTTCACAAGGCAACAACCAGCTACTTGTGAGGTGAGAGTCGTCTGAGCCATACACACCTGATAAGTAACAGGCGAAATTTTCAAACGCTTCTCCCTCACAAACTGAAGACTTATAAAGCTCTCAGTACTGCCCGTATCTATAAGGGCCTTCACTTCTAACCCATTAACTTGGGCCATAACTATAGCTTTGTTTAGGCCATGGGCAAAGGCAGCAGAAACTGATGCAATAAACGCCCTATCTAAAGGCTGAATAGTCGCAGAGGAGGCAACCGATTTGCAAACACGTGCATAATGACGTCCCTTGCCGCATTTACTACACACAGCCTCCCGGGCAGGGCACTTCAGATGGGGGTGCCGGGCGTTCCCGCAAAAATAACACTTCTGAATCCTAGAGGCAACAGCTGCCGAAGTAGAAACTGTTTCGGAATCTGGTAAACCACTCCTATTAAGTCCACATAATTTCTTTTCATCCAGAACTGCCGAAACCACGGTCACAGGCCGATCAAAAAGAGCATAAGAATCCGAACTTCTCTGAGCCAAATCCAATGTAGAGGCTTGCTCAAAAGCACTCTTGAGATCCAAGGTTTTATTTTCTAATAACCGCTGACGAATTGATCTCGACAGTAATCCATTAATAAATGCATCCCGTACCGACTCTTCCTTATATTCTTCTGCAGACACAGCCTTATAATTACAGTTAGCACCAAGGCGCCGGAGTGCTTGTAAATAAGCATCCAAGGATTCTCCCGCCTGCTGCCTATGGGCAGATAAAAGGTGACGTGCAAATACCTCATTCTTGGGTTTTTAAGGTTAATAAATTGAAATGAAGAGTAGATTGCCTTTCTAAAGCTAGGCTTTATTAACCTTAAAAACCAGCAGCACATCTTAAGCACCCAGTCTCAACCAAAGCTGTGGAGAACTGAATTTAAGATGGCCACCACAGATCACATGACATCAACTACCAATGAGTTTACAGCATATATCTCAAGGCAGGAAAACAGGCAACCAATTACAATGCTTCTTATAAAACAAGAATAATCACCACAGTGTGCCAACATCGTTGCGTTTGCAAGAGCGGCCTTTGTGTCTCTGAAGGCGCAATCCATCTCAGGCGTCCAAACCACGGGTTCCTTTCCCGGTTTTCCTCTGAGGACCTCATAGAGCGGTTGCATCAGTTGCGCGGCCCTGGGAACAAAACGATGGTAAAAATTTACCATACCCAGGAACTCCTGGAGGGCCTTGACGGACTGTGGCCGTGGAAATGCTGCGATCGTCTCCACCTTTGACTGGAGTGGCAGTGCCCCCTCCGAAGTGATGCGGTGGCCCAAAAGGTCCATCTGCTGCAGTCCGAACTGGCATTTGACCGGGTTGATTATCAGGCCATGCTGATGGAGGCGGCAAAAGAGGGTGCGCAGATGACTGAGGTGTTCTTCTTTAGTGGCGCTGGCAATCAGGGTATCATCGAGATACACAAATAAAAACTTAAGGTCCCGCAGCACCAAATCCATAAGGCGCTGGAACGCCTGTGTTGCATTTTTGAGCCCAAATGCATTCGGAGGAACTCAAATAGGCCGAAGGGGGTAATAACCGCCGTCTTTGGGATGTCCTGGGGGTGTACAGGCACTTGGTGGTACCCACGGACGAGGTCTACCTTGGAAAAGATCGAATTCCCTGCCAAATGCGCGGAGAAATCCTGGATGTGTGGTATGGGGTACCTATCCGGAGTTGTGACATCATTAAGCCGTCTGTAGTCACCGCAGGGCCGCCATCTGCTGCCGGGTTTAGGGACGATGTGGAGCGGCGAGGACCAGGGACTATTCGACCAGTGAATAATCCCCAACCGCTCCATTGCGGCGAACTCCACCTTAGCGGCCGCGAGTTTGCTGGGTTCTAGTCGCCGAGCCCGTGCATAGACTGGGGAGCCGGTCATTGTAATGTGGTGCTCCACCCTATGCTTGGCGGTCGTGGCAGCAAAGGTGGGCCTGGTTAACTCTGGAAATTCACAGAGAAGACGGGTGAATTCGTTGGGCATTGGCGAAGCGCAGGAGACCATGTGCAACGCGACTGAACCTCGAAAGCACGGGATGGAGTTGGATGTGGCGGCGTTGATCAGCCGACGATGTTTTAAATCGATCGACAAGCTGTTGGCGCATAAAAAATCGGCGCTGAGGACCCTCCCACCCCAGGACTGGGACCCTCCCACCCCCAGGACTGGAACCCTCCCCCCCCCAGGACTGGGACCCTCCCCCAGGACTGGGACCCTCCTGTTAGATCCGTGATTCTTTAAATAGGATGTTTCCCCAAGAACTACACGGATGCTGTAACTTAACAATCAACAGGTATTTACTGGAGTGCAGTAGTCTCAAGACTGAAGTACAGAAGCCTGCTCCGGCTTTATATACAGGTGTGGTCACTGCCGGTACTACAGTATACAGGAGCTAAAAAACAGTTCTCTCTTAAAAGGTACATACACAACAATTCCTCCCCTTTTAGATTAACAGCACCATAACATTCATTTAACAATTAACATTTTTAACATGCAACATTAACTGAAAATAGTCCATTTATAGATTCAGTCTTTGGGGCGGCTTCCTGATCCTTTCGGGATAGCGCCTTTCCTGAGGTTCTTGTTCTTGGTGCGAAGGCGATTCTGGCCCCTTTTCGTCGGTTAGTTCATCGGTTTCCACTGCTACTGGTTCGGAGGTAGATGCTACCGGTATGTCGGGTTCATCCCCAGGTACTCGAGACATGGGGTTGACTCGTTCCTGTGACGCTAAGATCTGATCGACGTGGCGTCTCACAATGTTCTCCCCGACATCCACTGTGTACATTAATGGCCCCTGCCTTGTGCATATCGTTCCGCGTTGCCATTTCTCTGTTCGGTAGTCACGGGCCAAGACTGGTTGTCCTACATTGAAGCTCCTTGTCGGCTTCTCATTGATGTGCTGGAATTGTTTATCCTCAACATTTCTTCGCACATTGGGTCTGAGTAAATCCAGACGAGATCTCAAACTTCGGTTAAAGAACATCATGGCCGGGGTCTGGTTGGTAACTGCATGTGTCGCATTTCTGTAGGCTAATAGGAAATTGTCCACCTTATGCTGTAGTGGAATTTCATCGTCGCACATGGCCTTTATCGCCTTTTTAAAGGTTTGTATGAACCTTTCAGCCAATCCATTTGTGGCTGGATGATACGGGGCGGATGTGTAATGCCTTACCCCATTCCTTTTCATAAATTTTCGAAACTCTTCGGACACAAACTGTGGTCCAATATCAGAGCAAATCTGCTCTGGCAAGCCATTCCTGGCAAATATGGTCCGTAGGACTGCAATCGTTTTCTCTGTAGTGGTTGAGGACATTTTTATCACCTCAGGCCATTTTGAGTGAGCATCCACTGCTATTAAGAACATTGACTCCATGAATGGACCAGCAAAATCAATATGCACCCGTTGCCATGGAGAGGAGGGCCACTCCCATGGGTGTAGAGGGGCATGTGGTGGTGCATTTTGGACCTTCTGGCATCCTGAGCAGCTCTTGGTTAGGTCCTCGATTTGTTGATCGATCCCCGGCCACCACACATAAGCCCTAGCAAGGCTTTTCATTTTCACCGCTCCCAGGTGACCTTCATGAAGCTCATTTAGCACTCTCTCCCTTAACTTGGGTGGAATCACCACTCGGGATCCACACATCACTGTCCCCTGGCATACTGACAGCTGTTCTCTTCTGGATGAGAATGCTGGCAACAGTGAGTCGCCATGTGTTGGCCATCCCCTCACCGTCAAATCATATACCCGAGACAGTGTCGGATCATTGCAGGTCTCCTTCTCTATATCCGCGTTCGTTACTGGCAATTGTTCAATTATTGACGAATAAAATATCTCGATCAGGTCCACTGCTGGTGCTTCCTCCACAGTAGGCAGTGGCAGGCGTGATAGCCCATCAGCGTTCCCATGCTGTTTCGTGCCTTTATATTCTATTTCATATTGATTCGCCCCTAGAAACAGGGACCATCTTTGTAACCGTTGTGCAGTCATCACTGGAACGCCCTTCTTAGGATTAAAGATGGAGACAAGTGGTTGGTGGTCAGTCAGCAAGGTGAACTTCTGCCCATGCAGATAGTGGTTGAATTTTTTTACTCCCCATACTAGGCTGAGGGCCTCCCTGTCAATCTGGGCATAGTTGTGCTCGGCTGAGGTTAGTGACCGAGACGCAAAGGCTACTGGCCTCTCCAACCCGTCTGGGAATTTGTGCGACAGCACCGCTCCAATACCATAGGGTGATGCATCACATGCCAAACGAATTGGTAGTGCTGGGTTGAAATGGGCCAACAACTCTTTTGATGTGATCAATTCTTTACACTTCTGGAAAGCTCGTCTACGTTCGTCATTCCACTTCCATGGCACCCCTGTTTGCAGTAGGGTGTTCAGTGGGTGTAATACCGTGGACAAATTTGGTAAGAACTTATGGTAGTAGTTTACCAGCTCAAGGAACGACCTCAGTTGTGACACATTTTCCGGTGCTGGAGCCTTGACTACTGCCTCAATCTTTTCAGGGGACTTATGTAACCCCTCTTCATCGATGACGTGGCCACAATACGAGATCTGCTTCTGGAAAAACTCGCACTTGTGGCGATTAGCTCGTAGCCCATATTCCTTTAATCTCGTGAGCACCTTCTCCAAGTTGGCGAGGTGATCACTGTCATTTTCGCCCGTGACCAGGATGTCGTCCAAATAACACTGGGTCCCTGGAATCCCTTGCAGGACTTGATCCATCGCCCTTTGCCAAATAGCCGGAGCCGATGCTACCCCGAACACCAGCCGGTTGTATTGATAGAGACCTTTATGAGTGTTGATCGTGAGGTATTGTTTCGAGGCTTCTTCTACCTCCATTTGCAAGTACGCCTGGGCTAGATCAATTTTGGCGAAGCGTTTACCTCCAGATAGCGAGGCGAAAATATCCTCAATTCGTGGAAGCGGATATTGTACCGTGTGAAGGACTGGGTTCACTGTCACCTTAAAATCCCCACAGATGCGGACCTTCTTTGGTTCCCCAGGCGTATTACTCAACGACCTCTTCATTATAGGAACGATGGGTGTAGCCCACTCGCTCCAGTCTACTTTGGACAGTACTCCTGAACGTTCCAACCCTTCCAGCTCTGCTTCGACGGCTGGTCTGATCGCATAAGGCACTGGTCTGGCCTTAAGAAACTTTGGGCTTGCATTTTCCTCTATTTTAATCATTGCTGTTATGCCTTTTAGTGTTCCGAGTCCCTCCTGGAACACTTCTTTTGCGTCAGTTAGCATTTTTGACAGTCGTCCAGGTGTGACGTCGTCATCCTTTTTGGCCTCAACCTTCAGTGCCTGTATGGAATGCCAATCTAATTGTATCTTCCGGATCCATTCACGTCCTAGCAGTGGTGGTCCTCCATCTGGCAATACATATAAGTCCATTTTAGGTATTTCCTGGCCTTTGTATATCACTTTCACCCTTATTTTTCCTTTGGGGTAGACTTTTTGCCCCGTGTACGTCTTCAAGACAATCTCTGTAGCTTTCAAGGGTATATGTGAAAATAGCCGCTTGTAGTCCCTTTGGTTTATGACTGTTAGGGCTGATCCTGTGTCCAATTCCATTTTCACTTGGACTCCGTCTATCTTGAGTGTAACCCAGATAGTCTGGTGATCCTCCATTTTGCTTACCTTATGTAGTTTCAGACAACCCAGCTCCTTGCTTCCGGAGTCTGTGTCACTTTTCTGTTCGTCTGAACTACTGTCCATCACCTTGTGTACCTTTTTGTACTTCTCCTGTGGAGATTTCTTGCTGTTGGTTTTCTTCCCAGACCTGCAGACTCTTGCTATGTGTCCTGCTTTTCCACACTGTCTGCACACTTGGTCCTTGAACCAACAATCCTTCTGGTCGTGTGTTGTTCTGCCGCAGCGATAACACTTCCCTGTTCCATAGGACATTTCATTGGTGCCATATTCTTGCGGTCTCCGTTGTATCTCTGCAGCGCCCCCTGCGGCTGCTTCGTGTGATACTGCCATACTGAAAGCCTTGTCCAGCGTAAGATCCTTTTCTGATAGAAGCCGTTTCTGGGTTCCTTCACTTTGAAGCCCACACACAAACTTGTCCCTTAACGTATCTGCTAGTCCCACTCCAAACTGGCAGTGTTTCGATAGCTTGCACAGTTCCGTTAAGTACTCAGCATTGCTTTCATCTTTGTGTTGGTTCCTTTTATGGAACTTAAATCGTTCTGCTATCAGCAGCGGTGTGGGGTTTAAGTGGTCCTGTAGGATTTCTACTATGCTTTCGAAATTCTCATTCACAGGCTTCTCTGGGGTTATTAGGTTTCGCAGTAACCCATAGGTTTTTGCACCCATGGAATTTAACAAAACCAATGCTTTCCTAGCATCTGGCACTTCATTCGCCCTGCAGTACACCTCAATACGTTCCACATATGTCGCCCAATCTTCGACTTCATTGTCGAACATAGAGATACTGCCACTCTTCGGCATCCCTGGGTGTGATTTAACTGTCGAAAATGGCATCTCCCGCGCTTTCCCTTCCTCTCCGCTGGCACAAAATGGCGTCTCCCGCACTTTCCTTTCTTCCCGCGCTCGCCCTTCTTCTCCGCTGCGGCTTCTAAAAATGGCGTCTCCCGCGCTCTTCCTTCTTCTCCGCAGCTCAATGGCGTCTCCCGCGCTCTCCCTTCTTCTCCCCGTGGACACTGTTCAGCCCTTGAGCCCTGGCTGTGCTCTGCGCGGTTTTTTTTTGTGCGCCTTTCCCGTTTCCGCCGCTCGGTCCTGAACCCGGCTGCTGCTTTACCTTCTCTCTCTCCGTTTTGTTTTTCCTCGACGCCGCTCGGTTTTCAACCCCCGGCTGCGCCCTGTGCGCTTCACCCTCTATCTTACCCCGTCGACGCTGCTCGGCTTTTTCTCTGCCGTCGGTCGGCTCCAGCCGCCGCTGTCCGGGAAGGGTCTGCGCTGTACCTGTCGTCAGTCTGTTGCAAATCATCGTGGCTGGGGAACCAAGCCCGGCTCTCCACAGCCTCCCCTATGATGTTCACTCTCTGCCGGACGACTGGGCGGTTGCTCGTGGTCGACGCCCGTGTTTCTGGCCTCGACTTTCTTCCACCGCCCTCCCGGAGCAAATCCTCGAAGGGAAATGCAGAGTTGCAGGTAGATTCGAATCGACACTTGTCGCCACTGTTAGATCCGCGATTCTTTAAATAGGATGTTTCCCCAAGAACTACACGGATGCTGTAACTTAACAATCAACAGGTATTTACAGGAGTAGAGTAGTCTCAAGACTGAAGTACAGAAGCCTGCTCTGGCTTTATATACAGGTGTGGTCACCGCCGGTACTACAGTATACAGGAGCTGTAAAACAGTTCTCTCTTAAAGGTACATACACAACACCTCCCACCCCCAGGACTGGGACCCTCCCACCCCCAGGACTGGGACCCTCCCACCCCAGGACTGGGACCCTCCCACCCCAGGACTGGGACCCTCCCACCCCCAGGACTGGGACCCTCCCACCCCAGGACTGGGACCCTCCCACCCCCAGATCAGCAGATTGCAGAGTCCACCCCTTGAGCCATTGACATGTTGGCTTTGCTCCTCAGGGGGCCTGTCCATTGACATGCTAATCTATGGATAGCCCAGGGCAGCACTCTGGCAAGGGAAATGCTTTCCCTGATCTGTTAACCTGTTCTGAACTACACAGGATGCAAAGTGTTTATTGTAAGGACAGGAGACGGTGGAATATACAAAACACAAGGTTTCCAGACTGATGAGTCAGAAGGTGTTACCACACATTCCAGTTCTGCATCTCTTGTGTCTTTGGAGCAGGTACTGTTTAACTTTAAAATGTCTCTCGCAAATACTAGGCCTGAGAGAAATTGAGAACGGACAATGTGAGAGCTTCAAAGAGAGCAATGTTCCATTCCATCGCAAATGAGTAGAATATTGATCAGTGATATTCCATCGCAATGTTCCATTCCATCGCAAATGACTAGAATATTCATCAGTGATATTCCATCGCAATGTTCCATTCCATCGCAAATGACTAGAATATTGATCAGTGATATTCCATCGCAATGTTCCATTCCATTGCAAATGACTAGAATATTGATCAGTGATGTCGTGGCGCTTCGTAATTTCCAAACATGCAGCCACTGAGCTTTGAGGCTTTAACAACGAGTAGACGCGTGACGAAATAAAACGTTCCAAACCATAACTTTGTCTTTAAACTGTTTACTGTAACACCTTACAACAGAATTACAAAACAAAACACGTTTAAACGAACA
The DNA here is from genome assembly GCF_052327205.1 of Somniosus microcephalus. Classification (NCBI taxonomy): domain Eukaryota; kingdom Metazoa; phylum Chordata; class Chondrichthyes; order Squaliformes; family Somniosidae; genus Somniosus; species Somniosus microcephalus. Next base: position 15,383,725 of record NC_140998.1, read on the forward strand.
CGGTCAAAAACTGTATTGCTCCAGCCCTCAAAGCTTCTGCCTCCTCTAGCCTCGTGGTACTTTTTCTGTAAAATGGCTGGATACCATGTGACAAGCTTAAGGACTGTACCATTGTAGCAAGAATAAAGGGGGTACCTCAGACTATACTATTGGAACAAGAAAATAGGGGGTTTCTCAATACAATAAGTCAGCCAGGTAAATTAACTGTATTATACTATTTAACCAATATTTTAAAGTATTTTCTTTCTTAAACTTTCATGACTCTTACAAGTGATATCCCATTGCAATGTTCCATTCCATTGCAAATGACTAGAATATTGATCAGTGATATTCCATCGCAATGTTCCATTGCATTGCAAATGACTAGAATATTGATCAGTGATATTCCATCGCAATGTTTCATTGCATCGCAAATGAGTAGAATATTGATCAGTGATATTCCATCGCAATGTTCCATTCCATCGCAAATGACTAGAATATTGATCAATGATATTCCATTGCAATGTTCCATTCCACTGCAAATGACTAGAATATTGATCAGTGATATTCCATCGCAATGTTCCATTATATTGCAAATGACTAGAATATTGATCGGTGATATTCCATCGCAATGTTCCATTACATTGCAAATGACTAGAATATTGATCAGTGATATTCCATCGCAATGTTCCATTACATCGCAAATGACTAGAATATTGATCAGTGATATTCCATCGCAATGTTCCATTACATTGCAAATGACTAGAATATTGATCAGTGATATGCCATCGCAATGTTCCATTCTATCGCAAATGAGTAGAATATTGATCAGTGATATTCCATCGCAATATTCCATTCCATTGCAAATGACTAGAATATTGATCAGTGATGTAGTGGCGCTTCGTAATTTCCAAACATGCAGCCACTGTGCTTTGAGGCTTTAACAACGAGTAGACGCGTGACGAAATAAAACGTTCCAAACCATAACTTTGTCTTTAAACTGTTTACTGTAACACCTTACAACAGAATTACAAAACAAAACACGTTTAAACGAACACGGTCAAAAACTGTATTGCTCCAGCCCTCAAAGCTTCTACCTTCTCCGGCCTCGTGGTGCTTTTTCTGTAAAATGGCTGGATACCATGTGAAAAGCTTACGGACTGTACCATTGTAGCAAGAATAAAGGGGGTATCTCAGACTATACCATTGGAACAAGAAAATAGGGGGGTTCTCAATACAATAAGTCAGCCAGGTAAATTAACTGTATTATACTATTAAACCAATATTTTAAAGTATTTTCTTTCTTAAACTTTCATGACTCTTACAAGTGATATTCCATTGCAATGTTCCATTCCATTGCAAATGACTAGAATATTGATCAGTGATACTCCATCGCAATGTTCCATTACATTGCAAATGACCAGAATATTGATCAGTGATATTCCATCGCAATGTTCCATTACATTGCAAATGACTAGAATATTGATCAGTGATATTCCATCGCAATGTTCCATTACACTGCAAATGACTAGAATATTGATCAGTGATATTCCATCGCAATGTTCCATTACATTGCAAATGACTAGAATATTGATCAGTGATATTCCATCGCAATGTTCCATTCCATCGCAAATGAGCAGAATATTGATCAGTGATATTCCATCGCATTGTTCCATTCCATCGCAAATGACTAGAATATTGATCAGTGATATTCCATCGCAATGCTCCATTCCATCGCAAATGACTAGAATATTGATCAGTGATATTCCATCACAATGTTGCATTCCATTGAAAATGACTAGAATATTGATCAGTGATATTCCATCGCAATGTTCCATTACATTGCAAATGACTAGAATATTGATCAGTGATATTCCATCGCAATGTTCCATTATATCGCAAATGACTAGGATAGTGATCAGTGATATTCCATCGCAATGTTCCATTACATCGCAAATGACTAGAATATTGATCAGTGATATTCCATCGCAATGTTCCATTACACCGCAAATGACTAGAATATTGATCAGTGATATTCCATCGCAATGTTCCATTACATCGCAAATGAGTAGAATATTGATCAGTGATATTCCATCGCAATATTCCATTACATCGCAAATGACTAGAATATTGATCAGTGATATTCCGTCGCAATGTTCCATTCCATCGCAAATGAGTAGAATATTGATCAGTGATATTCCGCCGCATTGTTCCATTACATTGCAAATGACTAGAATATTGATCAGTGATATTCCGTCGCAATGTTCCATTCCATCGCAAATGACTAGGATAGTGATCAGTGATATTCCATCGCAATGTTCCATTACATCGCAAATGACTAGAATATTGATCAGTGATATTCCATCGCAATGTTCCATTACATCGCAAATGACTAGAATATTGATCAGTGATATTCCATCGCAATGTTCCATTACATCGCAAATGAGTAGAATATTGATCAATGATATTCCATCGCAATATTCCATTAAATCGCAAATGACTAGAATATTGATCAGTGATATTCCGTCGCAATGTTCCATTCCATCGCAAATGAGTAGAATATTGATCAGTGATATTCCGCCGCATTGTTCCATTACATTGCAAATGACTAGAATATTGATCAGTGATATTCCGTCGCAATGTTCCATTACATTGCAAATGAGTAATATATTGATCAGTGATATTCCGTCGCAATGTTCCATTCCATCGCAAATGACTAGAATATTGATCAGTGATATTCCATCGCAATGTTCCATTCCATCGCAAATGACTAGAATATTGATCAGTGATATTCCATCGCAATGTTCCATTCCATCGCAAATGTCTAGAATATTCATCAGTGATATTCCGTCGCAATGTTCCATTACATTGCAAATGAGTAATATATTGATCAGTGATATTCCGTCGCAATGTGCCATTTAGTCGCAAATGACTAGAATATTGATCAGTCATATTCCATCGCAATGTTCCATTCCAATGTAAATGACTAGAATATTGATCAGTGATATTCCATCGCAATGTTCCATTCCATCGCAAAGGACTAGAATATTGATCAGTGATATTCCATCGCAATGTTCCATTCCATTGCAAATGTCTAGAATATTGATCAGTGATATTCCATCGCAATGTTCCATTCCATCGCAAATTACTAGAATATTGACCAGTGATATTCCATCGCAATGTTCCATTCCATCGCAAATGACTAGAATATTGATCAGTGATATTCCATCGCAATGTTCCATTACATTGCAAATGACTAGAATATTGATCAGTGATATTCCATCGCAATGTTCCATTCCATTGCAAATGACTAGAATATTGATCAGTGATATTCCATCGCAATGTTCCATTCCAATGCAAATGACTAGAATATTGATCAGTGATATTCCATCGCAATGTTCCATTCCATTGCAAATGACTAGAATATTGATCAGTGATATTCCATCGCAATGTTCCATTCCATCGCAAATGACTAGAATATTGATCAGTGATATTCCATTGCAATGTTCCATTCCATTGCAAATGAATGGAATATTGATCAGTGAAATTCCATCGCAATGTTCCATTGCATTGCAAATGAGCAGAATATTGATCAGTGACATTCCATTGCAATGTTCCATTCCATCGCAAATGACTAGAATATTGATCAGTGACATTCCATCGCAATGTTCCATTCCATCGCAAATGAGTAGAATATTGATCAGTGATATTCCATCGCAACGTTCCATTCCATCGCAAATGACTAGAATATTGATCAGTGATATTCCATCGCAATGTTCCATTACATTGCAAATGACTAGAATATTGATCAGTGATATTCCATCGCAATGTTCCATTCCATCTCAAATGACTAGAATATTGATCAGTGATATTCCATTGCAATGTTCTATTGCATCGCAAATGACTAGAATTTTGATCAGTGATATTCCATCGCAATGTTCCATTCCACCGCAAATGACTAGAATATTGATCAGTGATATTCCATCGCAATGTTCCATTCCATCGCAAATGACTAGAATATTGATCAGTGATATTCCATCGCAATGTTCCATTCCATCGCAAATTACTAGAATACTGATCAATGATATTCAATCGCAATGTTCCATTCCACTGCAAATGACGAGAATATTGATCAGTCATATTCCATCGCAATGTTCCATTCCATTGCGAATGACTAGAATATTGAGCAGTGATATTCCAGCCCAATGTTCCATTCCATTGCAAATGACTAAAATATTGATCATTGATATTCCATCGCAATGTTCCATTCCATCGCAAATTAGCAGAATATTGATCAGTGATATTCCATCGCAGTGTTCCATTCCAATGCAAATGACTAGAATATTGATCAGTGATATTCCATCGCAATGTTCCTTTCCATTGCAAATGACTAGAATGTTGATCAGTGATATTGCATCGCAATGTTCCATTCCATCGCAAATGACTAGAATATTGATCAGTGATATTCCATTGCAATGCTCCATTCCATTGCAAATCACTAGAATATTGATCAGTGATATTCCATCGCAATGTTCCATTACATTGCAAATGAGCAGAATATTGATCAGTGATATTCCATCGCAATGTTCCATTCCATCGCAAATGACTAGAATATTGATCAGTGATATTCCATTGCAATGCTCCATTCCATTGCAAATGACGAGAATATTGATCAGTGATATTCCATCGCAATGTTCCATTACATTGCAAATGAGCAGAATATTGATCAGTGATATTCCATCGCAATGTTCCATTCCATCGCAAATGACTAGAATATTGATCAGCGATATTCCATCGCAATGTTCCATTACATTGCAAATGACTAGAATATTGATCAGTGATATTCCATCGCAATGTTCCATTCCATCGCAAATGACTAGAATATTGATCAGTGATATTCCATCGCAATGTTCCATTACATCGCAAATGACTAGAATATTGATCAGCGATATTACATCGCAATGTTCCATTACATTGCAAATGACTAGAATATTGATCAGTGATATTCCATCGCAATGTTCCATTACATCGCAAATGACTAGAATATTGATCAGTGATATTCCATCGCAATGTTCCATTACATTGCAAATGACTAGAATATTGATCAGTGATATTCCATCGCAATGTTCCATTACATTGCAAATGACTAGAATACTGATCAATGATATTCAATCGCAATGTTCCATTCCACTGCAAATGACGAGAATATTGATCAGTCATATTCCATCGCAATGTTCCATTCCATTGCAAATGACTAGAATATTGATCAGAGATATTCCATCGCAATGTTCCATTCCATTGCAAATGACTAAAATATTGATCATTGATATTCCATCGCAATGTTCCATTCCATCGCAAATGACTAGAATATTGATCAGTGATATTCCATCGCAATGTTCCATTCCATCACAAATTAGCAGAATATTGATCAGTGATATTCCATCGCAGTGTTCCATTCCAATGCAAATGACTAGAATATTGATCAGTGATATTCCATCGCAATGTTCCTTTCCATTGCAAATGACTAGAATGTTGATCAGTGATATTGCATCGCAATGTTCCATTCCATCGCAAATGACTAGAATATTGTTCAGTGATATTCCATTGCAATGCTCCATTCCATTGCAAATGACTAGAATATTGATCAGTGATATTCCATCGCAATGTTCCATTACATTGCAAATGAGCAGAATATTGATTAGTGATATTCCATTGCAATGTTCCATTCCATCGCAAATGACTAGAATATTGATCAGTGATATTCCATCGCAATGTTCCATTACATTGCAAATGAGTAGAATATTGATCAGTGATATTCCATCGCAATGTTCCATTCCATCGCAAATGACTAGAATATTGATCAGTGATATTCCATCGCAATGTTCCATTCCATCGCAAATGACTAGAATATTGATCAGTGATATTCCATCGCAATGTTCCATTCCATCGCAAATGACTAGAATATTGATCAGTGATATTCCATCGCAATGTTCCATTCCATCGCAAATGACTAGAATATTGATCAGTGATATTCCATCGCAATGTTCCATTACATTGCAAATGACTAGAATATTGATCAGTGATATTCCATCGCAATGTTCCATTACATTGCAAATGACTAGAATATTGATCAGTGATATTCCATCGCAATGTTCCATTACATTGCAAATGACTAGAATATTGATCAGTGATATTCCATCGCAATGTTCCATTACATTGCAAATGACTGGAATATTGATCAGTGATATTCCATCGCAATGTTCCATTGCATCGCAAATGAGTAGAATATTGATCAGTGATATTCCATCGCAATGTTCCATTCCATCGCAAGTGACTACAATATTGATCAGTGATATTCCATCGCAATGTTCCATTCCATCGCAAATGACTACAATATTGATCAGTGATATTCCATCGCAATGTTCCATTACATCGCAAATGACTAGAATATTGATCAGTGATATTCCATCGCAATGTTCCATTCCATCGCAAATGACTAGAATATTGATCAGTGATATTCCATTGCAATGCTCCATTCCATTGCAAATGACGAGAATATTGATCAGTGATATTCCATCGCAATGTTCCATTACATTGCAAATGAGCAGAATATTGATCAGTGATATTCCATCGCAATGTTCCATTCCATCGCAAATGACTAGAATATTGATCAGCGATATTCCATCGCAATGTTCCATTACATTGCAAATGACTAGAATATTGATCAGTGATATTCCATCGCAATGTTCCATTCCATCGCAAATGACTAGAATATTGATCAGTGATATTCCATCGCAATGTTCCATTACATCGCAAATGACTAGAATATTGATCAGCGATATTACATCGCAATGTTCCATTACATTGCAAATGACTAGAATATTGATCAGTGATATTCCATCGCAATGTTCCATTACATCGCAAATGACTAGAATATTGATCAGTGATATTCCATCGCAATGTTCCATTACATTGCAAATGACTAGAATATTGATCAGTGATATTCCATCGCAATGTTCCATTACATTGCAAATGACTAGAATACTGATCAATGATATTCAATCGCAATGTTCCATTCCACTGCAAATGACGAGAATATTGATCAGTCATATTCCATCGCAATGTTCCATTCCATTGCAAATGACTAGAATATTGATCAGAGATATTCCATCGCAATGTTCCATTCCATTGCAAATGACTAAAATATTGATCATTGATATTCCATCGCAATGTTCCATTCCATCGCAAATGACTAGAATATTCATCAGTGATATTCCATCGCAATGTTCCATTCCATCACAAATTAGCAGAATATTGATCAGTGATATTCCATCGCAGTGTTCCATTCCAATGCAAATGACTAGAATATTGATCAGTGATATTCCATCGCAATGTTCCTTTCCATTGCAAATGACTAGAATGTTGATCAGTGATATTGCATCGCAATGTTCCATTCCATCGCAAATGACTAGAATATTGATCAGTGATATTCCATTGCAATGCTCCATTCCATTGCAAATGACTAGAATATTGATCAGTGATATTCCATCGCAATGTTCCATTACATTGCAAATGAGCAGAATATTGATTAGTGATATTCCATTGCAATGTTCCATTCCATCGCAAATGACTAGAATATTGATCAGTGATATTCCATCGCAATGTTCCATTACATTGCAAATGAGTAGAATATTGATCAGTGATATTCCATCGCAATGTTCCATTCCATCGCAAATGACTAGAATATTGATCAGTGATATTCCATCGCAATGTTCCATTCCATCGCAAATGACTAGAATATTGATCAGTGATATTCCATCGCAATGTTCCATTCCATCGCAAATGACTAGAATATTGATCAGTGATATTCCATCGCAATGTTCCATTCCATCGCAAATGACTAGAATATTGATCAGTGATATTCCATCGCAATGTTCCATTACATTGCAAATGACTAGAATATTGATCAGTGATATTCCATCGCAATGTTCCATTACATTGCAAATGACTAGAATATTGATCAGTGATATTCCATCGCAATGTTCCATTACATTGCAAATGACTAGAATATTGATCAGTGATATTCCATCGCAATGTTCCATTACATTGCAAATGACTGGAATATTGATCAGTGATATTCCATCGCAATGTTCCATTGCATCGCAAATGAGTAGAATATTGATCAGTGATATTCCATCGCAATGTTCCATTCCATCGCAAGTGACTACAATATTGATCAGTGATATTCCATCGCAATGTTCCATTCCATCGCAAATGACTACAATATTGATCAGTGACATTCCATCGCAATGTTCCATTACATCGCAAATGACTAGAATATTGATCAGTGATATTCCATCGCAATGTTCCATTCCATCGCAAATGACTAGAATATTGATCAGTGATATTCCATTGCAATGCTCCATTCCATTGCAAATGACTAGAATATTGATCAGTGATATTCCATCGCAATGTTCCATTACATTGCAAATGAGCAGAATATTGATTAGTGATATTCCATTGCAATGTTCCATTCCATCGCAAATGACTAGAATATTGATCAGTGATATTCCATCGCAATGTTCCATTACATTGCAAATGAGTAGAATATTGATCAGTGATATTCCATCGCAATGTTCCATTCCATCGCAAATGACTAGAATATTGATCAGTGATATTCCATCGCAATGTTCCATTCCATCGCAAATGACTAGAATATTGATCAGTGATATTCCATCGCAATGTTCCATTCCATCGCAAATGACTAGAATATTGATCAGTGATATTCCATCGCAATGTTCCATTCCATCGCAAATGACTAGAATATTGATCAGTGATATTCCATCGCAATGTTCCATTACATTGCAAATGACTAGAATATTGATCAGTGATATTCCATCGCAATGTTCCATTACATTGCAAATGACTAGAATATTGATCAGTGATATTCCATCGCAATGTTCCATTACATTGCAAATGACTAGAATATTGATCAGTGATATTCCATCGCAATGTTCCATTACATTGCAAATGACTGGAATATTGATCAGTGATATTCCATCGCAATGTTCCATTGCATCGCAAATGAGTAGAATATTGATCAGTGATATTCCATCGCAATGTTCCATTCCATCGCAAGTGACTACAATATTGATCAGTGATATTCCATCGCAATGTTCCATTCCATCGCAAATGACTACAATATTGATCAGTGATATTCCATCGCAATGTTCCATTACATCGCAAATGACTAGAATATTGATCAGTGATATTCCATCGCAATGTTCCATTCCATCGCAAATGACTAGAATATTGATCAGTGATATTCCATTGCAATGCTCCATTCCATTGCAAATGACGAGAATATTGATCAGTGATATTCCATCGCAATGTTCCATTACATTGCAAATGAGCAGAATATTGATCAGTGATATTCCATCGCAATGTTCCATTCCATCGCAAATGACTAGAATATTGATCAGCGATATTCCATCGCAATGTTCCATTACATTGCAAATGACTAGAATATTGATCAGTGATATTCCATCGCAATGTTCCATTCCATCGCAAATGACTAGAATATTGATCAGTGATATTCCATCGCAATGTTCCATTACATCGCAAATGACTAGAATATTGATCAGCGATATTACATCGCAATGTTCCATTACATTGCAAATGACTAGAATATTGATCAGTGATATTCCATCGCAATGTTCCATTACATCGCAAATGACTAGAATATTGATCAGTGATATTCCATCGCAATGTTCCATTACATTGCAAATGACTAGAATATTGATCAGTGATATTCCATCGCAATGTTCCATTACATTGCAAATGACTAGAATACTGATCAATGATATTCAATCGCAATGTTCCATTCCACTGCAAATGACGAGAATATTGATCAGTCATATTCCATCGCAATGTTCCATTCCATTGCAAATGACTAGAATATTGATCAGAGATATTCCATCGCAATGTTCCATTCCATTGCAAATGACTAAAATATTGATCATTGATATTCCATCGCAATGTTCCATTCCATCGCAAATGACTAGAATATTGATCAGTGATATTCCATCGCAATGTTCCATTCCATCACAAATTAGCAGAATATTGATCAGTGATATTCCATCGCAGTGTTCCATTCCAATGCAAATGACTAGAATATTGATCAGTGATATTCCATCGCAATGTTCCTTTCCATTGCAAATGACTAGAATGTTGATCAGTGATATTGCATCGCAATGTTCCATTCCATCGCAAATGACTAGAATATTGATCAGTGATATTCCATTGCAATGCTCCATTCCATTGCAAATGACTAGAATATTGATCAGTGATATTCCATCGCAATGTTCCATTACATTGCAAATGAGCAGAATATTGATTAGTGATATTCCATTGCAATGTTCCATTCCATCGCAAATGACTAGAATATTGATCAGTGATATTCCATCGCAATGTTCCATTACATTGCAAATGAGTAGAATATTGATCAGTGATATTCCATCGCAATGTTCCATTCCATCGCAAATGACTAGAATATTGATCAGTGATATTCCATCGCAATGTTCCATTCCATCGCAAATGACTAGAATATTGATCAGTGATATTCCATCGCAATGTTCCATTCCATCGCAAATGACTAGAATATTGATCAGTGATATTCCATCGCAATGTTCCATTCCATCGCAAATGACTAGAATATTGATCAGTGATATTCCATCGCAATGTTCCATTACATTGCAAATGACTAGAATATTGATCAGTGATATTCCATCGCAATGTTCCATTACATTGCAAATGACTAGAATATTGATCAGTGATATTCCATCGCAATGTTCCATTACATTGCAAATGACTAGAATATTGATCAGTGATATTCCATCGCAATGTTCCATTACATTGCAAATGACTGGAATATTGATCAGTGATATTCCATCGCAATGTTCCATTGCATCGCAAATGAGTAGAATATTGATCAGTGATATTCCATCGCAATGTTCCATTCCATCGCAAGTGACTACAATATTGATCAGTGATATTCCATCGCAATGTTCCATTCCATCGCAAATGACTACAATATTGATCAGTGATATTCCATCGCAATGTTCCATTACATCGCAAATGACTAGAATATTGATCAGTGATATTCCATCGCAATGTTCCATTCCATCGCAAATGACTAGAATATTGATCAGTGATATTCCATCGCAATGTTCCATTACATTGCAAATGACTAGAATATTGATCAGTGATATTCCATCGCAATGTTCCATTCCATTGCGAATGACTAGAATATTGATCAGTGATATTCCATCGCAATGTTCCATTCCACTGCGAATGACTAGAATATTGATCAGTGATATTCCATCGCAATCTTCCATTCCATCGCGAATGAGTAGAATGTTGATCAGTGATATTCCATCGCAATGTTCCATTCCATCGCAAATGAGTAGAATATTGATCAGTGATATTCCAACGCAATGTTCCATTACATTGCAAATGAGTAGAATATTGATCAGTGATATTCCATTGCAATGTTGCATTCCATCGCAAATGACTAGAATATTGATCAGTGATATTCCATCGCAATGTTCCATTACATTGCAAATGACTAGAATATTGATCAGTGATATTCCATCGCAATGTTCCATTACATTGCAAATGAGTAGAATATTGATCAGTGATATTACATCGCAATGTTCCATTACATTGCAAATGATTAGAATATTGATCAGTGATATTCCATCGCAATGTTCCATTACATTGCAAATGACTAGAATATTGATCAGTGATATTCCATCGCAATGTTCCATTACATTGCAAATGACTGGAATATTGATCAGTGATATTCCATCGCAATGTTCCATTGCATCGCAAATGAGTAGAATATTGATCAGTGATATTCCATCGCAATGTTCCATTCCATCGCAAGTGACTACAATATTGATCAGTGATATTCCATCGCAATGTTCCATTCCATCGCAAATGACTACAATATTGATCAGTGATATTCCATCGCAATGTTCCATTACATCGCAAATGACTAGAATATTGATCAGTGATATTCCATCGCAATGTTCCATTCCATCGCAAATGACTAGAATATTGATCAGTGATATTCCATCGCAATGTTCCATTACATTGCAAATGACTAGAATATTGATCAGTGATATTCCATCGCAATGTTCCATTCCATTGCGAATGACTAGAATATTGATCAGTGATATTCCATCGCAATGTTCCATTCCACTGCGAATGACTAGAATATTGATCAGTGATATTCCATCGCAATCTTCCATTCCATCGCGAATGAGTAGAATGTTGATCAGTGATATTCCATCGCAATGTTCCATTCCATCGCAAATGAGTAGAATATTGATCAGTGATATTCCAACGCAATGTTCCATTACATTGCAAATGAGTAGAATATTGATCAGTGATATTCCATTGCAATGTTGCATTCCATCGCAAATGACTAGAATATTGATCAGTGATATTCCATCGCAATGTTCCATTACATTGCAAATGACTAGAATATTGATCAGTGATATTCCATCGCAATGTTCCATTACATTGCAAATGAGTAGAATATTGATCAGTGATATTACATCGCAATGTTCCATTACATTGCAAATGATTAGAATATTGATCAGTGATATTCCATCGCAATGTTCCATTACATTGCAAATGACTACAATATTGATCAGTGATATTCCATCGCAATGTTCCATTTAATCGCAAATGACTAGAATATTGATCAGTGATATTCCATCGCAATGTTCCATTCCATCGCAAATGAGTAGAATATTGATCAGTGATATTCCATCGCAATATTCCATTCCATCGCAAATGACTAGAATTTTGATCAGTGATATTCCATCGCAATGTTCTATTACATTGCAAATGACTAGAATATTGATCAGTGATATTCCATTGCAATGTTCCGTTCCATCGCAAATGACTAGAATATTGATCAGTGATATTCCATCGCAATGTTCCGTTACATTGCAAATGACTTGAATATTGATCAGTGATATTCCATTGCTGTGTTCCATTCCATCGCAAATGACTAGAATATTGATCAGTGATATTCCATCGCAATGTTCCATTACATTGCAAATGAGTAGAATATTGATCAGTGATATTCCATCGCAATGTTCCATTACATTGCAAATGACTACAATATTGATCAGTGATATTCCATCGCAATGTTCCATTACATTGCAAATGACTACAATATTGATCAGTGATATTCCATCGCAATGTTCTATTACATTGCAAATGACTACAATATTGATCAGTGATATTCCATCGCAATGTTCCATTTAATCGCAAATGACTAGAATATTGATCAGTGATATTCCATCGCAATGTTCCATTCCATCGCAAATGAGTAGAATATTGATCAGTGATATTCCATCGCAATATTCCATTCCGTCGCAAATGACTAGAATTTTGATCAGTGATATTCCATCGCAATGTTCTATTACATTGCAAATGACTAGAATATTGATCAGTGATATTCCATCGCAATGTTCCATTACATTGCAAATGACTAGGATATTGATCAGTGATATTCCATCGCAATGTTCCATTACATTGCAAATGACTAGAATATTGAACAGTGATATTCCATCGCAATGTTCCATTACATTGCAAATGACTAGAATATTGATCAGTGATATTCCATCGCAATGTTCCATTACATTGCAAATGACTAGAAGATTGATCAGTGATATTCCATCGCAATGTTCCATTACATTGCAAATGACTAGAATATTGATCAGTGATATTCCATCGCAATGTTCCATTACATTGCAAATGACTGGAATATTGATCAGTGATATTCCATCGCAATGTTCCATTGCATCGCAAATGAGTAGAATATTGATCAGTGATATTCCATCGCAATATTCCATTCCATCGCAAATGACTAGAATATTGATCAGTGATATTCCATCGCAATGTTCCATTCCATCGCAAATGACTACAATATTGATCAGTGATATTCCATCGCAATGTTCCATTACATCGCAAATGACTGGAATATTGATCAGTGATATTCCATCGCAATGTTCCATTACATCGCAAATGACTAGAATATTGATCAGTGATATTCCATCGCAATGTTCCATTACATTGCAAATGACTAGAATATTGATCAGTGATATTCCATCGTAATGTTCCATTCCATTGCGAATGACTAGAATATTGATCAGTGATATTCCATCGCAATCTTCCATTCCACTGCGAATGACTAGAATATTGATCAGTGATATTCCATCGCAATCTTCCATTCCATCGCGAATGAGTAGAATATTGATCAGTGATATTCCATCGCAATGTTCCATTCCATCGCAAATGACTGGAATATTGATCAGTGATATTCCATCGCAATGTTCCATTACATTGCAAATGACTAGAATATTGATCAGTGATATTCCATCGCAATGTTCCATTACATTGCAAATGACTACAATATTGATCAGTGATATTCCATCGCAATGTTCCATTTAATTGCAAATGACTACAATATTGATCAGTGATATTCCATCGCAATGTTCCATTACATTGCAAATGACTACAATATTGATCAGTGATATTCCATCGCAATGTTCTATTACATTGCAAATGACTACAATATTGATCAGTGATATTCCATCGCAATGTTCCATTTAATCGCAAATGACTAGAATATTGATCAGTGATATTCCATCGCAATGTTCCATTCCATCGCAAATGAGTAGAATATTGATCAGTGATATTCCATCGCAATATTCCATTCCGTCGCAAATGACTAGAATTTTGATCAGTGATATTCCATCGCAATGTTCTATTACATTGCAAATGACTAGAATATTGATCAGTGATATTCCATCGCAATGTTCCATTACATTGCAAATGACTAGGATATTGATCAGTGATATTCCATCGCAATGTTCCATTACATTGCAAATGACTAGAATATTGAACAGTGATATTCCATCGCAATGTTCCATTACATTGCAAATGACTAGAATATTGATCAGTGATATTCCATCGCAATGTTCCATTACATTGCAAATGACTAGAAGATTGATCAGTGATATTCCATCGCAATGTTCCATTACATTGCAAATGACTAGAATATTGATCAGTGATATTCCATCGCAATGTTCCATTACATTGCAAATGACTGGAATATTGATCAGTGATATTCCATCGCAATGTTCCATTGCATCGCAAATGAGTAGAATATTGATCAGTGATATTCCATCGCAATATTCCATTCCATCGCAAATGACTAGAATATTGATCAGTGATATTCCATCGCAATGTTCCATTCCATCGCAAATGACTACAATATTGATCAGTGATATTCCATCGCAATCTTCCATTCCACTGCGAATGACTAGAATATTGATCAGTGATATTCCATCGCAATCTTCCATTCCATCGCGAATGAGTAGAATATTGATCAGTGATATTCCATCGCAATGTTCCATTCCATCGCAAATGACTGGAATATTGATCAGTGATATTCCATCGCAATGTTCCATTACATTGCAAATGACTAGAATATTGATCAGTGATATTCCATCGCAATGTTCCATTACATTGCAAATGACTACAATATTGATCAGTGATATTCCATCGCAATGTTCCATTTACTTGCAAATGACTAGAATATTGATCAGTGATATCCCATCGCAATGTTCCATTCCATCACAAATGAATAGAATATTGATCAGTGATATTCCATCGCAATATTCCATTCCATCGCAAATGACTAGAATTTTGATCAGTGATATTCCATCGCAATGTTCTATTACATTGCAAATGACTAGAATATTGATCAGTGATATTCCATCGCAATGTTCCATTCCATCGCAAATGACTAGAATATTGATCAGTGATATTCCATCGCAATGTTCCATTGCATCGCAAATCACTAGAATATTGATCAGAGATATTCCATCGCAATGTTCCATTCCATCGCAAATGACTAGAATATTGATCAGTGATATTCCATTGCAATGTTCCATTCCATCGCAATTGACTGGAATATTGATCAGTGATATTCCATCGCAATGTTCCATTACATTGCAAATGACTAGAATATTGATCAGTGATATTCCATCGCAATGTTCCATTACATTGCAAATGAGTAGAATATTGATCAGTGATATTCCATCGCAATGTTCCATTATATTGTAAATGATTAGAATATTGATCAGTGATATTCCATCGCAATGTTCCATTACATTGCAAATGACTACAATATTGATCAGTGATATTCCATCACAATGTTCCATTTAATCGCAAATGACTAGAATATTGATCAGTGATATTCCATCGCAATGTTCCATTCCATCGCAAATGAATAGAATATTGATCAGTGATATTCCTTTGCAATATTCCATTCCATCGCAAATGACTAGAATTTTGATCAGTGATATTCCATCGCAATGTTCTATTACATTGCAAATGACTAGAATATTGATCAGTGATATTCCATTGCAATGTTCCGTTCCATCGCAAATGACTAGAATATTGATCAGTGATATTCCATCGCAATGTTCCGTTACATTGCAAATGACTTGAATATTGATCAGTGATATTCCATTGCAATGTTCCATTACATTGCAAATGACTAGAATATTGATCAGTGATATTCCATCGCAATGTTCCATTCCATCGCAAATGAATAGAATATTGATCAGTGATATTCCATTGCAATGTTCCATTCCATTGCAAATGAATGGAATATTGATCAGTGATATTCCATTGCAATGTTCCATTCCATTGCAAATGACTAGAATATTGATCAGTGATATTCCATCGCAATGTTCCATTCCATTGCAAATGACTAGAATATTGATCAGTGATATTCCATCGCAATGTTCCATTACATTGCAAATGACTAGAATATTGATCAGTGATATTCCATCGCAATGTTCCATTCCATCGCAAATGACTAGAATATTGATCAGTGATATTCCATCGCAATGTTCCATTCCATCGCAAATGAGTAGAATATTGATCAGTGATATTCCATCGCAATGTTCCATTCCATCGCAAATGACTAGAATATTGATCAGTGATATTCCAGCGCAATGTTCCATTACATTGCAAATGACTGGAATATTGATCAGTGATATTCCATCGCAATGTTCCATTACATTGCAAATGACTGGAATATTGATCAGTGATATTCCATCGCAATGTTCCATTCCATCGCAAATGACTAGAATATTGATCAGTGATATTCCATCGCAATGTTCCATTCCATCGCAAATGACTAGAATATTGATCAGTGATATTCCATCACAATGTTCCATTACATTGCAAATGACTAGAATCTTGATCAGTGATATTCCATCCCAATGTTCCATTACATTGCAAATGATTAGAATGTTGATCAGTGATATTCCATCGCAATGTTTCATTACATTGCAAATGACTAGAATGTTGATCAGTGATATTACATCGCAATGTTCCATTACATTGCAAATGACTAGAATATTGATCACTGATATTCCATCGCAATGTTCCATTACATTGCAAATGACTAGAATATTGATCAGTGATATTCCATCGCAATATTCCAATACATTGCAAATGAATAGAATATTGATCAGTGATATTCCATCGCAATGTTCCATTCCATTGCAAATGACGAGAATATTGATCAGTGATATTCCATTGCCAATTACTAGAATATTGCTCAGTGTGTGTGTCTCTCTCTTTCTCTCTCTCTCTGTCTCTCCCTGTCTACCACACTCTCTCTCTCGCTGTCTCTGTCTCTTTCTCTCTGGCTCTGTCTCTCTCTGTCTCTATCGCATTCTGTCTCCCTCACTCTCTGTCTCTCACTCTCTGTCTCTCGCTCTCTGTCTCGCGCTCTCTGTCTCTCACTCTCTCTCGCTCTCTGTCTCTCACTCTCTGTTTCTCGCTCTCTGTCTCTCGCTCTCTGTCTCTCGCTCTCTGTCTCTCTCGCTCTCTGCCTCTCTCGCTCTCTGTCTCTCTCACTCTTGCTCACTTCCTCTCTGTCTCTCTCGCTCTCTGTCTCTCACTCTCTGTCTCTCACTCTCTGTCTCTCGTTCTCTGTCTCTCTGGCTCTCTGGCTGTCTGGCACTCACGCTCTCTGTCTCCCTGGCTCTCTCGCTCTCTGTCTCTCTCTCTTGCTCTCTCTGTCTCTCTCTCTCTCCCTTGTCTCTCTCTCACTCTCTCTGTCTCTCTCTCGCTCTCTCTGTCCCTCTCTCGCTCTCTCTGTCTCTCTCTCGCTCTCTCTGACTCTCTCTTGCTCTCTCTGACTCTCTCTCGCTCTTTCTGTCCAATTCCAATTCCAATTCAAATGCTTTATTGGCATGAAAGTTTACAGAGAACCATATTGCCAAAGCTTACATAGCAAAAAGGTACATTTTCAAACATTCTGTAGGTGTCAATCGATTTGACATTTGTTGGGTACATACAATATTACTTTTAAACAATATTAATTTTAAACAGTCTTTGTACTTCATTTGGTACGTTCAATATTAATTTTAAACAGTCTTAATTTTAAACAGTCCTCAGGTTGTGACATGTTGTTACATATTTGGCCCCAAGGTATGGTCTGTCTCCTTCTCCTAGGACTAATCTCAATTTTGACAGATCATCCAATTCCTTGAAATCTGGGGTTGTTTGGCTTAGCTTGTTGAATAATATGTTTCTTGATGTGTTGAATTTTTCGCATTTTAGGAGGAAATGCATTTCTGTTTCAACCTCGCCAGCCAGACATTGATCGCATATTCTATTCTCTCTAGGCTGCCAGGATTTCTTGTATCTGCCTTTTTCAATTTCCAGTTGGTGGTCGCTTAGTCTGTACCTGGTGAGGGTCTGTCTCTGTTTTGTGTCTCTGATGGTCGTGAGGTAGTCTGCCAGTTTATATTCTCTTTTTAGGGCCCGGTAACATTCTAATCTGCTTTGGCTTTCGGTTATTTTGTTCCAATGTTCCAGGTAGGTTTCTTTGCATTTTTTAATGATTTGGTTCACTCGGATTGGTGTTTGGACGGCTGTGTTGGTCTGGGGCTGGTCAGGGTCCGGCTGAGTACTTAATTTCAGTAGCAGCTGACTCAGGGGACTCTTTTCTGGGTTTAGCTCTTGGGTCTGAAAGGCTTTGAAATGAAGGGTGTCTGGGGAGCTAGATTTGAGGTGATTTAGGAAGTTTAGTGCTCGTTTTTGGATGTTTATTATCAGTGGGTATCTGCCTAGTTCGGCTCTGCATGCATTTGTTGGCGTTTTTCTTTGGGTGCGAAGGATG
This sequence comes from Somniosus microcephalus, assembly GCF_052327205.1. Lineage (NCBI taxonomy): Eukaryota > Metazoa > Chordata > Chondrichthyes > Squaliformes > Somniosidae > Somniosus > Somniosus microcephalus. Next base: position 15,402,998 of record NC_140998.1, read on the forward strand.
CTTCGGCAGAATTCTGCATGTAGGGCTTCTATTGTGTGTTTTTCCCATTTAGTGTAGCTTTGGTGATTTAGCGGGCCCCATACTTCACTACCGTACAGTGCAATGGGCAGGATTATGCTGTCAAAAATTTTGAGCCAGATTTTGATTGGGATTTGGATGTTGTAGAATTTTCTTTTTATTGCATATAGGGCTCTTCGGGCTTTTTCTTTTAGTGCATTCACTGCTATGCTGAAGCTCCCTGATGCTGTAATAGTTAGACCAAGGTAGGTGTAGCTCATAGTGTGTCCTATAGTGGTATCACTGAGGGTAAACTGGTATTTGTTTTCCTGACATCTGGGTCTTTTCTGAAAAATCATGATGTTGGTTTTCTTTAGATTTACTGTTAGAGCCCAATTTTGGCAGTATTTGTCGAGTAGGTCTAGTTGTTGCTGTAATCCCTGTTCTGTGGGAGACAGCAGAACCAGGTCGTCCGCATAGAACAGGGACTTCACTTCTCCATCCAGGAGACGGAGACCTGGTGACTCGCTTTGCTCCAGCATGTCTGCTAATTCATTTATGTATATGTTGAACAGGGTCGGGCTCAAATTGCAGCCCTGCCGGACGCCTCTTCTCTGGGTGAAGAAATCGGTGCGTTTGTCTCCAATTTTGACCCCGCATTTGTTTTTCAGATACATTGATTTAATAAGGTCATAGACTTTGCCCCCTATTCCACACTGAAGAAGTTTATAATAGAGCCCTTCATGCCATATAGAGTCAAAGGCTTTCTTGAAGTCGATGAAACAGGCGAATATTTTCCCATTTTTTGTTTGGTGTTTATGTTTTTCAATGAGGGTGTGAAGGGTATAGATATGGTCGGCGGTGCGGTGTTTTGGAAGAAAGCCTATTTGGTTTTTTCTGAGGATATTATGTTTGTTAAGAAAATCAAGTAATCTACTATTTAGAATACTGCAGAATAACTTCCCTAGACAACTGTTGACACAGATGCCGTGGTAGTTATTTGGGTCTGATTTGTTTCCACTTTTATATATGGGGGAGATTAGTCCTTGGCACCAGATATCGGGAAAACAGCCTGAGCGTAATATGATGTTGAATAGTTTGAGTATCGCACCCTGCATCTCCATATTGCTGAACTTTAGCATTTCATTTTTGATGTTGTCTGGGCCACAGGCTTTCTTTAGGTGGAGAGATTTTGTTTTTGTGGCCAGTTCTTTCCATGTGATTGGGGAGTCTAGAGGGTTTTGGTTGTCTTTAATTGTTGCTTCTAATGTGTGGAGTTTTTCTGTGACCTGATGTTGACTTGTGTTTGTTTTGTTTTTTGGGATGTCTTTGTAGAGGTTTTCAAAATGTGTTCTCCAGATGTCGCCATCTTGGATTGGTAATGCTTGCAATTGTGTTGTACTCAGGTTATTCCACATTTCCCAGAATTGTTTTGGATTGGTGGAGTTTTCAATTTCTTCGAGTATTTTGTGGGTATAGTTTTGTGTTTTGTTCCTAATGGTGTGTTTATATCTTTTGAGGGTTTCGTTGTATCTAGTACGTAGGTCCGGGTTGTTTGGTTGCCGATGCTTTTGGTTTGATATTTTTCTCAGGTCTTTTCTGGCATTTTTGCATTCGTGGTCAAACCATTTCATATTTTTATTTTGTCTTTTGTGATGCTTCCTCTTCTGTTTCACGAGGTCGGCTTTTACAGCTGCCTCATGGAAGATCATATTTATATCCTCTATGGCCGTGTTTACACCATCTCTGGTGATCTCATATAGATTTTCTTTAAATTTTGAAATTTTACTTGTGAGATCAGGTGAATTTAGTGCTGTGATGAATTTATCTCCACTGTCTGGGGCCCATCTGTATGTCTGGTTTATTTTATGTAGCTTACTGTGTTCTTTTTTTGTGTCTGTAGTTTGGGCAGAAAGTTTAAGGTACACATTTATTTGGTTATGGTCTGAGAGGGGGGATTGCTGCCTGAGAGTGAATGCGTTGATATCGCAGGGGTCCAGGTCAGTGATTGTATAGTCCACCACACTAGACC